>NW_026931323.1:0-474102 GCF_032062105.1 Saccostrea cuccullata | reverse complement strand
CTGAATTACATGTTCTAAAATCATTTCAAATACTCTTTCTATAAAAGATATTTATGGGATAGTATGATACTCAATTTATGCAGTTTTTCTCTCATAACCGGAAGTTGTCGTTTTAGTTTCCGGTGGGACTGATATATTTCAAAAATACAAATAAGATGTTATAATGTGATGCAAAAAATGTTTCACGCAAGAAAAGTTAAAAATTCATTTCAAATACATTACGTATAAAAAATATTTATGGGAGAGAAAAATACTGAAAATATGCAGTTTTTCTCTTATAACCGGAAGTTGTCGTTTTTGTTTCCGGTGGGACATATATATTTTGAAACTACAAACAAGGTGCTATAATGTGATGCAAAAAAAGTTTCAAAAAAGAAAAGTTGAAATTTTCGATTTCTTTGATCACTTCCTGTGACGACCGGAAGTAACGGCAGACAACCTTACCCCGATTGGTTTTGCCTACAGTACCGACCAGACCCTACCTGACACAAAGCAGTCCCAGAGCAGTCCCGGGGACTGCTTTCTGGGACTGCTAAAGCAGTCCCACAGCAGTCCCAGAGCAGTCCCACAGCGGTCCCAGAGCAGTCCCACAGCAGTCCCAGAGCGGTCCCAGCAGTCCCAGCGGTCCCAGAGAGCAGTCCCAGAAAGCAGTACCAGCAGTCCCAGAGGGCGGGGTTTATTAATGTAATGGGCGGAGCTAACTCAGAAATGAGATTTCCAATAAACAATGGGATTATAAAAGGCAGTTGAAATTGATTCTGGGTAGTATGCCAGGAATCCTTACATGAATGCGAAGGTCATTTATTAACAGTACGCGCAGAGAACCAATTTGGAATAATATTTATCAAAGGAAGAAGGCTTTCACACCTACATGTATAAAATTAAACTGCACATGAATATTACACCAGAGCAGTCCCAAATTAAAATTCATTAAAATTAAAATTTATTATCTATTTATTAAAATTAATCAAAATTATCTGGTATATAAATAATTCCATTTCTTTATTTTCTTTGATTGATACTGTTTCCCATATTAATTTTTTCTACAGAAAATTAAACGTGAATTATTTATTTTCCACCAGAACAAGCTTTAAATAGATCTTATCGTTATATGGCCAATTTCCATACTATCGGGATACTCTAATAAATTTTCTTAAGTATTGGGGCTTTTAAAAAAAATCTTTGTTAATTTTGCCCAGTATTATTTTTCAGTCATGATTATTTTTACTTTCATGTCAATTTAATTATTTTAAATTTCTCTATCTCTATAATAGTGTGCTTTAAGTTTTAAGTGCTTTATTATTTGTAAATGTTAGAGTGTATATCTGAAAATCACCAGAATGGAACCCTCAGATTATGTTCAAAATTAATTAATCCTGAAAGAAATTCATACACATTTCTTTTCTCAATTTTATTTTTGCTTTACATAGATTGAAATTAGGATCATTGTTGACCAGCATGTTCAATGATGTGAAACGCTGATATGTATACACAAATAACATGAATTGATTTTCTGCCCAAAGGCGATTAAAACCGCGAGTGTTGATACCATTTTTATACACATTAATCGGCCAGGTAAACAGAAGCAAAACAAAAAAGAAATATATCACAATTCCCGGTATTTTCAACTGTTTATTTTTAAAATTAATGTACTCTTTTAATAACTTGTTTATAAATTAAAAACTACCAGTAATTCATAAATAATTTCCCCAGTGATTATCCACATTGTTTATTTACGGAAGAATGGTAGCATTGATTTATTAATTTTATTTTATGGTCATTTAATAAATTGTGAGGTTTTCTATTTGAGGGTTAAAAACATGTTCCTTTTTCAATTAAAAATCTTTTATTTAAGTGTAATAATTATTTTTAAATAGTAGCAATTCAAATTTTTAGTATCTAATTTTACATTAAATACCCCCGTAATAAAAAGGCCTACATGTTGATATTTTTTCTCCTAAACCTTATCTTATATCTTATATTTAGGAGAAAAAAAATTAATATTCTCCTCAATTCCTTATTTTACAACTTTATTTTTAAAAAAAATTTTTCTAAACCACATTTGTGTAAATATACAGTCTAGGTAAATATTAATTAACTATAATAATCTCTACTTATTAAAAGATTGTAAGAAATCCTTGCTTTTTAAACAGATTAAACTCATCTCTGCTGCAAGTAAACAAAACAACAGGGGACCTGCAAATTCAGAATACACAAGGGGGCGGAGCTATCATGTCACTCAGAACCTTTTTTCACACATGAGTGAACAAAGCAGTCCCAGAAAGCAGTCCCAGGGACAGCTGGGACTGCTGGGTCTGCTTTTTAGAGCAGTCCCAGAGCAGTCCCATAGCGGTCCCAGAGCAGTCCCACAGCAGTCCCACAGCAGTCCCAGAGCGGTCCCAAAGCAGTCCCGGGGACTGCTTTCTGGGACTGCTTGGGTGTCAGGTTGGGTCTGGTCGGTACTGTACTTATCAAGATCTATTAATCATATAAGTTTGGTTTCTTAATCTCTTACCGTTTCTGAGATATGACTCGGACAAAAATTTTTTGAAAAAAGCGGAAATTGGACATATCTGACGACCGGAAGTGACTTTTGAAAAACTGGAAACTGCATCTGAAAGATATTTTTACTCTCCATCATCCCTGAAAATTTCATGAGAATCCGTCCAGTCATCTCTGAGAAATCGTCAAAACAAAAAGGCAAAAAAATAATAATAATAATAATAATAATAACTAGAAACTCTTGTTGCTACAGCAACAAATAAGGTCTTCCGTTCTCCTCTTTTATCTGTAAGAAGAATATTTTTGTATTTAAAAAAAAAAAATGCAAAAAAAAAAAATATCAATTCCTCCATCTGGTCTCGATCCCAAAACCATTAGTATGAAAGTCGGACACGCTAACCACTGAGCCACCAACTTCCACAACATTTCAGGTATTTTGTAAGCTTAGTATTTTAAGGTTGAAGGAAATAGTTTCGTAGTGAAAGAAAAAAGTTTCGTAGTAAAGTCCGGTCAAATTTCTTAAAAAACTGAGATATTCCCTGTTTGATGTGATATTTGATGTAGAAAAATGATTAGAATAATTATGAGACACATTTGCAGAGAATCAAAGTGCTTGCTGAAAACAAATGATGTGCAACATGTAGGTATTACTATGACACTTAGCATATACAGAGCTGTAAATGCGAAACTAATACACGTGGTCAGTTGCAGAGGAAAATAAGCTGAAAAGCCGTAAGCCTTACAAGAAGGTGAATGACCCCATATCAATTGGTGAATTTTCTTTAGGGCATAGATTGAGTTACAGAATACTGGGAGTTCTACCCTGCTCGGAAAAACAAACCAAAATCTGGGTAGTCCCGGGGTGCATTTTTTGGTACATGTGCACTCTACTATGCAGATTACATGTAATTTGTTGTCATAATTTGTGAGTCACGGGCATTTTCTCAACATTGCAACGTACAAAGCGAGATAACTGCAATCTATCTAACCTATCTGAATTGCGTAGAAATTCATTTGATAGGAAACATTGTTATTTCCCAGATTCCTTCAATTAATATTAAATGTAACTAAAATTGAAATAAATTCTACATATAAAAGAAATCAAGAATACTTGGTATCAAAATTTCGTATTAAAGCAGGAGAATCGAATGCTGTTGACAAAAACTGAAGAAATAGCCAATGCAAGTTTTAATTAATTTTTATGCTCATCAGCACCTAGATTTCAGACAGAAAAAAATGTAGTTTTTTCCGATACTCATTAGAATTTCATTATATACTTCAGAGACTCACCGTTACACCCTCAGGACACTTACTTTGATGTGTCTTCTACTGCAATCCTTAAATTTCATGTTGATATGTCGTGTCGTTTGAGTTATACAAAATTTTTCTATGTTGGTATTTTTTTTTTTGAAGATAAAAAAAAGGGAGAGGGGGTATATTAGTATTTGTTAAAGTGAGAGATGTAAATATGTCCACGAACTCAGGCTTGATTGTGACCTTTGGGTGAATGGGGTTAAAGGTCAAGGTCATTTATCGAGGTCAAAGGTCAAGGTCATAAAAAACCTTATAAACTTGAGTTTAATATTTGAAGCTGAATCAAGCTAAATATAATAAAGATTTTTTTAACTATTAAGTAAGGGTCAAGGTCAAAGGTCAAGGTAAAATATCAAAGTCTAAGGTCAAGGTCATTTGGGGGAAAGACATATATAAGCAATTTTAATACTTTTCCAATGACCTTGACCTTTTGATCTTGACGTAGTTTTATTTCTTATATTCGGAAATTGTTTTTTGTTTTGACTGATTAGATGCAATAATGTAATGCAAGAAAAAAAATGGAAAAAAAGTTGAAATTTTCGATTTTTTTAAATCACTTCTTGTGACGACCGGAAGTGACGTCGGAGGCATTTATCCCTATATCTGTTGCCCACTCTTCAAGGTTTATTATTCATATAAGTTTATTGTCTTGATCTGTTACCATTGCCAAGATCTGGCTATGCTTGCTACTCAGTTTGAGGACAGGAAATCACGTGACCGGAAGTCAATTTTTAAAAAGATATTTGTAGTTACTCGAGACATTAGCAATCTGAATAACGTCTAAAATCATTTCAAATACTCATTCTATAAAATATATTTATGGGATAGTAAGATACTCAATTTATAAAGTTTTTCTCTCATAACCGGAAGTTGTTGTTTTTGTTTCTTTTGGAACGGACATATATCGGATCTAGCTATGATAACTTCTCATTTTCAGGACAGGAAATCACGTGATCGGAAGTGAGTTTTGCAAAAATTCTTGACGTTAATGTAGACAGTTGCAGTCTGAATAACATATCCAAAAATCATTACAAATACTTTATAAATAAATGATATTTATTGGAAAGAAAAATACTGAAATTATATCGTTTCCCTCTTATAACCGGAAGTTGTCTTCTTTTGTTTCCGGTGGTACTGAAATATTTCAAAACTACAAATAAGATGCTATAATGTGATGCTAAAACAGTTTTATGAAAAAAAAGTTGAAAATTTCGATTTTTTGGATCACTTCCTGTGACGACCGGAAGTGACGGCGGACGATCTTATCACAGTTGATTTTGCCTACCCATCAAGATCTATCACTCTAGATAAGTTTGTGTCTTAATCTTTTACCGTTTACGAGATCTAGCTATGATAACTTCTCATTTTGAGGACCGGAAATCACGCGACCAGAAGTGAATTTTACAAAGATATTTTACGTTACTGTAGATATCTGCATTCTGAATAACATATCCAAAAATCATTACAAGTACATTACGTATAAAAAATATTTATGGGAAAGAAAAATACTGAAAATATGCAGTTTTTCTCTTATAACCGGAAGTTGTCGTTTTTGTTTCCGGTGGGACTGATATATTTCGAAACTACAGAGAAGATGCTATAATGTGATGCAAAAAAAGTTTCAAAAAAGAAAAGTTGAAATTTTCGATTTTTTTGATCACTTCCTGTGACGACCGGAAGTGACGGCGGACAATGTTAACCCAATTGGTTTTGCCTACTTATCAAGATCTATTACTCATATAAGTTTGGTGTCTTAATCTCTTACCATTTCTGAGAAATGACTCGGACAAAACTTTTTTGAAAAAAGCGGAAATCGGATATAACTGACGACCGGAAGTGAATTTTGAAAAACTGAAAACTGCATTTGAAAGATATTTTAACTCTCTATCATCCCTGAAAATTTCATCTGAATCCATCCAGTCATCTTTGAGAAATCGTCAAAACAAAAAGGCAAAATAATAATAATAATAATAACTAGAGCAAAGCTCGTTGCAAAGCAACGAGTAGGTCTTCCGTCCGGTTTTGACCGGAAGTGCCGAAAGTGACATCAACAAAATAAAGCAATGAGCTAAGTCGTCTCCAGTGACTTTATAATTTTGTATAAAGACATTCAAAATAAGCTATTTTTGGTTACTTCCGGTTTGACCGGAAGTGACAACGACGGACGGAAAATTGATTTTTATACACCCACAGACATATGTTATCCAAAAACTTGTCAAGAAAGGCAAAAATACGCGTTTTCCGACTACTTCCGGTATGGCCGGAAGTGATGACGCCGGACGTATTTTGACGACTCAGCTAGATTAGGCTTGTCATTTTGAACAACTTTGCTTCTTTGAAGTATTACAAATTATCAATACTTTTCGAGATATCAATTAAAAACTTATGGCCCCTCTAGATCCCTTATTTTAGGGGTCAGCCCTTTTTTCGAGATATCATTTGAAAGATCTCAGAACTATTCACAATTTTTGCTCTATATGTTTTAACAAAATATTTACAAGTAAAACGATATAATAGAAAAAGTGTTAGAAATTTTAAAACGCTCAATATGACTTTTTTCAGACCATACCGAGCGTTAACATGCAGTACTTCCGGTGAAAGTTAACAACACAATGCAAATCTACATTTGTTGCTCTATCTTCCAGAAAAGGTTTCATCTTCCTGTGGTGAGCGGTTTTCAAGAAGAGCGACGGACAAAATAACCCTTAAAAATCACAAAATTGCGAAAATCTTCGAACCGGAAGTGACGTCATCAAAATGAAAAAAAATGCATCAAGTTTTTTATATGTTCTATCAGACTTGAAAGTTTCATAAAAATCTAATGAGCCGTTTTTGAGAAATCGCGTGCACAAAATCGGTAAGAAAAAAAATAATAAGAACTAGAGGAAAGCTCATTGCAAAGCAACGAGTAGGTCTTCCGTCCTGTTTGACCGGAAGTAGCTTTCATTTTCAACAAAAATGAGAAATAACGCCTAAAAATGATTTGAATCATCAAAAGCTATGTTAATTAATGCAAAAATAAGCAATTTTTGCTACTTCCGGTTTAACCGGAAGTGACGACGACGGACGGAAAATTAATTTTTATGCTCCCAGAGACATATGTTACCCAAAAAACTTGACAAGAACGACAAAAATACACGTTTTTGACTACTTCCGGTTTGGCCGGAAGTGACGACGCCAGACGTGTTTGGACGACTCATGTAGATTAAGCTTGTCATTTTGAACAACTTTGCTTCTTTGAAGTATTACAAATTCTCAATACTTCTCGAGATATCAAGTAAAAAATTTTGGCCCCTCTAGATCCCTAATTTTAGGGGTCAGCCCTTTTTTCGAGATATCATTTGAAAGATCTCAGAATTCTTCACAATTTTTGTTCTCTATGTTTTAACAAAATATTTACAAGTAAAGCGATATAATAGAAAAAGTGTAAGAAATTTTGAAACGCTCAATATGACTTTTTTCAGACCATACCGACCGTTAACGTGCAGTACTTCCGGTGAAAGTTAACAACACAATGCAAAACTACATTTGTTGCTCTATCTTCCAGAAAAGGTTTCGTCTTCCTGTGATGAGCGGTTTTTAAGAAGAGTGACGGACAAAATGACCCTTAAAAATCACAAAATTGCGAAAATCTTCGAACCGGAAGTGACGTCATCAAAATGAAAAAAAATGCATCAAGTTTTTTTTATGTTCTATCAGACCTGAAAGTTTCATAAAAATATAACCAGCCGTTTTTGAGAAATCGCGTGCACAAAATCGGTAAGAAAAAAAATAATAAGAAAAACAGTGGAAAAGAAACAAACGAATAACAAGAAGGTCTTCCGCCGAAGACGGAAGACCTTAAAAACAGTGGAAAAGAAACAAACGAATAACAAGAAGGTCTTCCGCTGAAAACGGAAGACCTTAATAATAATAATAAAAAGAAAAAACAGTAGAATCACTATAAGGTCTTCCGTCTGAAACGGAAGACCTTAAAAAGAAAAAACAGTAGAATCTCTATAAGGTCTTCCGTCTGAAACGGAAGACCTTAATAATAAAAAGAAACAGTAGAATCACTATAAGGTCTTCCGTCTGAAACGGAAGACCTTAATAATAATAACTAGAGGAGATCTCGTTGCGAGCAACGAGTAGGTCTTCCGTTTGATTTTTGATAAGGTTATAAAACAACTTTAAATGAAAAAAAGTGTTCAGATCAATTATTCAAAATACGTGAGAACACATTTAAGAGTGAAATCTATCAATTTCAAACAACTTCCAGTAATATAATTCACTTCCGGTGTGACCGGAAGTACTTAAAATGACCTATGACTCCTCTCTGAGCGTTTAGGAATGATCCCTGATAATTTCGAGGAAAAATGCTCATTTTTTGGACTACTTCCGGTTTTGAAAAAATAACTTCCGGTGGACATAATTTTACTCGAGACACTCTATTTGCCTCCATTAGAAACATTTAAAAAAGAAAAAAAGAAAATTTTGCATATTTTTAAATTACTTCCGGTGGACGACGGACGCGACGGAAGCAAAAACTTTATATCCTTCTCAAATCTAGGAGTCATAATCTATTATCCCTGAAAGTTTCAGGACTCAATCTTCAACCGTTTTTGAGAACACTCTCGGACAAAATGACACTTTAAAAACAGAAAAATTGCCATATCTCGCGACCGGAAGTGACGACGGCAAAATAAAAAAAAAACGCATAAAGTTCAAATAGTTTCCAATCATTGCTGAAAGTTTCATGAAAAACTGTCGAGGCGTTCTCGAGAAATCGTCTGCACAAAATCGGTAAGAAAAAAAAGAATAATAATAATAATAGTGGAAAAGAAACAACAGAATCAGTAGAAGGTCTTCCGTTGGAGACGGAAGACCTTAATAATAATAAGAAACAGAGTAAAAACAATACGTTCCCCAACTTCGTTTGGGGAACATAATAAGAAACAGAGTAAAAACAATATGTTCCCCAACTTCGTTTGGGGAACATAATTAATGGATAAACTTCTGCCAAGTCTTTAGTCTACAAAAACTGTAGACTACTGCAAACTTAAGGAATTTTCAAGATATACGTTTAACTTTACAGCCGTTTTTGCTCGAGTACGATCGAGTCAACCATTTTTTGTCACAGGTGATCTAGATATTGACGTCATTTATCATTGTTACGTTAAAAACAATGAGCAAAACATTTCGTTTCATATGCTATTTATAGAACATGTTTATGACTCTTTGTTTGCCAAATTTCATTCTGATCTGAATTGTGGTTTCGAAAATATAGAGGTTCGCGAGCTTTTTGATGACCCCTCGTATAGTAAAACTTAATCACATTTGTGGCATAATCTGATAAAAGAAAAATTCATTCAAAATTAAAATGTATGGAGTACAATGAAAAGATATTGATAACAAGTGCATGCACTCTACTTGTAAGGGTTTATAGTTTTTGTTAATTTTTGTGAGACATAATTTAGCAGAATTGTTGTTAATCTATATTCTGTACTGAAACACTTTGACATGTCCTTTCAAGTATCCTACCCATAGTGTAGACCTGTATAGGGACAGTGAGCATGGATATTTAATTTCATCCTCTGTCAGCAAAAACTTCAGGAACAACCCTTCAGGACTCAGTAAATGGATCTGGTTGTTGTTAATGTCAGGTACGAGGATGTTACAGAGGGAGTCACACTCTGCATTACCTGGCCTAAAGTCCTCTGAGAGGTTTTGTCCACGGTAGACAGACTTCATACGACCAGAGGGAGACATAATCACTAGTTCACCTGTTGTTTCACTTGTACTGTTCACAACACAGATATCTTTATTTTTGTTCTGTTTGACTCTAACTGGCAATGTAAACAGTCTGGTCTGACCATCCTCCTGGTACTCATACTCATGGATGACGTCACCTGTCACAGTGATGTGTCTCACCAGACGTCTGCTGTTTGAATCTAATTTATAAAGATCTGATTCTAAGTCTGTCAAGGTGAGCAGTAGGCCACCGTTTATTGCCTGACAGATTCCGACTGGTCCCAGTGGTTCTGTACTGATGATTGTAGAGACAGATCCTGATGGTGACAGACAGCTGATGGAATTTTTACTGATGTTAGTGAAATAAACATCTCTATTATCAGTTACACATATGTCATTAATTTTAGTATTAGTACTAAATCTATGTTCTTTTGTGCCTTGTTGATTGACTTTTTCTATGTATTTTGAATTTAGTTCATATATGTAACATTGGTCCTCACTGAATTTCTCCAGAGAAAGTATTCTTTTTTCTCCATGTTGAAATTTATTTTCTTGAGTTGCACCAATATTATCCAAGTCCAATGTCTTTCCAACCAAAGATTCAAGAAATTCTTCATTAATTTCACCTCTAGTGAATCTCACCGAGTGTTCATATTTTGTCATATGAACCTCGACTTCAGACAGCAATTTTGTCAGTTCTCTGTGGTTGTCAATCAAGCTGTAATCTGACATGGTGCTGTTGTTCTCCTCCATAAATTTTAATGTGTCCAAAATTCCTTTCTTTTTCTTCTCTAATTCAGATTTCACATGATTCAGTTGATCATTCTTTTTAACTGAACTTTCTTTCATCGTATTTTCATGGTGATTTTTTATTTTTGTTAGCCTGGCCATTATCTCATCATAATGTTTCTGAAGCTTTTCAATTTCAAAGTCACACCGTTGCTTATTTTCTGTGATCTGTTGTGGAATCTTCTTTAGCTTCTCATCAACGTTATGTAGATCTTCTTCCTTAATCTTTTTCAGAAATTTATGTAAACCTTTTCTCCTTTCGATGGCAGCCGTAGATATAGTCTTCCAGGCATGATCTCTATGGTTAGATTTTGCACAATCACCACAAATGAATTCATCACAGTCCTCACATATCATATCAATCGGCAATTCATGAGTTCCACACATTTCAATGTGATTTTGAGGAGAGCCTAATGGATATATTTTGGTGGTGTGGGCAGCCATGTTTGTCGGGTGTATCTGAATAACCTAATTTTAGCATGCAAGTTAGATAATCAAAGAAATTGTGATGTTAGATTTTAATTTTATTGATTATCATACCTAGATGTGCAATGAAATATAAACACACAGGTAAATGCATAAATTTTAACATGAAGTATTCTTTTGAACCTTACAACAAGAGAATATATGGGATCTCTGAGCTATATATATATATATATATATATATATATATATATATATATATATATATATATATATATATATATATATATGTATGTATGTATGTATGTATATATATATATATGATTCTAATTGTGTAATTAACAGAAATGTCCTATGGATAAAAACAGATACATGTATTAGTTGTACATTCTACTGCATTCGACTTTTCACCCCCTCTTGCACTTGAAAGAATCAGGGGCAGTAAGCATATATGAGCTGCCCAATATTTTAAAGAAAATTTTATACCAGTGCTATCGTTAAGTTGGTTTATTTTTCATATAACGAGATGTCCAGTTTGATGTAAACAGCAATAAAATTTTCAACATTTGATTTGTAGTTGAGTTATCACGATGTGAAGTTGTGTGATTTTTCCGGAATTGAGAAATTTCCATCAAATTCTCACATTCCAAACAAGATTTAGATATGGCCGCACGAAAACAACAGAGTAAAAATTTAATAGATTGTTTAAAATGACATAATAAATTATATCCCAAAATATCATTCTGTTGTTCGCATGCGGCCACCCTGAAAAATATAAAAAACGATGTTTTTTGAGGCCGATTTTGATCGCTTCCGGTTTCGGTTTTTATATTCAGACGTAAACTAAGTTGGAGGAAACAGAAAATATGACAGTAGATTTATCGAAGTTCTAACCATTTAACAGGTAGGGATGAATTGAAAATCAGAGCAATTGTAATTTTACATCCACTACTTATATGCACTGTTCAAAATTAAATCCCTCCTAAACTTATTAATGATAAAAGATTCGACATGACAGACTCTGCTAACTCCATGAACTCGGGGGGGACGGTAATCAATGCATGTCAAACAGTTGAAAATAGAAAATGTGTATTTAAAATATATTAAACAGGAACACAACGTGCTATCTTCTTTCAAATAAAAACTAAATTATAAAAAGTTGACTTATTCATCGATTCTCTTTGATTTAGGCCCGAATATTCATGATTCATGAACCCTCGATCGGCCGGTTGACCTGCATGATTAGCCGCGTTTTATCAGTTGTGAAAATCTTTACATATACGGCATTAAAATATAAATAGGGCCTACACTACATTTCTATGTTGGTGTTTATTACATATTTTTCTGTCTGATTACAAATACAACCGATTCTAGCGTTTGTGTATTCAAGAGACCTTACCCTGGTACCTGTGTACTTTGTGTAAATGTATGGTGTGCTATAATGGGTGCAAGATGTTTCGGGACCACGACGTTTCAGGACCTGACTAATACGACGTTTCGGGACTAGCGACAAGACGGTTCGGGACTTGGGTAAAGACGATTCGGGACTTGGGTTAATTTTTTTTTCGGGATCTCAACAAATTATTTTATTTCATATATAATTCATATATATTTCATATATAATAGTCAAAAATAAAAAAAAATTGTAAGAGTTTTTTTTTTTGTTGTTGCAGAGACATATAAAACCATTGTAAATATAAAACCATGGTTTTATATGTCTCTGGTTGTTGTAAAACTGTTAAAGAAATAAAAAAAATTAGTTTCTTAAAAACAAGCTAACATCACTAAATCTAATTAATGTTCTTTGCAGAATAAATAATAATTATAAATAAAATTCTTTCTATTTTTCTTGTGGGAACAATGTATTTTTTGTTTTTTTTTTTTTAACCAATTAATTAAAATATTATTAACATAAAATTAAACTTTTGTAAGTATTAAAAAAAATAATTAGATTACCAAGGAATATTTTAAATTTATTTAAGTCACCATTTAAATGAAAAAAAATGTTTGTCATTACAAGCTTCATCTTTTTTGTTTTAATTTAAAGTACCCAATAATGTCCTTGCCTCTGATTTTATTCATTAAACTCAAAAAGGTAAATCAATAAAACTGCTATTTAAATTGATTTCTTGAATGAAATAATTATATATTGTACCTGGTAATATTAATAAATTATTCCCTTTTTTCATATATAAAGAAAATCTTATGCAAATGTATATACACTGTACAAGTAACCCCCCCCCCTCTCCGTCCATAGTTAAAGACAAAATGCGCATACATAATATATATAGTAATTTAATTTTGATATTCATATTTTAATTGTAGGATGCCTGGAGAAGGTCCAAAACGATATCCTGTTACTTGAGCTGTTACTTGTTGGTATTGTCAGTGCTGTGCCCATGTGACCTCAATATTGTGGTTTCTTGGCTATGAAAGACACACAAACTTTGCAGTAAGACCTACTCAAGACTGGGCTGACTACCTTGAGGATGCAGAGCTCTGTGCTTCCTGCAGTAATGAATGGCTCATCAGAAAGTGAAATGGGTGCAACGGAAGAGTGACATGAATTGCAACATTGGTTTATTGAGAGTGAACATTATTGAGAGTGAACATTCTGCAGATTATAGGCGTCTCCATATGTGTGAAAATTCTCGAGAGGAATGTTAAACAATATACAATCAATCAATCAATCTGCAGGTTATGATATCCACTGCATTAGACTCCCATTGTTGTTTTCAACAATATAGTGGAAGGCTGTGTATATATTGTTATTCATTAATTGTAAATAGGGATTTTTATGTATCTATGATTTTTAGCTCACCTGAGCCGAAGGCTCCAGTGAGCTTTTCTGATCAAAATTTGTCCGTTGTCTGTCGTTGTCGTAGTCGTTGTCGTTGTTGTCGTTGTCGTTGTCGTCGTCGTAAACTTTTCACATTTTCATCTTCTTCTCAAGAACCACTGGGCCAATTTTAACCAAACTTGGCACAAAGTATCCTTGGGTGAAGAGAAATCAAGTTTGTTCAAATGAAGGGCCAGGCCCTTTTCCAAGGGGAGATAATCATGAATTAGAGAAAAATTAATGGCATTTTTAAAAAATCTTCTTCTCAAGAACCGCTTGGCCACTAAAGATGAAACTCATGTGGAATCATCTTCAGGTAGTGTAGATTCAAGTTTGTTCAAATCATAACCCCCGGGGCAAGGGTGGGGCCAAAATGGCCGACCCAAGTTTTACATAGGAATATATACGAAAAATCTTTAAAAAATCTTCTTCTCAAGAACCACTGGGCCAGGAAAGATGAAACTCATGTGGAATCATCCTCTGGTAGTGTAGATTCAAGTTTGTTCAAATGATGACCCCCGGAGCTAGGGTGGGGCCAAAATGGCCGACCCAAGTTTTACATAGGATTATATAGGAAAAATCTTTAAAAAATCTTCTTCTCAAGAACCACTGGGCCAGGAAAGATGCAAGTCATGTGGAATTGTCCTCAGGTAGTGTAGATTCAGGTTTGTTCAAATGATGACCCCCCCTGGGGCAAGGGTGGGGCTAAAATGGCCGACCCAAGTTTTACATAGGAATATATAGGAAAAATCTTTAAAATCTTCTTCTCAAGAACCACTGGGCCAGGAAAGGTGAAACTCATGTGGAATTGTCCTCAGGTAGTGTAGATTCAAATTTGTTAAAATGATGACCCTTGGGGCAAGGGTGGGGCCAAAATGGCCGACCCAAGTTTTACATAGGAATATATAGGAAAAATCTTTAAAAATCTTCTTCTCAAGAACCACAGGGCCAGGAAAGATGAAACTCATATGGAATCATCCTCAGGTAGTGTAGATTCAAGTTTGTTCAAATGATGACCCCCGGGGCTAGGATGGGGCCAAAATGGCCGACCCAAGTTTTACATAGGAATATATAGGGAAGCCTTTTAAAATCTTCTTTTCAAGTACTTCAAAGCTATGATTAGTGTTATTTATATGGAATCATACTCAGGTAGTGTAGATTCTAGTTTGTTCAAATGATGAACGCCTGGGGGGGGTGGGGTAAATTCAAGCCCGATGTGCTCAGGTGAGCGCTGTGGCCCCTGGGCCTCTTGTTTTTCTGTTTAAATAGTGATTTCTTAACATTTGTTATATAATCGAGAAATTAAAATATAGTACATTGTACATCCCAAAAACATATTAGATTCATTGCATGAGTTTAACAAGTTCGGTTGTAAATATTGAAAGATTAATTATGTACATTGACAAATGAAATGATTTGTTATTATCATATGATTATACTTCATGAATAATTGTTATCAAAATTAATATACTGATGTAAAATGCATAATGCATCACAAAATGTTTCTCAGATAATAGTAACAATTATAGTTTATTACGCAATGTGTTTATTTGCATATTGAACTTTTTAATAATTAACATGACTATATACAAGTACTTGTTATTTTTTGTAATACAATGTAATTACAAAACCTTTCCAGTCAAACATGTACTAGTATAACTAATTCTTTGATGCTTATTATGAGTAAATGTAGTGTATAAGGCATGAGTGGTGTGATGTTAAACTTCTATGATCTTTTTGGTAAAAGTATAGGTGAGTGATGGGAGTTCTGGAATTTGTTTATGCAAACTGAAATCCCTTTTTGTTATTTTTGTCAAGTTTAATGAATTTTTATTAAAAATGTTAGTTGAATACATTTCTTGTTTGTTCACTTTGTGCATTCAATGTATTTTTATGTTAAATACATACAAGCAAATTCAAAGAATTGTGGTGCCCCGCTTTCGGTGTCTTTGTGAGTGAGATGTTATTTTTTCTGACATATTGTGTCTAATATGAACACCCTATCATATGTCATTTATTTAGAAATTATCATTGAAATTGATTTTTTTAAAGGTTGAAAACCCTAATCCTGACCGTTAAAAACTTATGGCCAAAGTGAAAGTTTTTAAAGTAGGTCAACTCCAAGGTCAAGATCAAAGGGTCAAAGTTGTTGGTATCCAATTAAAGCTCCTGCCACAAAGAATATATATGTGAAATATGAAAGTCTTATTATCTACCGTTCAAAAGTTGTGACCAAGGTTAAAGTTTTTTAAAAGTAGTGAAAACTCCAATATCAAGGTCAAAGGGTGAAAGTTGTTGGTATCCAATGAAAGGTCTTCTCAAAGGATTACATATGTGAAGTAGAAAGCCCTAGCTCTCACATTTCAAAAGCTATTGTCAAGGTTAAAGTTTATTCATAAGTACGTAAATCTCAAAGGTCAAGGTCAAAAGGTAAAGGTTGTTGGTATCCAATGAAAGGTCTTGACTCAAAGAATACATATGTGAAAAATAAAAGTCCTAGTATCTACTGTTTAAAAGTTGTGACCAAGGTTAAAGTTTAAAAAGTAGTTAAAAGTAGTTAAAAGTCCAAGGTCAAGGGGTAAAAGTTGTTGGTATCCAATGGAAGGTCTTTTTACAAGGATTACATATGTGAAGTATGAAAGCCTTAGTCCTCACCGTTCAAAAGTAATGGTCAAGGTTAAAGTTTTTTCATAAGTACGTGAAACTCCATGGTCAAGGTCAAAAGGTCAAAGTTGTTGGTATCCATTGAAAGGTCTTGCCACAAAGAATACATATGTAAAATATGAAAGTCCTAGTACCTACTATTCAAAAGTTATGGCCAAAGTAAAGTTTGGAATTTTTGTGTAAAAGTGGATTAAACTCAAAGGTCAAGGTCAAAAGGTCAAATTTGGTGGTACCCAAAGAAAGGTCTTGTAATAAGGAATACACAAGTGTAATATGAAAGTCATAGCTCCACTAAATCAAAAGTTATGGGCAAGGTTAAAGTCTTTGTGACGGACAGACTGACAGACATAGACTGACAGACAGATGAATAAGATTTAATGTCCCCCCGCTTTCGCGAAAACTGGGGACAAAAACAACTGTTTTACATTAAAATCCGTTTTTTCACCACTTTTAGCTAAAAAAATGGTTTCTATTCACATGTTTAAGATCATTTCTGTTGTATTTGTATTAAACATCCATCTTTTATTTCTTTAATCATATTTACAGGGGAAAAAAATTATTAAGAATTTCCAGAAATCAGTGAAAATAGTGTTATTTTTGTATTGACCCCAAAATGTCTTAATAGTGGTTTTTTTCATCAAAATATGTCTAAAAAGGTGTGATTCAATCATAATTCTTTTAATATTTATGATATTTTGTCCATTATGGTTGGGGCATATTTAGGGTCTTAATGCCCCTGATTCTTTTTTTCACTTGTATTAAGTTCCAATAATCGAACATGTCGAAGGACCTTCTGGCAATTTGGTTTTGCATGTCAAAGCTGAACAGCCTCTGTATCTCAAATCAATAGGAAATTCTAGCTAAAACTATGCTGATTTTTCTTTTTTAAAAAATGGATTTCCATCATTTTATATCTGGTGACAACTTGTGGTAATCAATTTATGCTATTTTTCGTATGACAGCATCTTATAGTAGTACTATGATTTTAAACTGAGAATATCTTGGGAGAGGTATATTGTACTATGTTCTGTAGATAAAATTTTAAAGTATTTCTCTATAAGTCACTTTATAAAACTGTTGTCTACTTTTTTAAACCAATCTAAAACAATGAAACTTATACATGTACATTGTACAAACTTCAATTTTCATTATATAAATTTGCTGCCAGTTTGGTCAATTGTGGCCGTTCTTTTGTTAAGCAGATTTGTAGAAGATATCCGTATACATTGTACAATGTATTTTCTATACTAGCTGTACAGAATTATGCTTTGAACTCATTTAAAACATTTATCCTTATCACTGATGCCTAAATCTGGGTCAGTGCCCTAATAAGGTGATAGTGGATCGACCAGAGGTTGAGATAAATGTAAAAGAGCCTACGTGGAAGGAATTCAAAGAAGTGGACATGAGAGCAAGATCAGGCTCAGTTCCGCGACCACATTGGCTACTATACATAGTGTATAAGAGGTGCCCAAATTAAAGTTACTGAGAAGATTGTGGCAACTTTTTCGAGTAATCTGAAAAAAAGGAACGATACAGAATGCTGGAAAGAGGCAGAGGGATGTTTTGTACCGAAAGAGGAGAATTCGAGGAAAATCAACCAGTTTAGGACAATATCTTAAGTTTGCTAAATGTGGAGGTGAAAATGTTCATGTCAGTACTATAGCAAACGAATATCAGGGTACATGGTGGAGAATAGATACATATATCCTTCTATTCAGAAGGCAGACATACCTGGGTACTCCTGATGCCTAGAAAACACAAGTATCATAAGTCAGCTCATCAAGGACGCCAAAAACGGCAAGAAAAAATTGCAGCAGTGTGGGTAGAACTAGCCAACACGTATGGATCTGTGCCCCACAAGCTGTTGGAGTCGGAGATGAAGCGGTACCATATACCAGAGAAGGTTCAGGGGATTGTCAAGAGCTACTTCGGGGAATGCAGATCCGGTTCACTGTGGATGACTACACCACATCCTGGTAAAGAGTAACTGGTTTAATGAATCCCCCACAGATAAAGATAGCATCGAGGACACAAAGAAGCTCCTTGCTTGGTAAAAAAGGGTCAATGGAAGCGGCGTACCTGGAAAATATAAGGCATGGATCTATCAGCACGGGGTCCTACTAAGACTTATGTGGCTGCTCCTCATATATGAAATTGTAACTACTACAGTCGAAGCCATGGAAGGGAAAATTAGTGGGTATCTGAGGAGATGGCTAGGAGTTCCAACATCATTTACATCGATTGGACTCTACAGCAACTCACCCAGTTACGCATAGCAGTTTCCTCCGTGGTGGAAGAATTCAAGGTAGCAAAATGCCGCTTGGTAATGACGTTAGTGACTCAGCAGATGACAGGGTTGCACGAGCAGGGATCCAGACAAAAACATGAAGAAAGTACTCCGCAAAACATCAGTGGATCAAGCAGAGAGTATGCTATACTCACGAGATATGATTGGAAAACACAAGCACTGGCCATGGGCGACAGGGCGTGGGAATTTCACACTTCCAGCAGTAGTCAAAAGCAGCATTATCAGAGAGACGCACCATGGTTCAAGGTGAAGTTCGGCGCACTGAGGAAGATCATCGGATAGCAAAATCAACAGAACTTGGAAAACAGGGGGCCTGGATGTAGTAGGACTTCAAAGAGCGGGAATTAACCTTCTTCTAGGGAGAAAGCTGATGGAAAACAAATCCAGATAATAATGATGAACAATCAACTTCCATCCTCCAAGCTCCCATCTCACAATATTTCTCAACTTTTGATCAAGGCAGTTCAAAGATGCAAAAAAAAAAAAAAAAAAAAGAAACGTAAAAGATTTCCGAAATTAGACTGATAATATTTTGACGATTTGCAGAGTTTGAAGAGGTTTATCTTAGAAAACGGAACAGAAATATAAATGTGCAGTGCCTGTGTTCAACTGACAGAAAGAATGTTATAAACAGTATCCAACATTGATAGATTTTTTATGCATAAGGACTTTAAGCTGTTGAGTAATAAAGGAATCAACAACATCACAATAAACTGTTTTGTTGCTGTTCAAAGATGAAAAACAAAATTGGGTGAAGAGCTAAAGACTAATAGCCATTAGCACCCATGCGTTCTTTTAATATGAAAAACCAAGCGCTTCTGAAGAAAGTGGGTTAAAATCAATCGAAGTGCTAGTGAGAAAGAAGAACAGACGATTGATTCTGTACCAAAAAGTCATTAGTGATCGATGTTGTTGGAGTAAGTTACCGCTTAAAAGAAATCCGAGATATTTTCATCATTTTTTAAAAATTTTAACATTCACTATGAGTTGAAATATAGATTTGATCATTTATTGGAAAGTTACAGTTTTGGTTTCTGTAACTAGGAATAAGTTTCATTACTTTGTGAAAATTTGGATTCAATGCATGCTTTAAGATATTTATATCTTTGTTCTGTATTATGAATCCATAAACGTACCCGAAGAAGTCCAGTTAGTCATTAAGAATACTATTATTTTTATAAATGGACTGATTTTAAACTTATTGGACGGTTACAGGAAATTTATTATTGCATTTTTTGAGTCTTTAAAGAAATAGAACATATTCAGTTAAATAACAAATCAAAGATGATGTCGTAATAATGTTTTAAATATTGAAATTAAATGTCCAAGTTGTACAAGTATTACTTTACAATGTTATTAATTCCAAATTCTGCACCAATTGTGACGTCAGTCCGCCATGGCCGCATGTGCTGGATATTGACATATTTCAACTTTTCCTTGTTATATGTAATAATGCTAGCTGCTGTGTATCCCACACTATAAACTCTATATAATATTATTTAAGAAATGAATTTAATTTTTGAAGATTCATGAGGTTATGAACTACGATGCTTTATGCCGGCATATTTCATGAAGCGCGTTAGCGCTTCATGATAAATATGCCGGCGTGAAGCGTTGTAGTTCATATACCTCATAAATCTTCAAAAAATCAAATTCATTTCTTATATTTACATTATTTTTCTGATGACTTGCCATAAATTTACGCCGTTTAACTGTCATTTTTAAAACAAAACAGTGTGCACTATATTTTTTGACTTTTTGACGACAAGAGCGGTATTATGACGTAACAGTGGATATATTCATGCTTATTCGTGATACATACCTAATGTAGTTCATGAGAAAATATACTGCATTTTATTTTGTAAAGAATCATAGGAGAAATTTATTGGAAATGTAAATATTATTATAACAGTAGCTTGATCCGAAGAGTCGTATCATGTCGAGTTGACAGGCGCGGATCATCAGATCAAACGAGACGTGAAGCGTCGAGTTTGATCTGATGATCCGCGACTGTCAACGAGACGTTGACACTTATAACTGGCTAAATATATTAAAATAAACCTTTAAAGATAAATTGGATAATATTAATCCATTAAACAAAGCATAATAACAAGGGACTTTTTAACGCGCAAGAAAAATAACGTCATATTTCTGCGTACTACGTCATCAGTTTCAGAGAGTGGTGATATGGATTCAGAAAACAACATGTTGGTGATCCGGAAAATCGGATCACGACGTCACGTGATAGCGTAAATTCAACAGTAAAATTGGGTGATACACATTAGGTATATAATAAAGTTCATGATCAAAATACAATAATCTTATAATATATACATATTTTAATTTGCATAAAAATATAGGCAAAAATATACAAAAATAAATTTTAAAAAGTTCACAACGTTTACAAAGCATAATAACAAATGATGAGACAACTTGAACTATATTCAAAAAGCACCATGCAAAGAGAAAAACGCATCAAATACAGTTCATATTGACTACAAAATTTCAAAAAAGCAAACACACGAATCTACGTGTTTTGTGGTGACCACATTTGTACAACTCTCTCACACACGCAGAACCATATTATATCCAATATGCATTTAACAACATTTCTAACTTTGTTCATGAAATAATAGTACAATATACCAGTAAATGTCTTTTTTAAAGAAATATCTACAAAAAAGTTTTCGCATGATGTTCGTGTTTCACTCCTTTTGTCAACAGGATAAGAACAAATACACACACCCTCAACTACACACCCTCACACGTTTTTACATCCAAATATATCCCTCTCTCTTTCAGCTCCTTTACAGTTTCCATATTTATTCATATTTCAAGTTTATTTATGCTGCATGTAAAAGAAATAGTACAAGAAATATATGATATATTGTCTTTGATATTTCATTCACGATACCTGCAAAAAGAAACAGGATTGTTAATTACTCAAGAGAAATTATGTTTTCTAATTCTATCAATAACAAATATTGCTAAATGCACGAAATATTACCATGGTTGACATATCTGCAATTCAATTCGTCACTTCCGTCATGACATTGTAGCGTTTTGTCACATTTCTGCGCAGCCGGAACACACTGTCGTCTGCTGTTACACATGAAGTCCTCCTTTGTACAATCCGATAAACTAAAGGACGGAGGAATGGCTGAAAATTACAAAAAAAAAAACCTTAAAAATTTGTCCTTTTTCTTAATTTCAATTGAAAAAAAACCCATTTCATTGGCTTCAGAGATATTAGAGGGGGAAATGAACATTTTTCCTTTTGGAAAGGAAGAAAGGGATCGCTGGGGAATTAACCTTTCCCTTACTTAAGTAATTTTTGTCAGTCCTTACAAAAACTGAAATGAGCAGCCAGATGTGCTTCACTTTTCTATATCGATAATATGTTTTATGGTGTAACCGTTGGGGCGAGCGCAGTTGTACTATCAAAAACACTTGAAAAATTTGATCAGCCACTTCAAACATCAAGCCGCACGAGACATCTCGACTACTGTAGCTGTGACGTCAGATGACGTCACGGAGCTCGTCGGAGCTTACGGAGACAGCCGAGCGTCTGGTTTAAACTATAGACCTAGTGCAATATTGGTCGAAATACATTGCAGAGTTATTTTTTTGTTTCTTTGAATGATTTCTACAAACTTAAAGCCTTTTATGCCTTACGCTATTATTTATTTATTTATTGATTTATTCGCGCAAAGGACATTGGGTAGTAAAGGAATTCTGGGAATGTTTCACAGAGAAATTTGCTTGACGTATGTACAGATTTCATTCCGAATTTCCTCTGTTCTTACACGTTAGTCTATTGAGCTCGCTGCGCTCGCTATAAGGATATGGAGATAACGAACAGTGTTCAGTCTCAAAGTCCATTAAACAATACAAAATAGGAGCAGAGCAACCACGGACCTCCGAACATCAGAGGTGGGATCAGGTGCCATGGAGGAGTGAGCATCCCCTGCCGACCGTTCACACCCGCTGTGTGCTCCTTGTCATGATCAGGAAATAACGGTAAAAATCCGTCGTCAATTCAGTGTATAAATAATGAACTAACAATTGGTATGAAAAACGTCAGTCAGCATTTGACTCAGTGATAAATTGTATTTGCTGAATTTATGATCCAGTCCGAAGACTGCAGGAATGGATCTGAAACACTTGTCTAGCATGGATGAAGGTCACATTGTGTAATGTAGGGCCATCTAACTGCCTGGGCGTTAAAACGACCACTGTATATGTATCTACTTACTAGGACATGGTTGTACTTCACAAGCTCTGCTCTCATTCGCCAGGCCCGAGCAGGGCATTCCCCCGTAGGCGGGTTTTGGGTTGACGCAGTAGCGGTATCTCTCCTGGCGCCCAGGTCCGCAGATCGAGGAACACCAGTACCACCCCGACCACGTGGTCCAGTTACCGTCCACTGAAACACGCCAACTGATTGGTTAAAATAGTATCCCACAGTGTTAATATACATAATCAATTGCCATTACAGTATGATCATGCAGGGAACAACATGAAAGAAAATGTAACAGTTACAAGTATCGAAGTAATAAATATATTTATTGAATAATTACATGTATATATAGTGTTCACTAAAAAAAAGATTCCAGAATATCCTGTGTTGTCTGTACCTTATCAAATGTTTTGGATGTAACTTACCATAGCAGTACTTGGAGATGTAATACTCCATGAGCGTGTGTTATCTATAACTTTTCAAGGCTTTGCGATGTAGCTTATTAGGGTAGGATTTAGGGATGTAACATCTCATGTTATCGTGTGTTGTCTGTAACTTACCGGGGCAGGATTTAGGGATGTAACATCCCATGTTATCTTGTGTTGTTTGTAATTTACCAAGTCTTTGTGATGTTACTTATGAATTACCAGGACATGATTTAGGGATGTAACATCCCATGTTATCGTGTGTAACTTACCAGAACAGGATTTAGGGATGTAACGCCCCATGTTATCGTGCGTTGTTTGTAGCTTACCGGGACAGGATTTAGGGATGTAACACCCCATGTTATCGTGCGTTGTGTAACTTACCGGGACAGGATTTAGGGATGTAACACCCCATGTTATCGTGCGTTGTGTAACTTACCGAGACAGGATTTAGGGATGTAATACCCCATGTTATCGTGCGTTGTGTAACTTACCGGGACAGGATTTGGGGATGTAACACCCCATGTTATCTTGAGTTGTCTGTAACTTACCGGGGCAGGATTTGGGGATGTAACACCCCTGGTTATCGTGAGTTGTCTTGTTTGTCCTCTGTCCATTCTTGTCGATCCAGTAAGCTTCCCTGTATATCAGACCGTAACCGCACGTGACCGAGCATGACGTCCACCCTGACCACCCGCTCCAGGTGGAAGTTTTCTGCTCAGGGGACACCACTGACAGAGGAACGAGATAAAATATTAATATTGTTAAGGTTCATCTAATAGATACTCTGTCCGCTCGTATACATGTATACCACCCAATGCCCTTTATATAAATTTACAATTAAACCAATCATTTTATTTAAATTCTCATTATACGTGTAATTTAAATGCACATTATTGCAGCATATGCATCGTGAAAAAATTGACTGAAATTGCCTTAATATGAGGTTGGCATTTTATTAAGGAATGAAAGCCGCTTTTGTGTTGTCTCTCTTATCAGACGGTCAATTTACCTTTTAAACTTGAATCACTTGTATTAAAAAAATCTTGAATTACGGTATATCCTATTCTAAAGGACAAATTTTACTGTCGTTTTGTAATCTATAAAAACTTTTAATTAATAATTAAGTCTTTCTTTCTTAAGCTTGTTTCTTTCTTTTTTAAAAATAAACATTGCATATAAATTTACAGCTTGTACAGCATCTTGTATAATAGCAATTATGATACATGTAATATAATTCAATAATTATAATAATATATGAATAGAAAGAAATGTATGGAATTTAATTATTTTTGATCTTGCATTACACATTCTTAAATTCTATATAACAAACGCGAAACGCGATTTATGTCAGATTTTATTGTTGTGAGTTTTAGATGTAAAATACATATGTTATACAGTTATCATTTTAAAAATTCCAAAGTTTTAAGATTTTTGACAATGACATTTTAAATCGAAATTCTAGTTTGTATTATATATTTTCGATTCATCGACGAAGGAAAAAAAGTCGTGTCTGGGATTTTGAATGACTTTTGAGCAACCTATAAAAATTTTAAAAATGTGGACATTTTTATCAACGACAAAAACGTTATCTTTTACTCTTTCAATACTTTTTTCATCTTGTGATAGACTGTTTTTAAATTCATCCTGTAACAATACGCAATATTTAGACAAGTTCTCCCCGGAGTGGAGCCTTTGTTGTCTTTGGACCCCAAGGACAGAATTAAACGCGTTCTGCAGGACCTGTTCTGTGCTGAGGAATTTTAATTCAATCGTTTTAACAAAGCTTTATTTATTGTACATATTTAATGGGTACGAGTCCCATTAAACACGTAATATTATGGATGTATTTTATATATAGGTACCGATATGTATCTATATGGGATAGACATAGTATCTATAAATTAGCCTTTCTACAATAGTTATATGCTAAAGGCAACTTTTTATCATTTAGTGGGTTTTTTTTTGGTTTTTTTTTTACATGCGGGTGGTTGAAAATCAACGAAGAAATAAATATACATGATTATGGGTATATCCTAAAATTATAATCTGATTCAGATTTACAAAATCTTGTTTCAATAAAGATGAACTTATACCCCCCCCCCCTTTATTTTCAATTTTAAACAGTGAAAGCTTTAGCTAGTTGTTTATAAGAAAAAAAATTAACAATACAATTCTCTTTTCCCCCAGTCAATAAATTACAGAAATACGCCAATCCTATTGTCATCTTGTCAAAATTAAATACATACAAGTGTTAATTGAATTTTCAAAACAGTTTATTGGAATTAATATTTTGACAGAATTTTGAAATCATATATACTTTAATGAATTCATTCTGATTCATTCTGACACATTCGTATGTGGAGAGAGAGAGAGAGAGAGAGAGAGAAGAAATAAACAGAAAACCACATACCTGCATAAAAACAGCTGATTATCACCAGAGAAAACACTGAGAAACACCTGTGTGTCATTATTACACCTGACGGGGACCTTTACTTCTGTAAATAAAGTCATACAAGATATCATTACGGGGCATCGACAAACCTGCCATTCTTCTCTGTAGATATCTTGATTCGGAGCAGTTTAATTAATGTCAGAAATACCCTCTGTGTCCCCTATATATACAGCATGTAGAGCAAGCGCCCAGTTCTTTGTGCAGTCTAAGCGCGTCTCTTTTAAGTTTTCAAGTCCATTGAACCGAGAAAACGTCAAGATATTTTTATGATTAGAAGAAATAGATTGTTCAAATCATTTTGGGATTGTGAAAAGTCGAATGAATGGGTATATACGTAGAATATACTTGTACAAACACTTGACTGAGACACTCATCTCGACCCCTTTCTCTTTACACAATTTAATTATTGTGTCATTTTTTTTTTCATTTCTCCTCTACAAGAGAAAACTTTCTATATTGGGGCAATATTTACATTGTAGCGATCACACTCCTAATCAAACAAAAGGTAGATTACGTCGTACAGACTATAAACAGTAGACTTTTAATTTACACTGTACATATACATACATGTACACTGCGCTGTTGGGTTGATAAACACGGTGGTAGTCGAGTGACCCCAATTTTAGGACAATCGCGGGAGGGTACGTTTCAGACACGGCAGATGATCGAAAGAAAAACCTCCTTACCTCAGAATCTTGTAGATAAGTGGTGGCTGGAGGACATTTCACAACATCGTCTTGTCCCTGGCGTCATTAGATTTTGTCATAGCATGGCTGCACAGTGGCCTAGCTGTTAAATGAATCACTGCGACACACACATTGTGAAATGTTTTTAATTTTTGTATGCCAGTGTGTAAGAGGAGGCGGATCTAAAATTACCAACATACCTCAGGATATTTTTTTCTCTTGAATCTACATAAGTGGTCGAGAGAGAGAGAGAGAGAGAGAGAGAGAGAGAGAGAGAGAAATTTAAATTACATTTTTTTTTTACAATATATACTGATCGAGATCAGATTTGTAACTATTCACATTAAAGCCTCGAATTACTAATTTGTTTAAACGTATTGATAACTTGTTATAATTATTATCATTTGTAAATTAATTATGAAAACAAACTGATAATTTGTTAAAATAAAATTAAAAGTAAAAGTAAAACTTTATATAAATTTATATATAAATTTCTGAACTTGTGAACGTCAGGTCCTTTTGACTCTTTGTAAATAAAATTCATTCAGACATTTCTTATTTCAGTTTATTGAAGTCAAGAAGCATAGATCTCAGAGACAATATTTACTATCATACATTTGAACATATATCGGGTATACTATATGTTAATATCAAAAAACAAACCCAAACCGTGGGAGATATAATGATGAATTATAAAAATTTAACATGTACAAATCATATATAATATTTTCGGTAATTTATAAATCAGTTGAAGTCACGTACTGTTCTTGATGCACTCGCTAATTTCAAAAATTTTCCTAGATTACATAATTCTTTTACATTCTGTGCCTTTAGTAACTATACCAATTTGAAGACACTTGGTCTTCGGGTGTAGTAGGTTTTAATGTATTTTTCTCTTATAAAATTCAATACAAGAATTTAACAGATTTACCCGGTGAAGGATCGGGAGATCGAATGGTCCGGAATTCCTTTGTTTCTTTAAATAAATGTATATACATAATAATATTCCCCTCCCGAAATGCGCCTAAGAACACCCCCACCCCCGCCCTCTGTCGCTTTTTTCCAATAAAAAAGAGAATTGATTTAGGAAGAAAAAAAATCTCTAATACCTATCAAAGTCGTAAAAAAAAAAGCCTGGAGAACGTCGGATATTTCGGATTATCTCATAGAATATTAATTAAGTTATCTCCTTACAACCTTCAATTATAAGGACTTCAGTTATTTCGACATAAAAATAAACTAGCTATATTTTCTATATTTCCTATACACCGGTAGAAATTGGCAGAATTACTGAGTGATTTGAGACCCGTGCCCCTTTAGTTGGTTAATAAGACAATCTATCTTCATCATAGTTCATGAGACGATATACTAAAAGATTTCATATAATAATTTTTTTTATAAAAAAGTATAATCACAGTTCTTAAAGCCTCTTAGCATTTTACACATCAATTGCATTTTTTTCTATTTTTAATTTTAAAGAAAGGGTGAAATAGCTATGAACATACATATTTTGATTGCATTCCAATCCGTACCCTCTCTAGCTGACTCCTAAAAAAATCGATAAAACAACTCTTATGTTTAAAAAAAAAAATAATAACACCCATTATTGCAGTACTTGTAAACCAACAAAGATTGTGCTAAGATTTTATATATTTTTTAAGATCATCTTTGTCATTATTTCTTTTTAATCGTCTGATGAGAATGGTGAAAATATGCATTTGTCAAGTGGTTAAAAGAAAATTCATTATATTCCTCGGGTTCGACATTCTCTTTTCAAAAATCAAATAAAATGGCGTCTCCAGCGAAGAGTTCTCCACGAGATGCACAAGTTATGGGTGCAATTTTAAAAGAAATGGGTGTTACTGAATACGAACCTAGAGTCGTGAATGTTATGTTGGAGTTTGTTTACCGTAAGATCATGTTTTCAGTTTGTAATGCTGGGGTTTTCAACCAAATCATTAATCATGTTATAATCGACATCCTTTTGGGCTTAGTCTTACTCTTACTGAGTCTTAGTTTCAAATATTTGAATAAAAATAATGATGCAGCCTTTTGTAAATACATTACGACAATTGACCCGAGTCGTTAGCAATATTTTAATCCCTGCATATTTTATTTTAAAGTTCAAATCTGTGTGTAGTAACTACTTTTTTGTAAGTGTTTTAAAACATGTGAATAAAATCATTAAACAGGTCCAGTCCAAAGACTATTTCTACCTACGTAGCTATTAATAGCTACCTAGGTATTTAAAGCTACCAAAAGTAGCTATTTTTACCTACTTTATATAATTTCTGCATTTTGCGACCAAAAGACCAAACGGCGCAACATGGTAAATACCATATATTTTTATACGGTCACACTAATGATAAATACGACAAAATTTTAACCAAAAAATGATTACTTCCTGAATCGGCAATTTTACATTAGTTTCTATGCAAAATTGATAATATACGAAGTTTTCAATTTTTGGCCAAATTTTTGTCATATTCATCTTCAGTGTGACTGTATCAAGAAATTGTGTGCTCACCATGTTGCGCCGTTCCTGCATTTGGCCACAAAATGCAAGTAAAGCACAAAGTAGGTAAAAATAGCTACTTTGGGTAGCTTTAAATACCTAGGTAGCTATTAATACCTACGTAGGTAGAAATAGTCTTTGGACTGGACCTGTTAAATGTAAAAAAAAAAATATATATTTCTCTGTCAAGGATCAAAACAGTTTTAAATGTAATTGCGAGATATTCCATTTATCCCTTTTCTGCCTAAGGCTGCTTAAAAAATTATAGAATAAAAGATTTTTTTCCTTAACATGCTTAAGATGTTAAAACGGGTCAGGGAACTACTATGCTTTCACTTAAAAATTGATTGTTATGATTTTCTGTGCTTCGCCTTCAGTTGGATTCAGTATATTTCTCTTCTTAATAGGTTATGTAACAGACATATTGGAGGATGCAAAAGTGTACTCGAACCATGCCAACAAGAAATCTCTGGATGCAGAGGACATAAAATTGGCTGTTCAGTGTCGTATGGATCACTCCTTCACAAGTCCACCCCCCAGAGACGTAAGACACAAGCAACAATTCTTTATTTTTTGTTTTTGGTGGTAACTTTAACAGGATGAGATCATTAGGAAATGAGAGTGAATAACTCATTTTGTGATGATTTTACTTGTCCCAACCTGTATAAAGCTAGATTTTCATCAAGGAAAGAAAAAAAAACGATAAAAGCTTGTTTTAGATTTCTTTTTGAAATTGTTTCTAATGTACATATGAAGTGTATTTATTCATCATGTTCATATTAAAAGAAAATGTAGTTTCATTAATTAAGTGCCTCACTTCTCAGCCTTGACTCTCTTTTCAGCTGCTGATGGAGATTTCTAAACATAAGAATGGACAAGTTTTACCTCTCATTAAGACGTACACTGGACTGCGACTACCTCCAGATAGATATTGTCTGTCTGCCCCGAATTACAAAATGAGCAGCCATAAAGCAGTCAAAAAGGTGTGCTGTACTTCTCATCTTCAAGAATATTTGAATCTTGTTGATTTCTATTCATTGCATTTGTTTTGCCAAAAAGGAATTGAAATAATTAATAAATACATAAAATGTTTTTTAAAAAATATAGGTTTAGTTGTTTCTTTATCTTTATATCACATGTATAGCGTGTGTTCATTTGTTACCTGAATTTTTTTTTTTGAAAGGAAGCTATCAAAGACATTCATTAGACAAGTATTACAGTACATGTATATATTTGAATGCACACTACATTTATGAATTAATTTTGACCCCAGCATCAGGCAAGAATACAGATCGGTCTGCCACAGTTCCAGCAGAGAATCAATCTGAACCAGATGTCAATGACACCAGGTGAGTAAAGGATCAATGAGAATTGGCAACAGGTAAGTTAAAAATAGATTTTAACCAAATGTTGATGATGTCAGCTAGGTAAAGAACTCACTTGAACTTCTCGTTTTCAACAGTTGAGTAAAAAAATCAACCTGAATCATGTGTCATTAACAAAGGTGAAGAACCCAATCCAGATTATGTCAGAAAAAAATGACCTTTGACCCAATTCAAAAGATTGTTTCTGGTATCAACATCTCATCAGCATTTTCTCCTCATACAAACTTTTTGTATCCTATCTAAGAGTTATCTCACATTACCTAGTACATGTGTGTACTGATTGTGACTGATTTTATTACCAGGAAAACTTGGCCCTGGGGGTCCACATCTCACTGTAGTGACCAAACCCGGGATGACTGTTCCCGCTGTTACCATAGTTACCAAACCATCTGGTCAGCATCATCCAGTACCAAAGCCAGCCATACGGATATCTACAGGTGTGTATCCGACTCCTCTGCAAGATGTTTTTGAGGATTTTCAAGCTTTCAAAGTACATATGCAATGTATGATATGTAGAAAAGCCTTGTAAAGTAAAACCTAAATTTATGGAAGTACCTGTCCTTATATAAGATACATTGTATTTTGAATCTTAACAGTATTTATACAATGCAAGTTTTTATTCGTTTACTGAAAATGTTTTATACTGTTGTGAAATTGAGAATTTCTATCTTTATGCTCTGTAGGTCCATCATTGAACTCGCTGAATCAGACTCGTACATTCCAACACACAGTTCCGATGTCTGGGGGTCATCCCCCTGCCCCTCAGCCCACTATACAGTTCCAGCCCCTCCAGAGTACCACCACGTCCCTCATCAGTGGACAGTCATCAAACCCGCTCAAGCGTAAAATGGAAGACGAAGATTATGATAATCCTTCATAAGGAAGGGGAATCCATGATAATGTTACAGCGCAAAGAATTCTCCAACCACAGAGAAACTTCATCCGAAGTATGTTGTGTTGTGTTTTTCTAGCCACAGATTATTGGGGATATATACATTCATAAAAACTGAATAGAATGGGAAGATCCTGAAGGTTTTAGGCCTGTAAACGGGGATCTTGTGTTTCCTGGCTGATATCAAGACATTACCATGACATTGTATGTATGTGGTCGTAAAGATTATCATGTTGTCATTGTTTTACACATTCATGAGCAGGTAAATGAAACACGAACTTGATTGTTAGAAGTTGTATATATGTGATACTTTGTATGCTGTCAATTTAACTGAATGAAAGTTGTAGAGTCTTCTAATGCTCAAAAGTATTTATTAATTAAATGTTATACTTCTACACATATTCCTATTTTTTTACCTATGGAAAACTGTGTACATTACTGTATTTATTCATTTCTTAGTCTGTTTTTCTTATAGGTTTTTTTCCCCTATGTGTTTGATATGCGATTAATTGATTATGAATATGCTATACATATATTTTAAAACACTCCTCATTTTCCCTCTGTATCCATAATAAAATTAAATAAACATCTCTAGAGGAATCACTGCTGGGAATGGAAATTTGAAAAAATAAAATAAAGACAATAATATAAGAAGTCAGAGCATCACTATGGCACAGTTTTTGTCTTCATGACACAGATCTCTAAAGACGTTACAACTCTCAAGTGTACCATAGTGAACCTCTACTGTCCTCTAGTGAATCACAGAGGGTTGATACAAAAGTACATGGAATGTCACAAATGCTATTAAATTCTTTACTAATCAAAAGTTATATATACATTCCCCCTATTTATTTTGACCTTTTCCTTAAATATCATTTTAATTTGCACCTCTTCTTTTGCTTTTTGATCTGACATTTTTCTGGGGTCTCCCAGAGCAAAACATGAACTTTGCCATTACTGTATATATTAAATCATATGGAACGCAGGGGGGGGGGGGGGTAGTTAACATTTAGTGAGCTCAGTGCTCAAAGTCCCTCCATTTTACTATTAAAGATTTATAGCAATTGAGACATTTCTTTTGGATCAACCAAAGTACATTCATCAATATTTTCAGCTCACATCATGAACTTTTTTGCCGCATGGTGACACGTTTTCTAGAGTCAATCTCAGTCCAGAGGAAACAATGACTTATTGCTCATGTAAGTTTTATATCATCTTGGCAGTGCCAGGGGTCTTGATTGGATGGTTGACTCAGGACCCCTAGCATCTTCGCTAGCCAAGGGTGACGATCCACGGTGTTTCTGAATAGAGAAACACCGTGGATTGTCACCATTGGCTAGCGAAGATGGACCCCTAGCACTGATTTTATTACTATATGCACACTTCATACTTGACTGGCAGACTTGGATGAGTAAAACACACTTTAAGGGATCCACCTGCGATTAACTTGATTCGTAATAAGCATAGTTCTCTTTATCGAATAGATTTATTATTTTCCCCTCGCGAGTTACAGTTAATAATAGAACAGTTTTTAAGGATGTGTGTGTGTTTGTTTGTGGGTGATCGACGTAGTCCTGTACGAAAGGGAAGTGACGTAATCTGCATTGGGATCGATGTCGATTGCTCACAGGCACTTATTTCTGTTCAGGTATTTCGTATACGGAACACCTACTCAAAATAAGTAAGGGTGTTCCGTATACGAAACAAGTGGCTGTGCGAACGCTGTCTTAAATTAAAGATATATGCTCCTTGCGAGGGTATACTCCACTTTGCGGAGCCCTTGTTTTTTTTCTCCAAAAAATATAGGAACGGAAATCACTTTGCTCATTACTAAGATTCAGTGGAACCTTGTTTTACTGTACATTACTCGCATAGATTTAATTCAAGTGTTTTTCGTTATCCTTTCTAAATTATTTAATTTGGTTCAACTTTAATTGTTAAACATTTACATACTATGACATCACGAACAATTCTTAACGTGTACTTTAAAAGTGCCACTTCTAGTGTCAGATTTAATCCCAGCTCTCCATATCTATACAATATTTTAAATATAAATGCATTACAGGACTGGAAAATAACATTCTGAAAATGACAAATTTCTGACACTTTATAAACAAGTCAATTTAGTGTATTTTTATGACAATTCGGTTGCGATAAGAAAGCTCATTTGATATAACAGATACATAAAAAACGCTCAAAGATAAACCGTTTCACGGCGTATACTGTTGAGAAATAAAGCATGATGTTTTTTATGAATATAAGAAATCAAATATAATTCTAGGGTGAATGAATTTTTCAGGATCATAAACCATCTTCCAAGCCTTGGCTCGACTTTCACAAGATAAGTTTAATGACTTTTTTGTTTCTGTATCGTTAAGGGTATAGTTTGACACGCGTTATAATATTGAGGGGGTTCTTCTGCCAATTGTAAGTCGACATTTATTGTCTTGCTGTGTGAAGTCTGACATTAAATCTGATTACCCGCTGCCAGAAGTTAACGGATCTGACTGGCACGTAAGTGTCCTAGGTCGCGGATTCCAAACGATGTGGAATTTCGAGCAACGTCACTTCCGGTATTTCGAAAATTACTAAAAAAATTTACATTTCTGTCAGGTATGTTTTTAAGGTTATCCGATCCTCAGGTTCTGAAAATCAAGCATTGAGTAATTGAAAATGCTCACAAAGATGTCTCTAAATTCTAAAATTAAAATGTATTTACCCACGGTGTTTCTTTAAACATCATCTTTAGATTTAATCATATTATATAGGGAAAATTAGTAAATCTCAAATATTTTTTTCAGGAAATGCGATTTGAACTATATACTGCATATATTTTAATTGATAATTGATCAAGAAATACATTTTAGGAATAAAAATCATAGGTATCCAGGCTTTTAAAGAAAATTGCATGAATTTTACACTTATTTAGTACTTTACTATCTCCTACGTACTTCCATCGTTTCATAATGCATAGTGTATGAAGTGTTTCCTTTCAAAGAAAACACCGTAAATCACTTCTTATTTCAAATCATGCTTATAAACATTGGTAACTAAGGCTAAATTAAAAGAAATTTGATTCTTTTTAAATATGCAAGGGTTATGTAATTTTATGAGGTACAAATGTCAAAATTTTTAATACCGTTTCTTAAAACTTTAAAGAACATTGAATCATACGTAGAGGCATAATATGAAAATTGTTGCATGAAAAAATTTCAATTTCAAGCTTTATTTTAAGACTTTTTGAATTAAATTATAAATTAAAGAGTTATCCTTCCTGGCTGAGGATCGTATATCCTTAACTATTTTTTTTTTTTACAAAAGTCAAAATATGTTGAAGTTTAGATTTTAGTTTTGCTTCTCTTTGGTCTTATCAATCAACAGCTCTAGCTTTGTCATCAGCCAAAACTGAGAGGAACAAATTGTTTCTGAGGGGACCGTTCGTTGCACTGAGGCCAAACCTGGATTCATATTGTTTTTTCTAAACAGAAGTATTTTTAAAAACAAAGTCAATATTTGGCGGTATATAGTACATGTAATAGCAGATAGTGCAATTCTCTGTCATCCTTTGACTTTCAGTAAGGCGTCGCATTCTCGACGCTACGTAATTATAACGTCTCTAAAATGGCGCCACCTCTTTGCCATACGAAACGCTGTCATTGGATAATTGGTACACTTTTTGGCATTCGCCCGCATTTCTATCCCATGTACATTTCAACAGTGAATGAAAAGCTGTGTAAATTCAGACGCTAATTATGTAACGTCGGGAATACCACGCCTTACTGAAAGTCCAAGGTTAACTGAGAATTGTACTATAGGATAAAAAATGGACAAAGATTGCGAAGATTATCTTTAATAGCACACTCCTTTCATTATAACAAAGTTCTGTCCGCCTTCAATATTTTGGATTTTCCCCCAACGTTTTCATCACTTTGCAAAAAGTCCAGAAAAATGCATTTATGACCCGTACTAACTTTCATGCTTTTTTAAATACATCACAAACTTAAGAAACATCCAACAAATGGCACCGTAAAAGCACCTGTCACAACCTTTCACGTCATAAAGGACACCATTTTGTGACGTCACAATATGTTGTCCACGCTCTTCTCTAACGACAAAAGCGAAGCTTATATCACAGATAACTGGACTACCACCTGCTGAAGTTACAGTTTCTGCATTTGCACCTGATGATGTATCGGTATGTAGCAAACACCGACTGACCGCCCTCACAATTCAGTCGGATAGCTTTCATAATGGACAGGGAGTCTCGGCAACACTTGCAGTGGTAGTTAAAGGGGCGGTACAGGACCGGGCTAAAGGTCACTCGTGGCTCTGTCTTGGACTTATTGCAGAATCCCTTACACCGCACCAGCAGAACATGCTGAAAAAAAGATGACCGTACGTAAAGTCAGGTAAATTAAGCTCTTTAGTAAACACAAGATTTTCCATGGCCTTATCAAGATAATCATGAATTACGATATATACTTCATTAAAGCAAGGAAATCGTTTTGAAAAATTAATATACCTATAAATAGTTTTGACCCGAAAAATTTAAATTCACATTTTTAGATGATAATGCACAGAACGAAGTGAAATAGTTGGGGTGGCTCTAGTCAGACTGGACTCTAGCTCTTCTTTGACACAAGTTACCGGTACAAGATCATTCATCAACCCGTTTTATTGTAATACTCCAAAGGAAAAAATCTAGAATGGTAGGCATAAGCTCTCCAATAATACTGTGTTTAGATAATCACTTCCTTCATTATTTAGAAACAGAGGAACACTCTGGAATGAAGAGTGTTTGACAGAAACCTATTCACTTTTCTTCAACCTTTAGTTTAGATCGGATTTGTCTTAAATTTGTAGCGCCATATACATGTACTCTTAATAAAATTAAACAAACTATGATATCAGTGTAGCCTACTGAATCATTTGTCTTCAGTATTTACCCCGGCTCATCACGAATAACGTGACTAAACTGTTTAAGGGCATCCAAACATGGATGTTAGGACCAAGAGAACCTGGCATTTCACAGTCCCCAAAACAAAGCGGGTCTTATAGGAGCATTGAGTTTTCACAAATTGTTTTACATGATGTTATTACCCAAAGAACGCTCACACAGAACTGAAAAACGTTGAAAGTACCGAGCATTTTAAAAAAGCGAAAATGAAATAAGGTAACTTAAAAGGGGTCAAAAATTGATATTTCGTTTTGAAACATTTTTTTTTTATCATAAACAAATTTTTGCCCGGAATGGGTAAAGCATTTATTAATTGCAAACAACGAAAACAGCGCAAAGAACATTTAATGAAGGTTAATTGTTACTAAAAATTGGTAACAGGTTAGTTTCCATGCAAGAAGTGATAGTTTCTTACCTTCTTCTCACAATTCTTTTTCGGATGTTCGATAGTATGAACGAAATAATGTCTCATACATTTGTTTTCTTTTCGTTTCGAGTCTACCATCTGAACACTCCACAACAGTACAACACAAATAGTCCACACGAATAAAGCGCCTCGGCTACGTGGACTTTTTACCATATTAAGTCATCAGTGGTTAATCGTTTGGCGCCACAGGCATCTAGCTTACAAAACTCTGGGTATACAATTATTTTTTTTAAAACTTGCTGTGTATGAAAAGCGGTTAGAAATGTTATCTCATTAAACAATGCCTCAACTGCAGGAATTGTTGACTGTCTCCGGTTGTCAGACGACCAAACCTGTCCTTACAGCATCCAAACAAAACAGATTGATTAATCTGAAGACTGTCAACCGACTAAATCTGCTAATCCCAGCCGTAGATAAATTCTAACAAACTTGCACAGAACGCGCTAGAAAGGTTTTCAAATGTCATTCAAGAGAACTATCCGCGATAAGTTTTCATTTTTCTAAACAATGAAACTCTCCAGCTAGTACAGACTCTTCGAGTTTGACGTAGGCTTGGATTAGCTGCAATTGACGGCACATTTCTGATATTCCAGTCCAAATTTCGTCAGAGGTGTTCGGGTCGAGTTTTCCGGTACGAATTATAGAAAAAAGGGCCAGAATAACTATTTTGTCTTTCTCCCAAACGGGAAAAAATAATATTAGTTTAGAAATTAGTTTTACGTATAGGAACACTATTAAAGGTTTAAATCCAATTCTATTGTTCTATTTTCCATGGAACATTTTGTAAGTTCTTCACGCTTTTACGATATATCAATTCCCGTATTCTACAACTCCGTAAAGCTACTTATATTCCTCTTAGCTGTTTAACATCTTCATGTAACCCTTTCCTTCAAAACAAACAATTTAACCACTTTGTAATTTTTAGTAATTTATCCACCGCAGACACGATACGATCATATTTTTCAAACTCAAGGCCTTTTTTTTCTTATAAACAAAAAATGTAAATCTATTATCTTTCATCTTGCACTCCCCTTAATAACACGAGCATCTTCCCCCCTTTATTCACGAGGGATATCGACGTTAATGAAATCTATTATCATGGTTTATTTTTATTCTCATCTGATATTGGCACGATATTAAACTGTAGCGAACTTGACGGAAGAAAATGGATAAAAATTAATCACAGAATTATCGGAGAATTAATGACGGTGTTTAACACCTTGTGTTCCTCCGCAGGCAAGGGTTATCACTCGGGGTCACCTGGCACTATATTGCCGCGGCGGAAACTTCGGGGGTGGTGAGTGATTGGTGAGGACAGCATGTATACAGGTGATACAGGTGCGTGGGGCTGATTTTGTGTGAGGGTACATACCAGTTTGAGGGTACCATTGAAACGTTTTGTCGTTTTGTTCAAAGCACGTTATAAATGATATCAAATGAAGGATTTTGCGGGTATTTCTAACAAGGAAGATTAATTTCAGCTAGAACGGAAAATATTTATCTCTACCCTATCTCTTGTTACTTTTAGAATCATTGACCAAAAAGATTGATTGATTGTTTATCATTATTATTAAACATTTATTAAATCTATTATTATTGGTGTTTTTGGCGTTTTACGCCGAGAAGTAGCACAGCATTTTACATTTTTCCTGTATGTATTACAATATGTGTCACCCTTTAAATTGTTATGCCCCCGTAATCGAAGATGTAAGACTAATATAGTTTTTGCCCAGTTTATCCGTCTATCTGCCTGTTTGTCCGCAAAAAATAACCTTGCCCATTTCTTTCGATTGATTAGAGCTATGGCTTTCAAATTTGAATTGTGCATTCTTTGACATTTTTTGAGTAACAATTTCCAAAAGTTTATGAAACACGTTCTACTAGTATACTATAATTTTTAAACACTTGGAGCTATAGGGCTTTCATACTCGACCTAATTTCCTTGGACCTGTATAAATATTTTGACCTTTTGATCTTTTTCTTAAATTATGGCCCACTATAAAATAAAACTTAATCCTTGATTATAATTCCTTAACATTTTACATGATGCATTTCATATTTGTCAGATGTATTCTTCCCTTTGGATACCAACAATTTTGACCTTTTAGCCTTCAAAACTTAAAACAGTTTGTGCGAAGGTTTTTAAAATTTCATCTGTGCATTTTTTCTGACAAAACCTTAATTTGGATAACATTAATTTTGACTTTTTGACCTTTGTGTTAGATTTTAACCCAATTTTTAAAAACTTTGACTTTGACCATAACTTTAATTTTTTAACTGTTAATGGCAGGGCTTTCCGGCATATCTCACAGATACGGACCCTTTCAATTTGATATCTTGACCTTGACCTTGGGGTTTGTCTAGCATTTGATAAACTTTATCCTTCGTCATTAGCTGCATGCAATATTGTTCATTGTATTAGCTATAATACATATAAACGTCGGTTTGTTTGAAGATATGAAATTTTGACCACAGCTTATTTTTTGACATCATATTGTTTATGTGAAGTTAGTAAAAAGGTGTTGCTGGCTATCGGATGTCGGCACTACCAATGAAATGGCGTCAACTATTTATCTGGATTCTTTAGCATCTCTTTCATTCCAAATGAAGAACAATGGGTGTGTTGTATTGTTATTGGAGGTAGTAATTTAGATCAGGTCATGGCTAAGAGGTCAAATTTGGTGGTATCCAAGGAAGGGTTTTGTCACAAGGAATACATCCATGAAATATGGAAGTTATAGCCCCACCCACTCAAAACTTACATGTATGGGCAAGGTTAAAGTTTTATGGACAAACAGACAGACAGCCAAACACACGGACGGACAGGACAAAAACTGTATACCTCCAAATCTTCGATTACGGGGGCAAAAACAAAAAAACAAAAACAAAAAAAAAAAAAAAAAAACAATTTAGCCATATGAAGCCGGATAATCATTGCTTTATGAGTATATGGAGTCTTGAAACCTAAGTTCCCCTTAATTTTGGTCGAATAAAAACTGAGTGTCTTTATATAGATGAGTTTGATAATTTCTTCCAGGCGTCGGGATTCTAAGATATTATAAAAGCCTGCTAAATCAAGAATATCAAGTCTGCATATAATAATTGATGACATGGAAAATACGGCATTGCGTAAACCGTCTCCTGTGTTTAAGCAGTGTTTCCTTAACTTTCTGACAATTTTGCTAATCTGGATTTATCTTAAAGTTCATGATATACTTTTTTAAAAAAATAACTTGTTCTGCTTTACATCCTTTTTACTTCCTTACCTCTTTTTTTTGAATGTATTATCAATAAAGGATATATTCTTTCTTAATTAAAACTAAGGTTTTAAAAAAAGTCGCGTGCATATTATGAACGATGCAAATGCTGTAAAATGCTGCCTCAAAGATTGCAGTTTTATGCGTAGTAATGAATTTTAACATGTTTGATTTTATATAAATTATGGTGAAATAATGTAATAATAATGCATTAATTTATATAAACACATTAAAAATAAATTTTATAATCAAGTTTTCTCACTTTAATTTTACTTTCAGCATATCTCTTCGAACCAACACATCGCTGATATTAATACTGCATACGAAAATCCAGAAAACGTTCGTAATTCACCATTTCTTTTGAGTGGAAAGTCTTAACGTGTTAATCCCTACCAGACATCTACTAAAACATCTAACCTCGGCCGCTGCGGCTGCTCTATTATTTTTTTATTTAATTTTTTACCTTGCTTTTTTATATTATCTTCGATGTAGAGATGATACGATGCGGCTTTTTACTTTTGGTAATGATTCGCATCAAAGTCTGAAGTACCCTTACAATGGGCCACTTCACTTGAATGTTTCAGACTGATTATTTCACAGGTGTCAGTTAACCGTCGCCTATAAAGTCAAGTACCTGTAAAAAGCGGAGTCTACAGCATTAGGTGTCTACATTAATGTGTAGTGTGGTTACCAGTGAAATTCTTCTGATCGCCCAGCGGTATTAATTCTTAAAACCAGATAAGACGAGATCTCTCAATGAAAACGCAAAGAATCCACATTTCGTAAGTTTGCTTCTTTTAAAGGGTTCAACAATTCTTTTTTTTATTGAAAGATGTTTTCTTAAATTTGCAACTATAATGTGTGCAAAGATATTGAGAAATGCACGTTTTTGTTCAAACCGTTGCCGTTATAAGACTATTTCTTAATGTAATATTTAAACCTCCTCCTTTGACTGCAATTAAAAATTATATTTATTTTAATTTTTAAAATTGCTTCCCATTGTGCAGATAAGACATTAATTACGACTAACCAAACAGCCACTGGAAAAAATCGTAAGAGTAAGTAAAAGTAATACGCAAAAATCAATTATTGTTTAAAATTAAGAAGCCAAAAATCTATTGTTACAAGTTTCTTACTCGAAGAACACAATAATTATCACACATGGATGTGAAATATCAGTTTGCATCCTGTCTCAAAGACATGAGACACTAAAACAGGTACATGCATAACATATAGATATTTTCCCCATTTTAAAATATTCCTAGATTTTTGTTATATTTTAAGACATGAATTATGTTTTTTTAAACCAAACCATGTGATATAATTCGTACATTTATGCATAAAATGTTGTTAAAGAAAGGAATGCAAAATACATAAAACACTGTAGATATTTAATCCTATTCTTTTTTTTAATCTGATTGTAATACATATTAATTTAACTATCAACAAATCAATGCAATACCTAGCAAAGAGTTGCTACAATGTACTGTTGAATGATAAACGTTATATTTACGTCCCTGAAACCTTCTTTTCGAGTCTTCTTTGACATGTTTAGATGTCGCTTTATCTTATGTAATGCCGACAAAGTTAATATCAATGTAAGTTAAACTCCAAATACCTGCACAATTTTGTAAATTATTGCATGTTATTTTATAACTGTCCCTTTTAATTTTTTTTTTTTCAAAGATATAAATTGACTTTATGTAAAATTTTCATCAAGTTTTCAAGAGAAATAGCCTTACATATCAACATATATGCCTTTTATTTGCTTAAGACTCTAACATTCAAAGAAAGGCTTCAGGGATTTAATTTTCCTACTGAGAAGTAAAGTAGACCTCTTTTATTTATCTAGTCCCCAGACTGACAAACGGAAGACCTGGTACCCAGCCCCTCTTTACAGCTGTTACACTCTTAAGAGTTTCTGACAATCATTTCTCAGTCAACAGATAGCACTTGACAAGCTGTAAGCGTGGAGAAGATTCCCAGTGTGTTAAGGAATCAACCAGATCAACAGTCTACTGGCTTCCTATCACCTGTGTATATATGTAATGAAATAGGCCTGTATAGAGATAATGAACAGTATTTAAGCTCAAAAGTCCATTAAACAATACAAAATAGGACCAGAGCAAACATGGACCCCCAAAATATCAGATGTAGGATCCGGTGCCATGGAGGAGTGAACATCCCCTTCCGACCTGTGTTCATTGTCATGATCGGGAAATAACGTGAAAATCCGTCGTCAATTCAGTGTTACAGTATAAATAATGGACTAACAATGAATATGAAAAACGTCTGTCAGCATTTGACTCAATGATAAATTGTATTTGCTGACAAGGTCATTGTATCGACCATAGAACTTTCGAAATTATGACTTTAAGCGAGACAACAGACTGTACCCACAGTGTCGAGTTCTATATACCGTATCTAAAAGAACCGATAAAAATTGCAATCAATAAGAAGAAAGAAACAGAAGTGAGGTCCTAACATAAAATGACAATTTAAAACCAATGATTATCATGTTGAATGAAATATATGGAGGGGTCATATGAACGGAAGTAACCATTGTTAATAGATTAAGATGTGTTAATATAATTATTGAAATGTTGAAGGTCACATGAAGAGTTTTCTTCTTCTCATGTAGAAGATTCAAATTTTGAATAATGCTTACCGTTAATTAGTTCCTGTCATGATTTCAACAGTGTGTTGGAAGACTTGGTTACAAAAGACTACGTAAATGTTGTCAAGAAGGAACTCTTGCATTTTCAAAATTGACCTTAAAGCACTTGTGATTAGAATTTTAAAAATAATTTTTACAGAGAAATTTGACGAAAACAAGGTAGGCTACTGACAAACAAGAGGATGATAGTTGATACAAAGGTTACATAATCTTGTTCAAAGTCATCATTTTACAGATTTTATTGTCGACACAGTGACCTTTTTTGCAACTTCAATTTATCTTAATATAATCACTCATGTCTTTCAAGCATATCTTCATTTTTCTTTCGAATCCCACTGTGGGACGTGGAGACCTGTCGTTTGGATGAAACCGTATAAACCGAAGTCCCGTGTCGCAGTAGATGCTGACACAAAAAAGATCCCTCACATCTCAATGGTCCTGAGTACCAAGCACAAAATTTGCAGCTCTCCACTGACAAGTGGTGGCGTCTGACTCTCCATTCCATATGAGTGAAAATTCTCGAGAGGGACGTTAAATAACATACAGGGTGTTTCACAATATACGTCACACATCTAAAGACAGATTTCATAAATGATAACAAAAGCTACATATACATTTTATATATCATTTTAATCAGCATATATTCAAAATTAATATTTTGAGTCAGAAGTATCGAAAATTCTCTTCTTTAGTTACTATGGCAACAAATCCTAAAATGTTATTCTCCAAGTGTTTTCTGAACATTGTCCTAAATAACTTAAGAGACTTATGCTTATAAATTTCTGATCACTGTTTTGTAAGTTTCTCAAGATTTTTGAGACATTTCTTCTTTTATATTTGGCTTTTTAGAACATCTGAATTGCAAATCTGTTTTTATTTAAAGTTGCATTTAAATTAATGTGTCGTTTCAGAACTGCCGGTATGTGTTAATTGGTGTCCCACTTCTTTTGCTCTTCCTTAATTTCAGTCAATCTTGTAAACCTGCATCGAATGTCATTTGACTTTAAACGTTAGAATCTTGTGTGTATAGACAAACTTTACTCAAACTTAAGATTTCGAAATACTCCTAATACTCTTACTGGCATTGTTACAACACATCTCCCTAAACTCAGATCTGACTTTCATGAGGTTTTCTCATTGATTGACTTCACTCTGATATTGTTTTTATCTCTTCTTGATTTTTTGGGGGTGGGGTAGGGTGGGGTGAAGAGGAGGCAGGGTTTAGCTGGCTTTTATCTTTACATTAAAATTTAATTAAAACCCTCTAATTATTATTAATATAAGAAAAATAGACAGTAATTGCTGATCTAGGTATTTTTTATCATAACCCCTGTAACATATTTAAGATATCTTAAACGGTTCTTATAATAAAAGTTTACAAAAAAAATTTTGCTGCAAGTTTTACACAATTTTGAGAAAGCTGAAATTATGACAGCACTGGTTATATCATAAACTACTTCATGGTTTACTATAATTTTCCCGATACTATGCAATATAATAATTTTAGAACAATATGCTTAACTATGGTGTTTTGGTATTTTTGGTATCAGTCTCGATATTCAGACTATAACCATTTAGATGTGTGATATATATTGTGAAACACCCTGTACATACAATCAATCATGTTTCGTACAGAAAGGATTGTAAATACTTAGAATTTTCACGCTTATTCAAAAGGATTATATTTTAATAAGAATGTTTTTGGAGAACTTATATTTTATTTAAAAAAGGTAGAGTTATTCCAGAGGATAGTAGATTGATTTAGATATTCATTCAGAAGTCTATGGTTAGCGTCAGAAATTGATTTGTAAATTGAAAATTATACTCACTTAATTTTAACTTTACTACAGTAACCATAGCTAAATGTTTTGGAAGTTGGTCTATTTTGCCATAAAGCAAACATTGTTAGATGTTATAAATTTTTGAGTTTACATGTATATGAGGATTAATTAAAAGAGTGGTCATTTAGATTTAAGAAAGTTAGATTTAGTCAATACTGGGGCAGAAACAGGATCTCTACAATATTTAGGAAACACTACTAGCTAAAATATGTACACTTAATATCTATTATCAAGACATGCTTTAGGACCAAATGCAACTCATCATTTGAAAAAAAAGGGAAAATGTGATCGACCACAAATGTTACCCTAACTTAGTCCTATGGGATTCACTGTTAAATTCATTAAGCCTTATTCTAGGTTTAAGTATAGATGATAGAGTAGTTGCCCTTTGATCGAAAACACCAATAACCAGGAAATAGTCCTAAGTGCAGCTTCCATCTCCTATGTTGATGGATTCTTTAGCATAATAGGTATGATCTTTGAGTTAATATGCTAAAGAATATTTCCTCTGCTTCAAACAAGCAACAGCATAAACGTGCATGTTACTCGCCTAAATATTTCGACCATTATGATTCAGGAATCACTTCTGGTTTGTCGGTATACCTTGGCATCAACGAAAGTGGGAAACATGGTATGATTTTCATAGATTGGCAGTAAATACAACAATTGTAACACGAATTATCATCTTGTAAATTATGTTTTTTGTGATTTTTTTATTTTCTGACCAAAAATGTATTTTTAAAAAAACATACATTATAGTTTTAAATTTGATTGTTTTTGTATATCTTTATGTGGAGTTCTTCTTCTAAAGGAGATCAACTAAGTTCGAATATGGCCACGACCACCCAACCGTCTTAAAATTTATTTCAAAATTCCTTGAATTAATTCAAACATTCTTTTTTAAAAAGATAAACGTCAAACTATAAATGTATCACAAGAATATATAAGACCGATTTTTCGTCAGCAAAAAAATAAATATTGGATTTTCGGAGTTTCAGATTCATATCCATATAACTTGTAAATTGGTTACCCCAGAGCACTCCTTGGAACCTCCGAGAAAATGAGAGACTCTTGTTTATTGCCACTTTATTTATACACGACATAAAATCACAGTTTTTCTCAGTACCTATTGATGTCTGAAGGGAATCATGGTTTACCCATGAATTTAATTTTGACTCGAATGCATTTTTCATGCTACAATGTATTTTGTTAATGCATTTGTTTGATAAGAATACGAGAACTACATTTTAGTGAGTTTTGCGACCCTCATTCATACCCCTGTTAATTTAGTATAAATGGATTCAATCAAATCTAGGTGTATTGCATTTTACGATTTGTATTGAAATACTTTGACAAGTCCTTCATAGTATCCCACCCAAAGTGAAGACTTGTATAGAGAAATTGAGAATGGAAGGTTAACTTCATTTTCTGTCAGTAAGAACTTTAAAAACTTTCCGTCAGGACTCAGCAGATGGATTTGCCTGTTATTTTGGTCTGTAACTAGGATGTTACAGTGGGGGTCACACACCACATCAGTTGGCAAAAAGTCCTCAGAAAGGTTCTGTCCACAGTAGGCAGACTTAATATGACCAGTGGGAGATATAATCAATAGATCACCTGTAGTTCGACTTAAACGGTTCACAACACAAATATCACTGTTACTGTTCTGTGTGACTCTGACTGGTAATGTAAAGAGTTTGGTGTGACCGTCCTCCTGGTACTCATACTCGTGGATGATATCACCTGTCAATGTGATGTGTCTCACCAGACGTCTGCTGTGTGCGTTTAATTTGTAAGGATGTGAGTCCTTGTTTATCAAGGTGACCAGTAGTCCCCCAGCCATTGACTGACAGATTCCTCCTGGTTCTAATGGATCTGTACTTATGATTGTAGAGACAGATCCTGATGGTGACAGACAGGTGATCGATTTGCTGATAAAAGTGGTACAATAAACATCATTAGTATCACTAATAAAACTGTCAAAAGGTTTTATATTAAAAGTATGTTTTTTCTCGCCTTCTTTGTTCACTTGTTCAGTGTTAGCTGACTCAAATTTTCTTAAATAACATTGCTCTTCACAAAATGCTCTCAAAAAAATTATTCGTCTGTCTCCATATTTGAATGAGCTTGTTTCCTCCAAATAAACATCATCTAAATCTAAAGTTCTTCCAACCAAAGATTCAAGAAAGTCATCATTTATTTCACCTGTAGTAAATCTCACTGAGTGTTCATATTTTGTCACTTGAACCTCTAATTCAGAAAGCAGTTTTGTCAGTTCTCTGTGGTTGTCAATCAAGCTGTAATCTGACATGGCACTGTTGTTCCCCTCCATGAATTCCAAGGTTTTAACAATTTTTCTCTTCTTTTCGTTTAGCTCAGATTTCACATGGTTCAGTCGGTCATTCTTTTTAACCAAATTGTCTTTCAACACTTTTTCATGGCGATTTTTGATTTTTGCCAGTCTGGTCATTATTTCATCATAATGCTTCTGTAGCTTTTTAATCTCAGAGCCACACTCTTCTTTGTTTTCTATAATCTTTTTTGAAACATTCGCTATCTTTTCATCAATCCCAGGCATTTCCTCTTCCTTGATCTTCTTCAGAAATTTCTGCAGACCTCTCCTCCTTTCGGTGGCTGCCGTGCGTAGAGTGTTCCAATCATGATCTCTATGATTTGTTTTAGCACACCTGGCACAAATGAATTCATCACAGTCCTCACATATAATATCAATAGGTAATTCATGGGATTCACACATTTCAATATGCACTAGCGGAGAGCCCAGTGGATATTCTTTTAAGGTAATTTCAGCCATGTTTGTCTGTTGTTGCCTAATAATGATGTAGGTATGTGGTGTGCAGACTGTGAAGTAGGGCTTTAAATTCATTCTATAGGAAATACAAAGGGTGCAACGAAATGTAAAATACAGGTTTATTTTAAGGCATAAAAGATATTGAATGAAATATATGGATAAAATGAACAGTATGCTAGCTCAAAAGTCTATTGAACAATATAAAATCTGTACAGAGCAAACTCAGAGTTCCAAAACCTCAGAGATGGGAACAAATTGAATTTATTTACATGTAAACATTAACCTGGTTGTGTTGCAGCCCTTCACTATTGTGCCCAAGTATGAAACTTAATGAAAGTAAAATGTCTAACGTAGCAGTGATATGCATAAATTCTGCATAGAATCGATAATCAGGAAACGTGAGGTATTTTGATCAGTTTTCAATTCTGAAGCCGGTTAAGTGCTATTCTTAAACGTCATCAGCAAATTGTAAGTGGCTTCTTTTCACATATAAGATTTTGGACAAATTCTGCTTCATATAAATACAAAAATAAGTTTGCCAAAAACGGATCGAATTCGATACCCTTGGAAATTCCAATAGATTGTTGGAAGACTTGGTCTCCGAAAACCACATTTCTTCAAAATTGTATGTCAGTTTTGAATATTTTTAATATTACAAGCAATTCAAATGAATTCGAATTACCATATCTGTATTGAATTCTGAAACTTCATCAAAAATCCTTTCAAGCAAAGATACCTAGCCTCGGAATTGAAAATTAAATAGACTTGTAAATATGTTACAATTTAATTGTGTTCCATTAGGAGAAAATATACAATTCAATTTTTACAAGAAATCAATGGAATGATTGATTGATTGCTGTTAAACTCCGAGTCGGCAGTATTTCAGCCATATTTATGCGGTGGAATGATTGAAAGGGATTCCTAATGAAATGTGTCAAAATGCATTAAATTTAACGATGACGTCACAATGTTTGTCCTTTGGCCTCTTGTAAATAAAGAATGAATACTCCTTATATATGATAACATATCAAGTCTTTACTATGTATGAATCTACAGTTGTTTTTCATTTAATAACAGACAATTGTACTGCACTTAGACAATTAGAATCAACATTCTAAAATATAGGCATCCAAGTGACCATTATACAGTATAAATGTGTCTTACACTTACAATAGCAAAATATAGCGAACACGTGTCAAAAATTATTTTAATTTTTTTCAAAGATCATTGATTATTGACAGCAAAAGTGATATTATTCTTTTTTCTCATGTACTTTAAAAGAAACGGGTTAAAACAGACTGTATGTTTTTGTACTAACTTAAGCATATCTTAATTGTACTGAAAAACTTTGACAAGTCCTTCCAAGTAGCCTATCCACAGCGTAGACTTGTATAGGGAAATGGAAAATGGACTGATCTCTACATCTTCTAGTAGTAGGATTTGAAGGTACTCCCCATCAGGACTCAACATAATAACCTGTTCGTTGTTAATATCAGGAACAAGGATGCTACAGAGGGAGTCACACACTACATCAGTTGGATTAAAGTCCTCTGTCAGGTTCTGTCCACGGTAGACAGACTTCATACGACCAGAGGGAGAGAAAATCACTAGTTCACCTGTAGTGTTACTTGTTCCGTTCACAACACGGATATCACTGTTACTTTTCTGTGTTATTCTAATTGGAAATGTAAACAGTCTGGTCTGACAGTCCTCCCGGTACTCATACTCATGGGTAACGTCACCTGTCACTGTGATGTGTCTCACCAGACATTTGCTGTGTAACTCTAATTTGTTATAATTTGATTCCTTGTCTCCCAAGGTGACCAGTAGTCCACCGTCCATTGACTGACAGATTCCATCTGGTATCAGTGGATCTGTACTGATGACTGTAGAGACACATCCTGATGGTGACAGACATCTGATGGAATTGTCAAGGAAGTCGGTGAAATAAATATCATAATTATCAGTTAAACAGAAGTCATTCGCATCGATACTAAATTTTTGTGTTTTTCCGCCTTGCTGATTCACTTTATGTATTCTGAGTCAATATCTTGGATGTAACATTGATCTTCGGTGAATGTCTCCAAGGAAATTATTTTGCTATTTCCGTATTGAAATGAGTTAATTTGAGTCACATGCACCTATGTCATCTAAATTCAACGTTCTTCCAACCAAAAACATAAGTAAGCCATCATTGATTTCACTTTGAGTTAACCTGACTGAATGTTTACAGTTTGTTGTATATACCTCGAATTCAGATATCATTTTCCTCAGTTCTCTTTGGTTGTCAATCAAGCTGTAATCTGACATGGTGCTGTTGTTTTCCTCCATGAATTCCACTGTGTCAACAATTCCTCTCTTTTTCTTCTCCAACTCAGATTTCACATGGTTCAGTTGACCATTCTTTTCGACCAAATTGTCTCTTAATGTTTTTTCATGACGTTTTTTTTAATTTCTGTTAGCCTGGCCATTATCTCATCATAATGCATCTGAAACTTTTTAATCTCAGTATCACACAGTTCTATATTTTCTATGATTTGTTGTGGAATCTTTTCCATCTTCTCATCAATCCCAGGCAGATCCTCTTCCTTGATCTTCTCCAGAAATTTAAGCAGACCCCTCCTGCTTTCGGTGGCTGCCGTGGGTAGAATTTTCCAATCATGATCTGTATGATCTGTTTTAGTACACTTGGCACAGATGAATTCGTCTCTGTCCTCACATATAACATCAACAGGTAAATCGCGAGATTCACACATTAGAATGTGCTCTTGAGGAGAGCCCAGTGGATATTTTTTTTGTACTTCTTACAGCCATATTTGTCATGTGATGCCTACCTGAATTGCCAAGTTTTCCTCTGCATATTAGATAACAACAGGGATTGTGAAGTTGGATTTTAAATTTATTGAATACGACACATAGCTGGGCAAATTGAAATGTAAATATATAGGTAATACCTAGATACATAACGAATGGTAAAATACAGGTGCATGCTATACCAAACAGGAGATAATTAATGTGAGTGAACCAGGGGAAAAGGTTGCTTTAATGTACAATTTTTCAGATGTTACTTGTGTATAATTCCAATCTTATTCATTTATTTATTGATACCCCGAAGTTTTGAATGGACGAGAACAAATTCAAGAAAAAGGTATCACATCGATAAAATTGTCATTCAGAATACTTTCAATACTTTCTTGACCTAGATTATCTAAGCTTTTTGTAAAAACAATGATTATGAAAACAGTAGTTCCTTCTAGTCTGATTTAGCTAAATTATGATTACAACATACAAAATTATTGAAAACGAAATTGGCGACAAACAGGACTGACAGACGGGAATGTTATGTTTATGTCACTGTCAGATCACGAATGAGAATTTTAAAAAATCGCAAAAATGTCATACTCTTGACGTTCCTAATACGAAGCAAACCAGCTCATGCAGTTGGTATCGTTGTGATAGTGAAAAGAAACGTACTTCAGATTGTTGCCTTAGTAACATAAAATTCCTTTTTTTACATCCTAAATAAAAACCAGGCTTTTTTATATCATTGACAGCTGCTTTTTCAATAAAAATGGAACTCGTAAGTTTACTTAACCGGTCATTGATCGTTTGCAAAATTATTTTTTTCCAACATATTCAGATTGCACACACAAGTACTCTGAAGTTGGCATCAAAAAGTTGCTTGAGTTTCTGATTGACAATATCTATGTAGGTATGGGAGACCAGATCTTCCAACAATCTATTGCAATTCCCATGTTATTAAATCTTAAATTAAATTAAATTAATTTAATTATTAAATCATTAAATCTGAATGACTATTTTAAGATACGAACATTACACCATGGGTACCAATTGTGCCATGTTGTTAGCAGACCTAGTTTGTATTCATATGAAGCAGAACTTGTGCAAAATATTAAACGGGAAAAGAAGAAAACACTTGCTGTGTCCTTCAACTCGACATCAGATATATCGACGACGTATTGTCAATAAACAATGGTAATTTCCATTCTTATGTCGATGCGATATATCCTGGTGAGCTTCAGATAAAAGATACCACAGAGTCTGACACATCTGTTTCATATTTGGATAATTTAATTAAAAAAAAACATTAATAGTAATCTACATACATGTACCAACCAACCACGATGGCAAACGTGATGACTTTAACTCTTCTATCGTCAACTTCCCTTACTAATGCAGCAATATAAATCTTCATCGCCTGCATACGTTTTTCATTCTAATTGTTTGTCCATTACTTATACATTGAGTTAAAGACGGATTTTTCATTATTTCCCAATCATGACAAACAAGGAGCGCACGGATATGACCGGTCAGCAGGGGGTGCCCACTCGTCCATGGCATGTGATCCCACCTCCAATGTTTTTGAGGACCGTGTTTGCTCTGCTCCTATTTTGTATTATTTCATGGACATTTGATCTTGAATACTGTTTGTTTTCTCCATATGTTTCATGTACTTTTTGCAACAAAGATATCAATGTTACTGTTCTGTGTGACACTGTATTGTAAAGTAACCAGCCTGGCCTGACCGTCTTCCTGGTACTCATACTCATGGATGACATCACCTGTCACTGTGATGTGTCTCACCAGACGTCTGCTATGTGACTCTAATTCGTAAGGATCTGATTTATTGTCTTTAATAGTAACCAATAGTCCTCCTTCTACTGACTGACAGATTCCTCCTGGTACCAGTGGATCTGTACTGATGACTGTAGTATCAGATCCTGATGGTGACAGACAGTTTATGGAATTTTTTCTACCATCAGTAAAATGAACATTACCACTTTAATCAAACACGTCATTAGGAGTGATGTTTAATTCCTGTTCATTTTTACCTTGCTTGCTTTGGTGATAATCACGGAGTTCTCCACCGGACAGATGATCACCAACTTACATACAAGGATGAGGATATGTTAAAAATGTAAAATTGTTCAAGGTATAACCCTGGGGCAAAGAGCGTGATCTCAAGATCACTTCAAAACTAACCTAAAATTTTATCTTATAAAACGTTTACATTTTGTTTACTATAAAGCCTAGGATCATCAAATCTTGTAAGATGACGCATCTTAGGTCTTCACATCATGGTAACTCAAAAGAAGGTCACAGTGACCTACTTTTTGAATTTTGCGGGCATTTGTTTAAAATTGATCATGATTTGGAGGCATATTTTGGACACTTTAAGGCCTTTAATGATCACACTTTGTCATTTGATGCATCTAGGGTCCTGAAACAACTTCAACTTAAAAGTAAGTCACCTTGACCTACCCGGTATCTTTTTGAATGTAAGACTAATACCTTCAAAAAGATTTAAAGCAATTATTTCAGATTCTGAGAGGTTTAGAATCACCAAACCTTGTACGTTGATGTATCTTGGGGCCTTAAGGTGTAATATCCCTCTGATAAGAGAGATAACTTTCTGAATACATTTTTCCATTAAATTCAATGAATTTTCATGTCAGATTTTTCAGATTTCATTTATAAAGACCATTTCATAGTCAACTCCATCGAATCTGTTCTATCGTATAGATTTTGATTTTCTAGTTTCTATTACCAATATTTTCATTAATTATATACAATAGTTTATCTAAAACTGTTATACTTAGTTCTTTAAAAGGTGTAAATTAAGATATTTATTCTCTTAACGTATAAGTCATTTAATTTTTAAATAAATTTCAGATGCAGATTTTTTTTCATAAACATGTAATTAATATTTTGTTTCATAAAAAAATATTTTCACGGACGATAATGGAAAGATAACTCTTGCTGGATGCGTATTATTTAACAAGCACAGAAAACAGTTTGATATTCTGATTTAAAAAGCAACGCTTCAGTATGCTTTCTAATGAGAATTAAATATGTATGAGAGTAAACATTATTTTCATATTTACCTCATATTCCTAATTTATTGTGAGATAAAAAACAATTAATCTTTCTATTTACCATGTCAAATTTTCTTCACATCATGATTTGACATACTATTCATTTCTGAAAAAGTAAGCAACGCTTCATACTTCAAAGTATTTTGCATTTGAATCTAATGTTTTTGTTGTTGATGAAAATTAATGTTTGGAAATTTAAAAAATGGTGCATTATGGAGCAGAGGGATATTTCACCTTAAAACATTTTTATCGAAAAGTAGGTCACAGTGACTTATTTTTCAAATTTATAAACCTACGATGACCTACTTTTGATATTAATAAGGGGCTAACAATCATCACACTTTGTCAGTTAATTATCCTGTGCTCTCAATGTATTTTAACCAAAAACTTTTGCATTTTCAAGGCTTTATTCATATGTACAAGATACTTAGAGGCGTCGAATAGAAGTGATAGAGTGAACATTTATCAAAGAGCAATTCAAGGCCCCTGGACCTCTTGTTTATGTAGCAATATACCTTTATCAACTGAACATGCTGAATATGGGCTCAATGTCTCACACTTAAGGAGGCCCGGTTAAAAAAAATGTGAAACAAGTTTTATTTTCAATTGAATACCCTTAATAAGTCATAAACTAGCTAAGAAGTCCATAAAAGACATGTGTCTCGCTGTATCTCGTAAAAAATCAACAGCCATTATTTAACATAATCTCATTTGTTATTGAATTTTTCACAAAAACTTTTCTATCGTCAACTTTCCTTACTTATGCAGCAATATACCTTCATCACCTGCATACGGCGTTCATATATCTAAGTTGATTCGATACACAACAACATGCTCTACATATGGACAATTTCTAAAACGAGGTAAGTTTGACAAACAAGTTGATGAAACAAGAATATCAGCAGTCTTCTTTAAAGACATCATTTCTTAAATTCTTTGGTCGATAAAAAGACTTTGACAGCAAATATAATTTATCATTGAGTCAAATACAGACTGGCATTTTGTATACTAATTGTTAGTCCATTATTTATGGACCAAATGGACGACGGATTTTCCCTTATTTCCCTATCATGACAAGGAGCACACGGCGGGTGTGTTCGTTCGGCAAAAAATACTCACAGTTGTAAATAATTAAACTAGGAATCCTAGAACATGTTGATGTTGATAACCTGCCCTGGACTGGATTAGAAAATAAATAATCTGTCTTTGGCTAGTATAACCCCCCACCCCAATTACAGTTTTGGACTAGATTACCTCTCTCTCCCCCTTTCTCTCTTTCTCTTGTTTTTGCTTCTGTGACATTTTTAATGAAGAAGGAAAGAAATAATCTGTCCTTAATCTTATTGTACTTCACCGACATGAAATCAAATACTGTGTAATGTAATAAATGTGTAATCTGACTCGGAAAAAATTGGGCAGGCAACTCACTCTGTATCATGCAAATGGCAATCCATAGAAAAAGAGCTATTATGCTATCTTAAGTATATTTTAATTGTTTAATAGTGTGTATTGAAACACATTGACAAGTCCGTCCATGTATCCAACCCACGGTGTAGACTTGTATAGGGACAAAGAGCATGGTTGGCTCACTTCATTGTCTGTCAGTAAGAACTTCAGAAACTCCCCGCCAAGACTCAGCAGATGAATATGTTTGTTGTTCGGGTCAGTAACAAGGATGTTACAGAGGGAATCACACACTACATCAAATGGATCAAAGACCTCTGTCAAGTTTTGTCCACGGTAGATACAGTTCATACGACCAGAGGAAGACATAATCACTAGTTCTCCTGTGTGAAGACTTGTACTGTTCACAACACAGATATCACTGTTACTGTTCTGTGTGACTTTGTATGGCAATGTAAACAGTCTGGTCTGACCGTCCTCCTGGTATTCATACTCATGGATGACGTCACCTGTCACTGTGATGTGTCTAACCAGATGCCTGCTGTGTGACTCTAATTTGCGGCGATCTGATTTCAAGTCTCTCAAGGTGACCAGTAGTCCACCGTCCACTGACTGACAGATTCCTATTGGTATCAGTGGGTTTGATCTGATGACTGTAGAGACAGATCCCGATGTTGATAGACAGCTAATGGAATCATTATAACTATCAGTGAAATAAACATCACCATTATCAGTAACACACATAACATTAGGATCGATACTAAATTTTTGTTGTTTTGCACCTTGATGATTCACCTTTTCTATATATTCTGAGTCATTATCTTGGATGTAACATTGATCTTCTCTGAATGTCTCCAACAAAATTATTTTGTTATTTGATTATTGAAATGAGTTTACAATGATGTCTTCTAAATCTATAGTTTTTCCAAATAAAGATTCGAGAAAGTTATCATTGATTTCACCTCTAGTGAACCTCACTGAAAGTTCACAGTTTGTCATATGAACCTCCAATTCAGGCAGCATTTTTGTCAGTTCTCTGTGGTTGTCAATCAAGCTGTAATCTGACATGGTGCTGTTGTTCTCCTCCATGAATTTCACTGTGTCAACAATTCCTTTTTTCTTCTTCTCTAGCTCAGATTTTATAAGGTTCAGTTGATCATTCTTTTTACCAAATTGTCTCTCAGTGTTTCTTCATGGCGTTTTTTGATTTCTAACAGCTTGGCCATTATCACATCAAAATGCTTTTGTAGCTTTTTAATCCCAGAGTCACATTCTTCTTTATTTTCTATAATCTTTTTTGAAGCCTTCGCTATGTTCTCTTCAATCCCAGGCAGATCCTCTTCCTCTATCTTCTCCAGGAATTTAAGTAGACCTCTCCTCCTTTTCTTGGCTGCAGTGGTCAAAGTTTTCCAGTTATGATCTCTATGATTTGATTTCGCACAATCACCACAAATAAATTCATCACAGTCCTCACAAATAACATCAATAGGTAATTCATGGGATTCACACATTAAAATGTGCTCTTGAGGAGAGCCCAGTGGATATTTTGTTGAACTACTGACAGCCATGTTTGTCAGATGTAGCCTTTCTGAATGACCTATTTTTACTCTGCATATTAGATATCCACCAAGACTGTGAAGTTGGATTTTAAATTTATTCAATACGACACATAGATGTGCAATGAAATGTAAATTATTTGCATTGTTTCAATGGATTTTGAGCTTTAAGTCTGTTCGTTAGCTTCATATTTTATGAGAAAATTAAGCTTCAACAATACAAAATGGGAACAGAGCAAACACGGACCCCCAAACATCAGAGGTATGATCAGGTGTCATGGAAGAGTAAGCATTCCCTGCCAATAGATTGTCGGAAGACCTGGTCTCAAAAAATCATTATACAAATTGTATTTTAGAAGAACTTGGATTTAATTCTACAAGTGGTAATACTTATACTCATACTTCCCTTTCTGAGGAAGAAATTCTTCAAAATCATATGTCAGTTTTAAATATTTTTAATATTCTATAGAGCCAAAATGAATTTTGACCATAGAACTTACGAAATGATGACTTTAAACGAGACTGCTGATATTCTTGTTTCATCAACTTGCTTGTCAATAATTTACCTCGTGTTAGAAAATGTTCATATGTAGAACATGCTCTTGCGTTTCGAATCAACTGAGATATATATACTCCGTATGCAGGTGATGAAGGTATATTGCTGCATAAATAAGGGAAGTTGACGATAGAAAAGTTAAAGTCATCACGTTTATTATATAGCTTGGTTGTTAGATTACCATTAAGGTCTTTTTCAAGTAAAATATCCAAGTATGAAACAAATGTGTCGAGCGAAGACCCTTTATACCTTAAAAGTACACTTTTATGACAAAGCATTCGCATCTTTCCGAGAAATACTTGAAGTCCATTGAGTCAACTGTTATATCACAAACATGATTTAAACAGTAAACGCCCAAAATCATCATAAGCCATTTAGAATAGTAGTTAGCGCGTTAGTCTCAAAGCAGATGCGTCGGATTTTTATTGCTAGGATTCGAATTCCACGAATATCAGCTTACATTTTATAAAAGAAATTCATTTTACGAGATATTCTTTCTTTCAGAAAAGTTTTTTCCCTCATAATTTCATAAATTTTAATAATGTGAAGTTAACTTAAATACTGAATTGACATATTGAATATGATTTCGAAATATCCGAAGCTATAGGTATTCAGTCCGCCTTGTTCCCATACCTTCTTTACGAGTTCCACGTTTAATGAAAAAGCAGATGAGAATGATGTCACAAAGCCTGGACTTTAATTCGCGTAGGGAATGGCTGTATCTAAAGGTGAAAAGACGTCAGTTTTGATGTTATTGATTTTGGTAAAATTTTGCGAGTTCATGTTTTTTAGTATCGAAATTTGATTTACATACTGTACCCTGTTTATTCCTGTCACGATTCAGAAACCATTATATTGTTAGCCCACCTGAGCCGAAGGCTCAAGTGAGCTTTTCTGATCAAAATTTGTCCGTTGTCTGTCGTTGTCGTAGTCGTTGTCGTCGTAAACTTTTCACATTTTCATCTTCTTCTCAAGAACCACTGGGCCAATATTAACCAAACTTGGCACAAAGTATCCTTGGGTGAAGGGGAATCAAGTTCGTTCAAATGAAGGGCCACGCCCTTTTCCAAGGGGAGGTAATTATGAATTAGAGAAAAATTAATGGCATTTTAAAAAATCTTCTCAAGAATCACTGGGCCAGAAAAGGTGAAACTTATGTGGAATCATCCTCTGGTAGTGTAGATTCAAATTTGTTCAAATCATAACCCCCGGGGCAAGGGTGGGGCCAAAATGGCCGACCCAAGTTTTACATAGGAATATATATGAAAAATCTTTAAAAATCTTCTTCTCCAGAACCACTGGGCCAGGAAAGGTGAAACTCATGTGGAATCATCCTCAGGTAGTGTAGATTCAAGTTTGTTCAAATCATGACCCCCGGGGCAAGGGTGGGGCCAAAATGGCCGACCCAAGTTTTACATAGGAATATATAGGAAAAATCTTTTAAAATCTTCTTCTCCAGAACCATTGGGCCAGGAAAGACGAAAATCATGTGGAATCATCCTCAGGTAATGTAGATTCAAGTTTGTTCAAATGATGACCCCCGGGGCAAGGTGGGGCCAAAATGGCCGACCCAAGTTTTACATAGGAATATATAGGAAAAATCTTTAAAAATCTTCTTCTCAAGAATCACTGGGCCAGGAAAGATGAAACTCATGTGGAATCATCCTCAGGTAGTGTAGATTCAAGTTTGTTCAAATGATGACCCCTGGGACTAGGGTGGGGCCAAAATGGCCGACCCAAGTTTTACATAGGAATATATAGGAAAAAATCTTGAAAAATCTTCTTCTCCAGAACCACTGGGTCAGGAAAGATGAAACTCATGTGGAATCATCCTCAGGTAGTGTAGATTCAAGATTGTTCAAAACATGACCCCTGGGGCTAGGGTGGGGCCAAAATGGCCCACCCAAGTTTTACATAAGGATATATAGGGAAACCTTTTAAAATCTTCTTTTCAAGTACTTCAAAACTATGATTAGTGTTATTTATATGGAATAATCCTCAGGTAGTGTAGATTCTAGTTTGTTCAAATAATGAACGCCTGGGGAGGGGGGGGGTTAAATTCAAGCTCAATGTGCTCAGGTGAGCGCTGTGGCCCCTGGGCCTCTTGTTTCCGTTATGATATTGCAAGATTAAACACAGTTCAAATTCAACATATAATTACATGTACATTTACATTAATTGAATACCATTACTTTCAACATTCAGTTGTCATTTTTGGTAGCAGCAATTATATTTGAAATGGTCCCTAGTTTTGTATTTCTTATCAACTGTGTAATGCCTTTTGTTTTTGACTGATATAAAAATTTCAACATCCAGTTTCTTGATCAGGGAAACAAGCATTGGAATCTGAGAGGAGGTCTGGCAAATTAGTGGTATGTAAAATCTATATATACTCTATACCCCTGCACGGATTGCTTGTTTAAACTTCAGTACGTATATGTAATGTTACAATTAATAATTGTTCTTGTTCAATCCCTTTAAAGGAATTTCCCTCAGTTCAGACGATTATTTGCTAAGAATACTAGTACCTCACAATGAATCAATATTTTTTACAGTCTGTCATGGATGTAAATATTTGATGGGAGATCAATTTTACCAACAGCCACGACAAATTTCAAGACTTTATCTTTTAAATATTTCTTTTTCTTAGAAATCTGTCCATTACAAAACACAGTAAGTATTGGAAACAATCACATGTATAACCAACAGTGCATGCATGTAACTGTCTAATGTCAGACTTATGCCATCCTGAGTCATAGCCACTGGAAGAGTAAGAAATGAGTTATTTCTAAATACAGGTATCTTTGATGAAGAGCAGAAAAAACACACTACATATTCAACATTTATTTTCGACTCACTTCCAACAACATACATCATACATTCATTCTTCATGGAGCACTATACACAGATTCCTGTCGAAAATCTGAACATCTAAAAATCACAGCCTGGACTGGTTCTCAAACAATGAATTAAGTTAGTTCTCAGCCCTCAAAAGAACAGTCCCCGCATCCTACGACCCATGCCTTGTCTGTCGTACATCACATTAAACTTGTTCACAAACTGAAAAACAAGGACAGATTCAGTATTACACATTCTGGATGAAAGCGTAGAGTAGATAGAGGGACAAGAGAGTGGGCTGAAACTGTCCTCCACTTACACAAAATTTTTTGACAAATTCAGTGTATATAGCGAAGTCTGTTTATAACAAATAGTCCAGAAAATGACAACATTCACAGTGAACCAATAATGGCAATTGTATATTGTTTTAGGCCCCATTCAAGATTTTTTTCACTCATAATGAGCCACCACATAACCCAGTGAAGGGCTAAAATTTTGACCTTTACTGGCACTCAGAGGCATTGAGCAGTGAGGGATTTTTATCAGCATCTTCTGCCATTCAGTTTCTAAGGTCTCATCCAAATGACCCGCAACTTTTACCTCATTGTGTCAAGTGCATAGCAAAGAAGCAGTTGCTTCCCATTACTTCTTGACTTAGGTTTGTCATGGAAATTCAAACTCAAGATCTTCTAATCACAGAGCGAGCCCTCAACCTACGGAGCTACTATGATGGTTTAACTTAAATCAAACCTGGAAAAAAAATTATATATGCTCACTTCTTCTGGACTTTCATGAAAATGACACAATACCTAGTTAACACTGACCTGGTTAATTGTGTTGCAGCCCTTTGTTATTGTTCCCAGGTATGCCATCAAACAAACATCATTACATTGCTGTAATAAGTAACAGATTATATACATTAATGACAATATATCAAAAACTCAATAAAAGAATTGTGAATTAAGGCATGTATATCTATAAGAAATCATATTTATGTAATGTAAACATAAAAAGACAACTTTTTCCATAGTATATGAATTCTACAGTAATTGACAAAGTGCTGTACACATTAACAATCAAGACAAGCTTCATGACATCATGAATAGGTTTTATCTTCTCAGAAACATTCTTTGTATTACATAATCAACATTCAGACTGATCCTGGAGAAGACAAAGGTAATAGAGTTACTGCCCTTTGATGAAATTCTACACAATGTCATATAAAATCAACAACCTTCAAAACACTTACAATTTTCCCATCATTTTCCCTTTCCCTTGACAAGTATATGTAACATTTCAGCAATAAGTCAAACAAGACTAAACCTTATCCTTTTATAACTTATACACGGTTTATCTTCCTTACATTATAGAAGTCCTCTTTGAACTTGGGCGTGTTAAGAACAGGGAGTCTGTAACAAAGACTGTAGGCCTCACGTAGAATATCGTGGTTCTTAGGCACCTCTCCTGTTTAACACAATACACACGTATAAATAAAATATTAAGCGAAATGTTCATAAAATGTAAAATATTGTTAAGAATTGTCTTGTTATAAACAAAATATACATATATGTGGTTACAATTTGTGTATCCTTTTCATTATAAAGCTTTCCTATTGAATAATATACTTCAAAAGTTTGAATCAATACTGAAAAAACTGTGATGAAAATAAATCCCCCCAAGCAGTTACTCCTTAATATACTTCAGTACAAGAGTTATCAATCTTACATACCACTCTAAACAGCATCAACAAACATTTAAAGAGTTATCTGTCTTACAAACCAGACGGTACAGCTTTAGTATGCTTCAGTACAATAGTCATCTATCTTACATACCAGCCTTTACACCTTAATATACTACAATATAAGAGTCATCTATCTTACATACTACAGTATAAGAGTAATCTATCTTACATACCAGCCTGTACGGCCTTAATGTACTCCAGAATGAGCTTGACCCGACTGTGTAACATCTTGATAGAGCTGTGTTGGGCAATAAGGTGTTCAGCAACTACAATAAAGAGAAAAACATTTTATCATAAAAGAGACATTGATACAACCCCAGGCTTTTAGAATTTAGCTCCTCTATGTAAAACAGTGTACAGATCGCAATAAGAAGGTCATTAATAAATCAAATTAAAGCACATAAGTAGATACTCCTTGATTTCAAGACATTTATTAATTCGCAACTTTCTCACAATTTTAAATAATAACTTAATGCGCACTACAACAGTGTGAGAAAAGACATTTCAAAATGATTGCACTGATTGATTATACAAGTACTACTTTGTCTGAAACACAGGTCTACCATTAATTCCAGAAGAGACAATATACCTGATGACCCTTCTCCGGTATCTGAGGTAGACATCCGTGCCACGTGATCCACTCCTATTCTCTCTGCTTCCTCAGTGGCCAGAGTGTACTGTAACTCCACAAATAACATGGTGGCCTGTCAGAAAAAAAATATAATCAATTTATCATTGACCCAAACTCATGTTCTTTAAAAATAGCTATATTTGAACTTCTGATTAAAGCCATGAATACTAGGGATATGTCACAAGGAGACAGAGCAAGGGCTGACAACTCCCATTGCCCGATACCCGGGGCTGGTGAATTTAAGGTGTCCTTGGACAAGTGCCTAAAAATGTAATTGTCAGCCCCTGTTGAGAAATAGAGTATACCCTGTAGGTTATAATTATTGATCTCTTTCAACACGAATTCCGATATTTGTTGATCAGGTATAAATATACTTACTTCATTGTTAACAAGATCGATAACTGACTCATAGATTGTCACTGGGAGCTGTAATAGACAAGGTGAGAATATATAAATGGTGCCTGTTTTGTAGGGTAACATTTGAAATTGACACCCCAAGGAAAACCATTGTCAACCGACGCGTCAGCGGAGGTTGACAATGGTTTTCCGAGGGGTGTCAATTTCAAATGTTACCCTACAAAACAGGCACCATTTATTTTATTATACTGAATGTCTTATTGATTTAGGACGTCAGCCAAAAAAAAAAAAACCGTTGATCGTCTTTACGTTCATGTATAGAAAGCTTTCACACTCACCAGTTCACTAATCTCCTTATTGTTTGTTTGATACTCGAATTCGAGTCATTTATCATATAAATTTTCGTTATTTCTGGCTCGCAAGCATGTTTCCTACACTCGCAAGCATGTATCGTCTGTCGTTTGTTGTTTTCAAGTAAGCTATATCGGACGCAAGCTTTTATTGACGTCAAGTTAAGGCCAAACAAAAAAATATCTTTGTTTACTGTTACATGCTGAAATAAAATAGGGTCGGTAGGTAGGAATTTTTTTTTATTTTATTGAATTTTTTTATACACAAATTCACATGAGTTGGTTATATTACAAAACAGTTTTACCATTGTATGGTGCCTTACTTTTGTTTGGCTTGAAATATAGGTGGTTTCTTGCCAACTGCCTTACGACTCAGGGGTGTGCAATTAAAAAAAATCAAGTACTAGCCCACAGGCTTGTAACAGCAATAAAGTTACTAGCCCGAAGTTAAAACTGAGCAGTCCAAATATAGGGGCAAAAAATTGTAAAAACAAATATCGTAAAAAGTTCATTGTTGAGAAAGTCAGAGTCCTAAGCCATCCCTTTTAAATTTGAAGTTTAAAAATTTTAAGAAATTATGTATATCTTTTCTTTTCTGAACATATTATACTATTGTAACTTACCTAAAATGAAGCAAAATTATTTTATTTTCATTTCAAGCCATTAAATACAATTGATATATATTAAAGTTTAACCACATAACACTTTGCTATTAGTTGATTAGGGGACCGTAAATAATGGAAAGAGATATCTGCATGTCAATTTACCATTAACAGAGGGATGGAGGAAATTCGGATTAGGAAAAAAACGATCGTTTTTTGAAGTAAATAAGTCAGGTAGTACTTCAAAATGGATAAGGTTAAAGTAATTTAAGAACAGTTGGAGCACGCTGCCTGGAAAATTTTCATTAGTTGGAAATTAAATAGCAAAACAATGAGTGAAAATACCGTTTGTATTTCTCATGTACTATATGCTTAATTTTAATTTTTACTACCCAAAAACCGGTAGCACCGGGTATCAGATGATGCTAGTTGCACACCCCTGGAACTGCCACGCAATGGTTAGCAAATTACAACGAACTCGTTGGTGTATAAATATTGAACTCGCTGGTTTTGTTTTTTGTACTTTCAATTTCGAAAGATGAATGTAAAAGTTAAACTGACCGGTCAATAACTTCTGGATTTTTATGACGTCCGAAAAAAAAGTTTGGGTCGGCCATGAAAATTAGGGTCGGTCGGGTAACCGTAAACAAACATAATTTTTTGTTACGCCTAATTCCGGTTCTTTCAAACGCGCAACTGACGTTTTGAGAATTCTACGGTGAACCGTACGCGCATAATTTCCACGCATGTGGCATTACCGTTGTGTTACCCGTTGTCACGTGTGTTGCTAAGGCTCAGGGTAATCGAACGGATTGTTACCTGCGTCTAAACCAATCAGATTTTAGTATTTAACATGAAAGTATAATAATATATAATAATGTGTAACTCAATACCACAATCCAATAGACATCAAATCAAGTAAAACAGAGGACACTTACATCTGACTGTCGAGCGAGGGGATTCAATCTCACAAATATAGGACTCTCATTGATCTGACAGATCTGTGAATAAAAAATTGTCATCTTAAAATTCTGGCAGACATGATAAGGAACTTCATAGATTGCATATTTTAATCCTTAAAAATGGATTGAATGTCCTAAAAAGATTCCTCAGTGATTTTCTATGCTAAAGAATAATAAATTCTTAATCTATTAATGGTTTCTTTACTTTGATTTAATTTTTATTTCAAATTTCTTATTTTATATCATCAACCTTGACCTATGACCTCTCACCTGTTTGTGAATTTTTATGTCAGAGAAAGTGGGCGTGTCTCCAGTTGAGTACCAGCCGAGGAAATCCATGTCACTGAACACCTGTTTAACTGTGAATGAAATATATATTACAGTGGCTATATCATTAGGAATTCCATTGTTACTGCGAAATAAGTGTTGCACTTAATATTGTTTTTATCACTGTTCATGTTGTGTGATTTTCTGAGTGAGTGTTGTGCATGTTATGAAATAAAATATTACTGTATATACCCGCCTGTAAGTCAGTCTGCCTATAAGTCGGTTGTATTTTTGAAGCTTATATTAGAGGGATTAGAGGGATTAACCATCTAAAATACCAGCCTTTTTTATAACTCGCCTGTAAGTCTGACATAGAGTTTTGGACCAAAGTTTACCTCCTAAAAATCCAACTTATACTTATAGGCAAGTTTATACGGTATACTGTTTGATGATGTGTGAGCCAGTTGTGTGTGTTGTACATACACTGTTCCTCCTTTGTGTTGTAGTACTCCATGTTCAGGATTATCTCCCCTTCTATCAAATCAAACAGCAGCTCAAACGAGTTCATCACCTCAATGTTCCGTCCCTTTTGTTTACCGATCACTGCACCTAGAACTACAACAGATGTATGTCCTTGCATTATAGAGTTAACACTGCTAACAGATATAAATGTACATAAGTAAACTCATTTAAGTTTTTAATTACCATGAATTATTTATACATGTAAAAGGATACAAGTAATAGTATCACTATGGGTTTGGCATATTATGCCCATTCTAACTAAATAAGTAATTGAAATAAGATTTTTTAAGCTATGCGATCTACCTTGAAACATTTTCTACATCTTATTTACACCTGAATTACCTTGGGTTGGTTTGCCTTCTTGTGCTCGCACACGAGTCCAGTGTTCTGATATGTTCATGATGACCAATGGGTGCAGCGATACAGACACGCTCCCGGGGCAACTTGTGGACGCCATCACGCCTCCACTTGGTCCGTCCACTTCCATTTTACCGGCCATTTCTCAGCAGAAGATGGCAAACGCTCCCTACTCAGGTAAACGCTCGACAACAGTCTATTTTTCAGCGAGTACTTAAATATATATTTTGAGTATTTCACTTTTTCGTTGTTTTCCAGTGTTCTGTATTTTTCGAATCTCGATCCCGATCTGAAATAGCTGTGCGGGAACTAGAGATGTCGGACTATAACTTACTCGGACAATTCGGACCTCGACATTTGCACATTAATAGACAGCTTATCGACTTATATTTGATAAGAAAAAAAATCAACGAAATTGTATGTTAAAGATGATTAAAATTATAACAAATGTAAAACAAATGAAAAAGTTTAGGTTTTTTTTTTAATTGAGAAAAAAAAAATCGCACCACCTGTGATTTTTTTTTTTAATTTTCATTTCAAAATTATTGAATAATCCAATAATTCTCATTATAATTATTATAATGTACTTGTACAGTGTATGCTATTCTTTCTACAATACTCCCGTTCTTTCAACACTATGGATCCTGCATTAGTGCCCCAATCACGGAGCCTAAATAACCTTATAAGTAGCTATAGGACCTGATGCCATAACCGATACCCTACATGTTACTGTGAACTAAATGCCCTAAAAGGCGCCCTTCATGTACATGTAACTATGGAACTAAATACCCTAACAGGTGCCCAACATGTAACTTATTATGGAACTTAATGCCCGAACAGGTGCCCAACATGTAACTTATTATGGAACTAAATACCGTAACAGGTGCCATAACATATGTAACCATGGAGCTAAATGTTCGAACATGTGCCATAACATGTACAATGTAACATGGAACCTTACATGTATGCTTATGTTCTATACGTTTAAAAAATTGTTTCTCATCGGTTTTGACTTATTATAATTATAAATTCTAAATCTTTTTTGTAATGTTAATTACAATATTGGCATTTCAAAATGTTTCAGTTCGTATTGTTTGAAAGTTCCACTTGCATTAGAAATTACTTACATTCTAATGGAATATGTTAATTTCCCATGTGACGATAAATCAAAATTTGTATCATGTTAAGTTCTACATGTACATCTCCTTAATAAGTTAAAATTACCTTGACCTCTGACTCGATTCTGACACACCAACAGACATAAGGGTCATGTACAGATCTCGGTTTGAGTTTAAAATTCAGTGTCATTTTATTTTGGACATAAAGAAATCCGAGGTAGACGGACCTAACAGTCGAACGGACAACTTCGGAATGGACATTCTTCCGAACTTGCGCACCCTTTTCCTTTAAAGCTATCCTCTTGGTATTTTTTGAAATGGTGGGGTTTTTCTACCTAAATGCATTTCTGAAATTAAAAAAATGCAACATTTTCTGCTAGATTTTGAGATATTTAGTGACGAAAATAAAAACCCCATGGGGAAACATGTACTTAAAATTACCCCATGGAAAACCCCACACAAACCCCATGGGATTTAAAATTTATCCAATGGCGGAAATATACCCATAAAAATCAATGTAGGTTTTTTAAACCCATATGTTGCTTATATTGTCACGTGGTTTTTTTTCTCCCACGTTTCTTAATCATGGGGTTTAAAAACCCACATATTGATATTTTTACTGTCAGATAATTCCTAAAAACTTGGGTTTTTTCTTAGAGTAATGGATCATTAGTATCTTCTCTGTTTGTCATTCTATAAAAGTGGATAGTTATTATTAACATTATTTTTTCAAATTTTCAAGTATATTCATTCTTCAAATTTTTACTTATGTAAAAGAAGATTTATATGAAAACGGGTTTCTAAAGCAGTTGCCTCCCATAATGAAACATGAAGTATAAATACCACAGGTACTTGCGGACAGGACACCCACCCGCCCCTCCCCGAGTATACACCTCGGTCGGAAATTTTTTCCTACATATATTATTCTTCTAGTACATATTTACAATGTATTCCATATGAAAAATCCAAAATTATCGTTTTGTTAAAAGTCATATCCGCGATATTATAAAAGAGAGTATACTCAGGGGTGGGTGGGGGTTCCTGTATATAGGTACCTGTGATAAATACGTCCTAGGTAGAGCCTTACGCCACTCACTGGATCCGCCCATAGTGCATCATCGCACTTATGAGCACTCGTAAAGTTTTTGATAAGTAAGATATTAATGTCAAGCGATTAGGCTATCGAACTCCAAAGTGTACATGAGCAAGCAAAACGGTAATTTAACAATTCTAGCGTAAATAAATCCGACGAAATAGTTGTTTGCTTTCATGATTCCCCGGTTAAAGTTCTTTTCAAATATCCCACTTACTGAGTAGTGTAGCAAAGTTTCATTCCCCCTTTTGTGTTGAGAAGCGATTTGTCAATATTTATACGTTAAATGAGCATTAATTTGACAAATGAAGACCCGACCTGGTATTGATTTTATAAATTATAAGATAAATGTTAGTTCACTGCAGAGAGATGTCTTTCTACCACTAAACCCTTTCTGCGTTTTCATTTTTTTTTTTTTTGACGATTGATAAATTGTGGGGGATAAGGATTTCCCCCCATGAAAGATTAGAAAGTCCTTATGGTGAGAAAAGACGGGACGAAAAGAAAGGTAAGCAGAATTATATATGCTCTATATAAAGTAAAACCACAGGCACTTGGGACTGAAACCCACCACCCCCACTTTTCATTTTTTTTTTCTTTTTACACCTGAGGTCTTTTCTCCCATTTTATATATATGCACTACCTGATATCAATATTGTAACCCTTTTGTCTCAATAAGCTATTTTTATTAATTAAATACATTGTTTTCGACTGATGCATAAAAAAGATAGCTTACGGAGACAAAGGGGTAACATTATCGATATCAGGTATATAGCATACAAGAATATATAAGAATATAAGCAAGTCTGAGAGAGAGAGGCCGGGAGAGAGAGAGAGGCCGGGAGAGAGAGAGAAGGGGTGGGAGAGAAGGAGAGAGATAAAGAGACAAAGAGAGAGAGAGAGAGAGAGATTTAAACTCAAATGACAATTTTACTATAGCAAGCTATAACTTATCTTTCAAAGTTCAAAGTTTTTAAAAGGGATTTTGATTAAGTTATGCGGAAGTGGAATTTAGAGCATGTGCATAATTTATTTCTTTTTTGTCAGGATAGCATACATATTTTCTGTATCTTAACTACTTACACACAGAAGAAAAAAATCATTGAATAATTTTATGGACTGCATGTTATCACAAAATAAGGTACGTGTATCGTTAAAATCTCCCCCTCCCTCTTCATACAACAATCTCTCCTCTCTCTCTCTCTCAGGGAAAATGCATACACGCGTGTACATTCAGTATCATTTGTATACATTCAGGAAATGATATATACACTGTAGAGTCAGAATGTCCCAAAAAAACATGTCTATAAAACCCTGTCAACTTTTTTATAACATTATTGAATCTATGAAAAAATACCACATGCTTACTGATCTTGTTAAGTTGGAAGCTTTGGAAGTTTTAGAGCAAGTTTCTTTTTCATCATTTACTTAAGCTTTAATTTGGTCGATACGGTTTGGGGTATTGGGGCGGAGGGGGGGGGGGGAGTAAATATTAATTCCTTTTCGCCATGGAAATATATTGTAAAGTTACTAGTGCGGACTAAGACAAGAAAATGACCACAATTTCTAGGGAGTTCATCTATTAACATGATTAAAGCTTACTTGCAACTTAAAAATGAAATTATTGTATCCAATAAGGAATAAGACCACTAAATCATATGGCATCCGTTGCCTCTTCGACTATAAGTATACACGAACAATCTTTTTATGTGTTCTTTCAACAACAACAACAACTCCGCAGCACTTCAATCATAAACCATTTGTAATGTTTGTAAGCTTTTTTTTTTTTTACCTCGGATTTCTTAAATCAAAACTCGCGTGAACGATCCCTCTTCAATTTAAACACGCTTCTGTTTTGTATTAGAAAAAGAGATTATTGGGGCTTTAGCCAGGGATCAATCACCAATAATTGAATCTTGATCCCGTATCCAGCCGAGAAATTTATGATAAACTCTGGCAATTTCAAAGAAAAAATCTTGACGACTAAAATCTTTCTCAGCGGAAAAGGTTTTACATGTTACAATTACCCGCGATGGTTTTTAAATTTAATTCTTCTCTGGAAAATAAGATATATTTTATTTATCCCCCCAAGAGAGAAAAATAAAACTACGCTATTAAATATTTTTGAATATATCGGCCACCTCACTTCAGAAAATTATTACAATCCTTGAGGCTGTTGTTAACTTTATATTTTTTCCCACCATATACATGTGCCTTTATTTGAGTAAGTTTTTAATTTTTTATTATAGTTTTGGTTTATTATTTACAGTTAGTAATGGGAGAAGCTTAATTAGAAATATACATGTATGTCAGTTTTTTAATTAAAATCACGATGGGGATAAAGAAGGTACACAGTACAAATGTAAAAAGTTTATTTAAAAAAAAGATGAAACAACAAAAAAATAAAAAAATTCTTAATAATTCTTTTTCAGCTGATTCAAGGATGTGTTTTCATATTGATTTAACATTCTACAACTGCGGACATCAGCTGCGCATGCTCAACTGAATTTCCCATCGGACGAAATAATGAAACGCCAATTTCTAATCCTGCAGATTCTTCTTAATTAAACTCCACACTAGAATTGAACGCAGCAATTTATTTTATAACGAAGAGATAACAAATGTTAAACTGATGAATAACATCTTCATTATCAATGCTCGACTTTGTCTCCTTGTTTATATGCGTCGTCTTCAGAGATAACACGGAGACTAATCGGACAGCGACCAGCGCAAACGGAGACATCTCCCACCGCAGAAACATTAAAGGTAGTTAGGCGAAATCACGGATAATTAAACATTGTAGGCCTGTCCAAATTAAGGGAAAAAATTTCCAGTCATTTAGTTGTGTGTGTGATCCATTCGAATACGTGGACGCTATAAAATGTCTTCGCAACAGGACAAAGAGTAACCACTTGGAAACTTGTAACAATTTTGGAAACTTCGAGGGTCTCCAAAAAGAGGCTTTTGTGCAGTATTCCACAAAACATCGAGAGAAAAAACATGTATAGCGATCGCTGGGCCCCTCCGTCAAAGGAGAACGAAAACGAGGCTCTGTGTCTGCTACACGGAGATCAGCAACTCACTATGTTCTGTCGTGAATGTGAAATACTCACTTGTAAAATTTGCTGGAAAGAGAAACATTGCGGCCATGAGCACACGGACCCGAAGAAAAAAGCCGATGAACTCCGAATTCAGCTGGCGCAGAGGGTCAATTTTGCTCGAAAGACAACCTTACCCAATCTGAGGAAAATGGCTGAAGAGATCCGAATAAATCGAGAGGAATATATGAAACATGGTGCGTATTTGCGACTAGAAATTACAGATAGAACAAAACATTTAAAATCACAACTAGATTTAATATGTGAAGCGATTTTATCCGATTTAAATGAACGAGAGGATGCCGATATGAAGTCGCTAGAGAAATCAGCCACAGCTGTAAGGGACGAACTGGAACACACAGCTGATCTATTGACTGCTTCTGACTTAGAAATCAAAAGTAAAAAAGACGAACTTTTTATAATGTTTGCTCAGGAGGCCATCTCTAAGTTAACCAGCGTACAACCTACCAAGTCATTTAAGCCGATTTGTCCTCCTACTTTCGTTTCAAGTGATTCTATTAATAGAAGTGCAATCGAGAAACTTTACGGGTATCTACAACAGGAGAATTCAACAACTTATCAGGAGAAGGAGAAAAATTTTCAGAATTTGCAACTTCCGGCCAGTCACGTCAAAGTAGTCATTGGTCACGTGACAAATTTGACACTGGCGAATAATGATGCAGCATATTGCATTCGAACACTTCCAAACGGTCACGCGTGGGTTGGCACAGGTGCACAGTCGGTAAGATTAGTGGACGCTAAGGGGGAGGTACTAAATGAAGTATTTTTAGATTTTTATCCGTATAATCTTGCAATACTCAACGACACACTACTTCTTTCTAATGGACAATTAATCAAAGCAATAAGAAATGGTGAAATATCCGACTTTTTTAACGCTGCACCATTTTACTCTCAGGGAATATGCAAAACAAACGAAAACGAAATCCTCATATGCCTGGCAAAAAGGGATGAAGGGAAAATTCTTCGCTTGAATAGCTGTGGAAAATCATTGCAAAAAATTCAATTCGATGCCAGTGGAAAACCTTTGTTTCGAAGTCCGACAAAAGTTTCCGAGAGTTCGCGTAACGGTGATATCTCTGTGTCGGACTCTGCCGAAAACAGCGTCATAGTTGTAGATAAATCCGGATGTCTACGATTCGTTTACCGTGGGTTGGAGGGCGACACGTTTTCGCCATTTTACGTCACTTACGATTCCTTCGGAAACCTCCTCATTGGCGACAACAGTCATTTCCGGATTCATCTCGTGGACAAAGATGGTTTCTTCCTGCAATATATACTCACGCTGGAGGACGGTCTCTACTCACCCTGGGGACTCGACGTGGACGAGAAAAAGAATCTGTGGGTGGGGACATTGTCCAGTAAAATCTGGATCGTGGAATACATAGGCTCATAATAAAGTCTGGATCGTGGAGTACATCGGTTCATAGTAAAGTCTGGATCGTGGAATACATCGGTTCATAGTAAAATCTGGATCGTGGAATACATCGGTTCATAGATAAAACTGGATCGTGGAAAACATCGGTTCATAGTAAAATCTGGATCGTGGGATACATCGGTTCATTGTAAAATATGGATCATCGAATACATCGGTTCATAGTAAAATCTGGATTGTGGAATACATAGGTTCATAGTAAAGACTAGATTGTGGAATACATCGGTTCATAGTAAAGTCTGGATTGTGGAATACATCGGTTCATAGTAAAAACTGGATCGTGAAATGCTGGATTTTAATCGAAAGACAATACATGTAGGTTCAAAGGCTTAAAGTGGTATAAATCTATATATGTTCATATTAAAATTGGGATCGTGGAATGCATCGGTTCATATCCTTGTCGAATTGTAGAATAATCAGTTTTCTATGAATAAAAAAGCAAAATTTGGATGATACGAGTATTAGAAAGTGTAAATTGTTGATGCAGCAGATGCATGGTGGATTCATCAATTGGTAAAGCCCATGCATTCCTCCTTATATAGATACAGATTAAATTTTGAATAAATGTGTTCAATGATCTTTGGTCGTCTTTTAATGGCGCATCACACGGCACAACAATCTTTCGGACTGATTATAAATAATTTGACTATTGAACTTTGGATGGACCCCACTACGGATAATATAACATCCGTAACAAAAAAATATTTGTATGATTTAGACATTTCCATGGTGCATGTTATCAAAGACAATAAGCTTTAATTGTTGATAAGAGTAAAAAAATTTTTTTTTGTTTATTCCGAATTGACGAATGCCACAAGAAGAAATACCACATTAATCAGCAAGACTTTTTTCTCTGAAACTTAAATTTCACAGGACTGGCTTTATAGGAAGAAAAAGAACCTTTGGCGAATTATTTTTTGTCATTATGGACCGTATTCTATCATGTAGAAAGGATGAATGTTTATAACTACTGACATCTTCGAAAAAAAAAGTGTGTCTGTATTTCACAAGTAAAATTGCTCTTATTTTTTTTAAAAAGTAAAACGTTTGTAGTACTAAAATCAATATATTTTCGTATGTAAAACACTCTTTAACCAGAAGTCTCTGTCGAGACTGAAGCTCTACTGGTTCGTACTTATAGCAAAGGAAGAGAAAATTACTTAAGCAGTTGGAAATTGAAACTTTTCAACAGCAATAAATAGAATAATGATCCTTGATTAAGTCTCTTTATGTTCTTAGTGCAGTCTACTTGCATGCCACATTTATATTATAATCAGACTAAAATTGTATTTGGAGTAGCATTTTGAAAGAATTTCACAGAAATTTCTATTTTTAGTAACCACGGCAACACCATTCATCGAAATCATAAACCGATATATAGAATTATGTATCTTATTGTAGTCTTCTTGTGTGCCAAGTTATATAAATCAGACTAAAACTGTAGAAGGAGTAGCATTTTGAAAGAATTTCACAGAAATTTCTATTTTTAGTAACCACGGCAACACCGTTCATCGAAATCAAAAACCGATACACAGAATTATGTATCTTAGTGTAGTCTACTTGTGTGCCAAGTTATATTGAAATCAGACTAAAACTGTAGAAGGAGTAGCATTTTGAAAGAATTTCACAGAAATTTCTATTTTTAGTAACCACGGCAACACCGTTTATCGAAATCAAAAACTGATATACAGAATTATGTATCTTATTGTAGTCTTCTTGTGTGCCAAGTTATATTGAAATCAGACTAAAACTGTAGAATGAGTAGCATTTTGAAAGAATTTCACAGAAATTTCTATTTTTAGTAACCACGGCAACACCGTTCATCAAAATCAAAAACCGATACACAGAATTGTGTATCTTAGTGTAGTCTACTTGTGTGCCAAGTTATATTGAAATCAGACTAAAACTGTAGGAGGAGTAGCATTTTGAAAGAATTTCACAGAAATTTCTATTTTTAGTAACCACGGCAACACCGTTCATCGAAATCATAAACCGATACACATAATTGTGTATCTTAGTGTAGTCTACTTGTGTGCCAAGTTATATTGAAATCAGACTAAAACTGTAGGAGGAGTAGCATTTTGAAAGAATTTCACAGAAATTTCTATTTTTAGTAACCACGGCAACACCGTTCATCAAAATCAAAAACCGATACACAGAATTGTGTATCTTAGTGTAGTCTACTTGTGTGCCAAGTTATATTGAAATCAGACCAAAACTGTAGGAGGAGTAGCATTTTGAAAAATTGTTTACAGACAGACGGACGACGGACGCATTACTATCGCATAAGCTCTTCTGGTCTCTGACCAGTAGAGCTAATAAAAATTAACCCCTGGAGGTCCAAGATTATTCTTTAATACAGGTGTAATTTGTATATGAATTGTTGTTGCTCTGAGACATTACGTATATAGGACTTTTATATTATATTGATAAATCTAATGTAATGTCTACACATGCGGTGGGATTTCAGAGATAACCCTGTTTTAAGTGCAATCACATCAAGCTGATCTAACACCCCACAATTATCTCTAGCCAGGTACATCGGTGCATATCTATCGTTTAATGTACCGTTTATAAAGTTTATTCAGTGATTAAGAGGATGCTTGGGTAATATCTTATTGCGTAAAAAAAAAATAAAATGTCAAAAAAAAAAAAAGGATTGAAGTACTACTGTATGTGCAGAAAATACTCGATCTCTCAAAATGCATGGCTCCACCATGTGTTTTAAACACAGTAAATACTTCTTTGTCTGTAGAGAAAAGAACAATATAAAATAAATTACGTTGTAGATAATGTACTAACCTTTATTGAAAAAAAAAAAAAAAATCAAAATTACATGATTTAGCTAGAAATATATCATAATGCATCATTTTATGTATTAACAATTTGAGGAGTTAAATCGAAACAAAAGTATGGAATAAACAACTTTGTCACTAAACTGAAGCAAAATGCATTTTTAAAGGGGATAAATAAATATTTATCTAAAGTAAGAAAATGTATCACATTGAAATTCAAATAATTCCCTCGTAAATGCCCGTCACTCATGAACTTTGCTTCAAACTCTTGTAAATTCCTATTCCGGATCTAGCATTTCCTTCAGAACTTGGTAAACTTTTCCGTCTTAGTCTCTTCCTTCACTGCGACCTCTATCGTCTGGATTTGATCCTCCAAATTCTTACCCCTCGTCTCCGGAAATAGAAGGGAGATAACTGCAGATAAAAGCATCGATCCTCCGAACAGAAAATACAACAGCCCGGGAATGGTTGTGTTCTAGAAGGGGTAAGGAAAATATTAAACCTTTGCATGGTATGTCTCAAATAGAAAAAGAAACACAAAGTAGTCATGCAAACAAAAATAACGTGTTTCATGTGCATAAACTGATATAATCCAAGTGAACATTTTATCCTACTCACCATGTGAACATATTGTTTTTCTAACTATAACCAGTGAACTCGGTAGCCTACTTTACTAAGTTCATGAGAAAGTTGTTCTACTCACCACGTGAACAAGTTGAGGGGCTACCATTGCTCCAACACGTGACACAGAGCTGAGAAATCCGTAAGAAATATTTCTACAATGTAGAACAAAATTTTTGTTCGGTTAATTATACCTCTAGACAACGAACTACTAATATCCACAAACCTTCCAGCATCTATAACTTAATATTAAAATAGGAAGGGGGCTAAATTAAATTTTCACAAATGTTTATTTGCCTTTTTGTCTGACTGTCTGTTCATAGTCAAATGTTCTGTGTGAACCGATGTCGATTCAATTTTAAGATCAAAGTTTACCTTGCAAAGTAGAAAAATTACGTTAGATTAGTATTTAGATACGTTCAGCTAAAAGGAAAACATAATCCCCCCTTTGACTACTAGCAGTTGAATACAATACCGGTATATTGAAGAAGCGGTCAATATGCATACTTGTATCTCAGTTGGTAGATCGTCGCTCCTCCGTGATCGGAAGGTCGTGAGTTCGAATCTCGGCTGCAGCTGACCTTAGTCGATAAAAATTAGGCAACTGTTCCTTAGCCGTGCACTCAAAACTTTGAAGTGAAAGTTTTGGGTCATTCGGAATAGCACTCGCCACTGAGACGATAACAATCCGTCATTGATCAATGGCCATGAGTGCCAAGAAAAGGTCTAAATTTGAAATCCTTGATCAGTATAGGGTGACGTCTCTATATGATTGAAGTATTCTCGATTGGGACTTAAAACATAACATACAATCAACCAATCAATTCATTCAAAAATTAAAAACTTAAGTACAGACCTGTTATGATTGTTATTTGGGCAAAAATATACCCAGCTTATCCACCGGGACAAACGCTAATTACCTGATAACTGTAGGGTACAGTTCTGTTGTGAACGTCATCAGGGCCGGCCACGCTGCGGATACTCCCAACTTAGCCGCCAGAGCAAACCCATTGATCAACCCCGCCTTTTCAGGGACATCTGGAACAATGCCAAAAAGTATTCAGAGGAGTCCACTTGGAGGAAACTCAAAAGGAAAGACATGTACCTAATTTCTATATCTAGTGAATCACAAAAGTTTTTATTGCTTTTAAAGGCAAGTAATAAGTTAGACATACTTACTCACCTACCACTTGTAAAATGGCTACGATAAGCCCTGCCACTGCCGCTATCATGAACAACATAAAACACGTCCATCGACGACCGATTCTGTCAAAATCCCAGACCAACTGTATGTAAACGATCGTAATTTAAGATGGAATGCAACTTTTATGTTATTCAATATATTCTTGCAAACAATTGATTGGTGAGTATAATTATCATTGAGGGGGTGGTGTTTTATATGTATTTTTTTTTTTTTACAAATGAATACTGACTGTGGGGTGTCATTTGAGAGATTAATATTATTTATGGATTTCTTTGGACACCTGTCCCCACAAAGCTACATCCTCATGCTTTTCTGAAGATTAAAAAGATACGTGAACAATTTGACACCGAAAAAGGATAGCGACATGTGACCTGTTGGTTGCCCGCGTGTCGCAGTGGTTAGACGTCTGCTCTAGAATAGCGAAGTAAGGAGTTGATCCCTACGTCGCGGGTTCGAATCCCGAAGTGGGATGTGGAGACAGGTCCTTCGGATGAGACCGTATTATCTGAGGTCCCCTGTTGCAGTAGCTGCTGACACGGAAAAGATCCCTCCCTGCTCAATGGCCCTGAGTGCCGAGTATAGAACAAAATTTGCAGCTCTCTACCAGCAAGTGGTGTCGTCTCCATTTGAGTGAAAAATTCTCGAGAGGGAAGTTAAACAATATACAATCAATTAATCAATCTGACCTGTTGTTGAAGTACCAGGAGCTGAGTGTCCCTGGGATCTCCACAAGACTCAGGAGAAACATGTTAAGGTAGAGGCTTCCCGATAACTGGTCCACGGCAAAGGTAATGGCGTAGTATGAATATCCACAGGACAACCTATTTAATGTATCATAAAGGTGATAAAAGGACAACCTTTAAAGGTGGAAAAAGAATATCCTTAAAAAGACCTATATGTTATGTATGCTATATACGTGTAACTGTGGATTAGGCCTATCCACAAGAAAAAAGCGGTATCTTTGTTATATGTATGCACATGTTAGTGTATAAGGATTATACACAAAATAACCTTCCCAAAATTTTTGTACATGTGGATTTGGATTATCCAAGAGAGCTCAAATAGTCAATGCAAGACCTATTAAGTTTTAAATCGCAAAAATGAACAAACTTGTTTATATAATAAATTCATAATCAATTTATGTATGATTAAGCGTGCTTGCAGCAGTTGTAATTTACTGTACATACCAACAAAACACTAAAAGACAGGATGTTTTAAGGAAGCTCCTGTGAAGGAACATGTCAATAATTGTAAACTTCCGGTCAGAGTCCTTTGATGACTCATTAACAACATCCTGTAGTGACGTCAGATCGGGCACCTGTCTGCCATTAGTTCTGGCCACTTTCTTTATCACACTGACAGCTCTGTCCAGTTTGTGCCGAGAAGCTAGCCATCGGAAACTCTCTGGAATAATGCTGTAAGAAAGACAAAAATATTTGAATTAGGCCCCTAAATCTTCGGATATATTAAAAAAAAGTACTCGCTGCACCGTATTAGTCTTTAACCTTAAAGCTGAACACGATTCGTAAAAGCAATGTGTCCGCAAACTTTGTTCGGATTCTCGCTATATCCGCAGACCCCTATATATAGGGCAGGACTTTGTTACTGTTCATTGTAATCAGTCGACACCAGTGTAGACGGACATATGCTATACAACACTCAGTAGCGACAATAATAGCGTAATACTTCGTCTAATGCAGGAAAGTAAGATACCAAAGAAACTTACAATTATAGTTGAACAGGTCAGTATACAAACATAGATACATGTAAATGCATGAAAATGTTAGCAAAAGTAATGCAAGATAACCAGCACGAACACGGGTCGCCCTTCCACGCCGATACCCGTGACAATAAAGCAGTCAGGTGTGACAAATCTGAAGAGCATATCCTGATGTTGATGTATCTTAGATAATTATATCGATAATGGCGTATGCCTATTTACGAGTCGTGTTCAGCTTTAATATTTTTCAAAAGTTAAAAAATGTACACACTCACAAAATACTAAGTAGTGTAATAGAAGTGACGATAGACGTTGCGTAATGGAGGTTCTTCCAATCTCGGAGCCACCAGGACATAAAACCGAACACGGCCGCAAAAACCGGAAATGCAGGAAAAGCGGTGATCATTGGACGATACTTCTTGGGAATAAACTCTATCATGTAAATATACATCGTTGCTAGGTATATTCCACTGCCGAGCCCTATCAAAAATCGCATCACAGCAAACATTTCCCAGGAAATCGAAAAAGCTGCCACTAAATTCGATACTACCATTATGATCAGGGACAGGGCAAAAGTGGGTTTTCTTCCGAAGGTGTCCGAGAGTTGACCCGCCAAAAGACCACTCACTAGCAGCCCCGCCATCTGGATCGTTGTAATAAGGGACGTCACCCAGTCGTTATCACAGATCAACTCCCACTGATGAAGACAAACAAATATGTAAATACTGAGTAGTTGTTACAGATCTAATTATAATGTTCCGAACCTACTTGGAGTTCAGTGGCGGATCCATGAATTTTAAAAATGGATATGTAGTTCAATGATGAATTTTGACAAGCCAAAAAAAAAAAAAAAGAAATCTCAAATGTAAACGTAACCAAATGATAATCTGGCTATGTTTTGCTTGAGAAAAAACAGACCCCAACTTCGCAAACTTAAATCTCATCGCTCAAATTGTATAGGCAAATATTCAGTGGAAGTATTTTCATTTACGTATAAAGCTATAAAAATATTACCTCATTAACAGCTGTGTTCATGTCAGTAGAAAATCGGAAGTTGGAACAAAAAGAAAAACTGGATTCATTCTGAGGAGGTGAGCACACTTTGTAAGATTCAAAAGAGGAGCTGTGATTGGTGTATTTTAAAGAAAACAACGTTTGATTGGACCATTGACACCACCAATCAGGAATAGCCCCGCCAAACTGCATCATCAGAATTCCCCACGCGCAGGCCACTTTGCTGAGCATGGCGAGGGACACCACTGTCCATTGGAACCTCCCAAATCCTCCACATTTATCTATGACGTCTTCAAGTAGCACATTCAGTGACGTCATTTTCTCTTAAAAATTTAAAATTAATGTTAAGAATTGTTGACGCTTAACAGACAGAGATCAGTGTATAAGGCCGAGTTCATTACCTAACAATTATATGTTGCTATCTGTGATAAATGAAAATCGAATTCAATTGCTGTGTAATAGTGTTAAAATACTTTTATTTTTTGACAAAAAGTTTGAAAAAAATAATTTCACAAAAGGAGTTGGGCATTTCTTCCGATAAAGGTACCCCGTATTTTATTAAACTGACGAGGCAATGGAGAGTGTACCAGGAATGTCTAGAGATAATAAGTACAAACTAAAATCAAAATCAGTGGAAAGTTTCTGACAACGTCAAGTTCTATAATTAGATATGTTATACAATAGGAAATATTACTGTATTCTGTGATGACTTACCTGAAATTAATTTTGTCGATTCTAAATTTGGTGCTGTTAATTCACCTAATTGACTGCTGTAACTTGAATAAATTGTACATAAAATCAGGAGGGAACAGCACTGGACATTAAGAATCCTTATTCCAAAGATAACCAGGGTATTCTATTTCAGGTACGGAAGCTCGGTGCTGTATGAAATGAAGGTCACATTGCAAAGACCGAATTTGCTGTCATTTACGATAAGCCAGGAAAGTCAAATTCTGATATAAGTAGATGGCTCCTAAATGCGAAAAATAGTCTTTGTCCTAACCAGAGGCAACAAAACACTTTTATTTTTGATAACTTAGTGTATACATGTATCAGTGACGTAGCATCGTTTTTGAAAGTTGGGGGGGGGGGGGCAGCCAGAGAATATTTTTTACTAACCTGAAAAAAGTTGACAAGCAAAAAAAAAAAAAAAGACAAAAAAACAAAAAAACAAAAAAAAAAAAAAAAAAAAAAGAAAGAAAAATTGCCCAAACACGAAAAACCTATTTCTTGTGTGTGTGTGTGTGTGTGTGTGTGTGTGTGTGTGTTTGGGGGGGGGGGTTGTTAGAGGCCAACTTCTTCCAAGTTTTTGCACACAATACTATAATTTCATGATATCATTTTACTATTTACTATATTTAACAGGGGGGGGCAACAATTTTAATGAATATTTTCAATAGTAAAAGTAATGTTGGGGAAAAAAAGGTGGGGGGGGCACCCCCCATCCCTGTTGCTACGTGTCTGGTATCTAAGGATTAAATGATTCCAGCGAAATCAGTTTCTGTGTTCAGGGAAAAAGGATAACACTCCTTTCCCATTTACAGAACCAAATTCTTCTTGAAAAACATCAAATAATTCGTGTAATTATATGTGGTTTTATCCAGGCGCGAATCCAGTGACGAATGGGGTTTGCAGCTACCCTTGGATAATATCCTGGATCATTGATCCGTTGGCTCATATTTTAAAGTTTCATTTGGTACTTTGAAACATAAAAAATATAACTTGTAATGATTTTCTTAACTGCATGTTCCGTTAGGTTTGGGTTTCCGTTCTGACAGTAAAGTTAGTACAGACCAGAGATAAGGAATGGACAAGATATTCCTCCATGTTTGTTTTTTTCTTGACCGTTGTTAGTAAGTAAACAATGGAATGTTTATTGAATGCGTTTAAATTTGGGGTCGAATTCTTCCGTTCCCAGTTTGTTCTTTCGTATTTCATGTACAGGAACTTATTCACCGAATTTTGTTAAGATTCCCTCCTTGAAGGAGTTTTTTTAAAACATGAGAAATCAAATAAAATCCTATGATTATTATGTTTTTCTTCTTTTTTCTGTCCATAAATTGACACGGGTATTAAATAGATAAAAATTTTATTGAGATATACAAAACAACGTTTGAAAAATATTAACACGAGTGATCTAAAATGATATGAATGCTAGAAACAACAAAAGTTTTTGACATCCGTCAGCCTACTAAGACATGTCATTTCTTCCTGTAGTGGGACAGCTTTCTTCCATCTGGCGTTTAATTCCTCTAGCTCTTAGTTCTTGTCTTCCGGGAAAATGTCAGGTTTCACCCAAAATATTTTTAATCTGTTAGTTTCCGGGAATAAAATTAGTTTCTTCCGTTGATAGTAGTATATTTTTCTTGGTAAATTAACAAGAAAGTTGTCGCCTATAATGAATGAAACATATGGAGATAACGTACAGTATTCGAGATCAAAAGTCCATAAAACAACAAAAAATAAGAGCAGAGCAAACACGGACCTCCAAAACATCAGAGGTGGTGCCATGGAGGAGTGAGCATCCCATGCCGACCGGTCTTTCATAACTGTACGTACATGTACATATATCCCTCACTTCGTTCGTCCGAATATAAATTAATTCTATTCTAAGTAATAACAAGAAAAAGACCAAGTTAAGAGTGCTACTCGCTATAACCTCGAGACAAAGGGAAAGTCATGTTTTTATGAAAGGTGTGATCATTTATTTATTTTAATCACATACATGTATATTTACACAGTATACATTAATAAACACTGTATTCCCAAATTTAGAGATACAGAAGTTTGTGTTTTAACACTATCCTTAATATATTCGTCTTTGGCAAAATCGGTACGCCATCTGCCGTGCTCTTTTATCAACCCCCACTCCTCAAACTGTGTAAACAAAATGCTTTACTGTCCAAGCCAATCTGTGATAATGCTTCTAGAAAAATTTCCCTGGCTCTGGTATACGACAATGGACGATTTTAAGAAACTAACTTGTACTTTTCTTGTGATTTAAAATATCTGACAGATCTAAAAACGTATTCATTAGAATCAAAACTCAAACTTGCCAAGTCAATATAGTTTAAAAGCCATTTCACTGGACAAGTTGATGAACCTGTCTTTGAAACAGTAACATTGTTGCCTCTTCTATAAACATCGGTCTTTCCACATTTAATGTTCAATATGATATACGTGTCGTCAAATTTTATATTTGACATTCTTAAATAAGCAAGCTCACTGTACTGCAGAAAACCCGCAAAACACAATAACACCATTGCACAAATCTTGACATTGAATAGGTTTGAAAGATCTGCACCAAATTTCTTCACAATCTGCTGTAAATGTGCTACTGTTATAGGCTCTTTTTTATGCGCCCGGATCGAAGATCCGAGGCGTATATTGTTTTTGTCCTGTCTGTCTGTCTGTTTGTTTATCTGTTTGTCTGCAAACTTTAACCTTCGCTATAACTTTTGAACCATGAATGGTTGAGACTTCATATTTGGTATGCATACTCCACTAATTAAGTTCTTTCAAATGACACCAAGGTCAGTGACCTTGTGACCTTGACTATGACCTATATGCTAAAAATAGTTTTTTTTCTGCAAACTTTAACCTTCGCTATAACTTCTGAATAATAAAAGATAGAGACTTCATATTTGGTATGCATGCTCCATTAATTAAGCTCTTTCAAATGACATCAAGCTCAATGACCTTGTGACCTTGACTGTGTCCTATATGCTAAAAATAGCTTTTTTTGAACATTCACCATAACTTTTGAACAATGAAAGATAGAGACTTCATATTTGGTATGCCTACTCCACTAATTCAGTTCTTTCAAATGACACCAAGATCAGTGACCTTGTGACCTTGACTGTGACCTATATGCTAAAAATAGTTTTTTCTGCAAACTTTAGCCTTCGCTATAACTTTTGAATAATAAAAGATAGAGACTTCATATTTAGTATGAAAACTCCACTAATTAAGCTCTTTCAAATGACATCAAGGTCAATGATCTTGTGACCTTGACTGTGTCCTATATGCTACAAATAGCTTTTTTGAACATTCACCATAACTTTTGAACAATGAAAGATAAAGACTTCATATTTAGTATGCATACTCCACTAATTCAGTTCTTTCAAATGTCATCAAGGTGAATGACCTTGTGACCTTGACCCTGTCCTTTATGCTACAAATAGCTTTTTTGAACATTCACCATAACTTTTGAACAATGAAAGATAGAGACTTCATATTTAGTATGCATACTCCACTAATTCAGTTCTTTCAAATGACATCAAGGTCAATGACCTTGTGACCTTGACCCTGTCCTTTATGCTACAAATAGCTTTTTTGAACATTCACCATAACTTTTGAACAATGAAAGATAGAGACTTCATATTTAGTATGCATACTCCACTAATTCTGTTCTTTCAAATGTCATCAAGGTCAATGACCTTGTGACCTTGACTGTGTCCTATATGCTAAAAATAGCTTTTTTGAACATTCACCATAACTTTTGAACAATGAAAGATAGAGACTTCATATTTAGTATGCATACTCCACTAATTCAGTTCTTTCAAATGACACCAAGATCAGTGACCTTGTGACCTTGACTGTGACCTATATGCTAAAAATAGTTTTTTCTGCAAACTTTAACCTTCGCTATAACTTTTGAATAATAAAAGATAGAGACTTCATATTTAGTATGAAAACTCCACTAATTAAGCTCTTTCAAATGACATCAAGGTGAATGATCTTGTGACGTTGACTGTGTCCTATATGCTAAAAATAGCTTTTTTGAACATTCACCATAACTTTTGAACAATGAAAGATAGAGACTTCATATTTAGTATGCATACTCCACTAATTCAGTTCTTTCAAATGTCATCAAGGTCAATGACCTTGTGACCTTGACCCTGTCCTTTATGCTACAAATAGCTTTTTTGAACATTCACCATAACTTTTGAACAATGAAAGATAGAGACTTCATATTTAGTATGCATACTCCACTAATTCAGTTCTTTCAAATGACATCAAGGTCAATGACCTTGTGACCTTGACCCTGTCCTTTATGCTACAAATAGCTTTTTTGAACATTCACCATAACTTTTGAACAATGAAAGATAGAGACTTCATATTTAGTATGCATACTCCACTAATTCTGTTCTTTCAAATGTCATCAAGGTCAATGACCTTGTGACCTTGACTGTGTCCTATATGCTAAAAATAGCTTTTTTGAACATTCACCATAACTTTTGAACAATGAAAGATAGAGACTTCATATTTAGTATGCATACTCCACTAATTCAGTTCTTTCAAATGACACCAAGATCAGTGACCTTGTGACCTTGACTGTGACCTATATGCTAAAAATAGTTTTTTCTGCAAACTTTAACCTTCGCTATAACTTTTGAATAATAAAAGATAGAGACTTCATATTTAGTATGAAAACTCCACTAATTAAGCTCTTTCAAATGACATCAAGGTGAATGATCTTGTGACGTTGACTGTGTCCTATATGCTAAAAATAGCTTTTTTGAACATTCACCATAACTTTTGAACAATGAAAGATAGAGACTTCATATTTAGTATGCATACTCCACTAATTCAGTTCTTTCAAATGACATCAAGGTCAATGACCTTGTGACCTTGACCCTGTCCTTTATGCTACAAATAGCTTTTTTGAACATTCACCATAACTTTTGAACAATGAAAGATAGAGACTTCATATTTAGTATGCTTACTCCACTAATTCAGTTCTTTCAAATGTCATCAAGGTCAATGACCTTGTGACCTTGACTGTGTCCTATATGCTAAAAATAGCTTTTTTGAACATTCACCATAACTTTTGAACAATGAAAGATAGAGACTTCATATTTAGTATGCATACTCCACTAATTAAGTTCTTTCAAATGACATCAAGATCAATGACCTTGAGACCTTGATTGTGACCTATATGCTTAAAATATGTTTTTTAACTTTGTTGCGCCGGGCGCATAGTGTTTCACAAACACATCTTGTTCGTAGTTGGTTTTCCGAGTATTCTCTTTGCTCCTTCTGCCATCATTTGAATCAGTTTATCATCACACGGATTTTTCTTTAAATTAAATTTATGGAACCACTTGATACTGTAGAGATGTGCACAAAATACAGAAAAAGACACACTTTGATGAACAAAACCACTTAAATATACTGCTACGGAAGGCACTGATGCTGGAAGATAAGAACACTCATTTTTAATACACCATTCTCTAATTTTTATAAAATACACTTCATACTTCTTACTTGTAGATGTAGATTTGCTGCTATTAACGATATTCAGGATATGCTGACTGCTGCCTTCGAACTTTTTATTCAGTTCTGTAAATTGATGAACATCAGTCCAAGAAGTACCTTTCTAAAATGAGAAAAACAAATCTTTAAATTAACATAAATATTTTCTGTTTTTTAATTCCTATTATATCCCTAATTAAATCACCTTTCTACTTTTTCTACAAATATCTTAAATTGCATATGTGTCTAAATATACGTGTATCACCGCAACACCGTGAAATCAATGATTTTTTCTGCTCATACTGCACTGCTCTGTGACAAATACGTATTCATTTTCTTGTATTTTTTAGACATTAACATACACATCACCTCTTATTCTCTTAAACATTCTGGAACCACAGGAACCATTAACTGGAACTGCTGGAACAACACTCTGTTCACAAACAACTAATCTGCTTTTTATACCCCCCGCTTGAAAAGCGGGAGGGTATATAGTAATCGTTAATTCCGTCCGTCTGTTTTTAACCGTAATCCGAATAATCAATGCTTAATATTAGCACATTACTTATGAATGGTGACTGAGCAAAAACACTTTCTTTATCAGAACCGCTCACGAAAAACTTGCTTGGATGTTTAAATTCTATTACATCTTTCACGAATTGGCTAAATTTCTGTTCACAAAAATCCCAAACCATTGGCCAAAATAATGCAGATTTCCATTTTGGTGCAATCAAATATACTTTTTGCTCTACAAATGTACATATGATTTAATACTGTGGGAATCAAATATACAGGAGGCACAATCCATTTATTTTCAGTTGACCAATCAAATGCAAAGGCATCTACTCCATGCGTTCCTGGAAAACAAAATCTGGAATTAAACTTATCCATTTTTTTTGGGTTTTTATTATTTGCAAATCTGTCGAATGTTATCGGTCCCCATTTCTTGTCACACAACTCAAATATACAGTCTGAAACTGACCAGTCGTCTAGATAGTCTGCTTGTATATTTAGAGATCTCGGTATCCATTCCAGTTCAATTACAATGCAATTATTTAAACATATTTGATAAATATTCATGGCAAGATTTTGCAACTCTTAATTCATGCTACCTACTTGACATATATGTACCACATTCTGATTGTTTTTCACCATCTTACCGCTTATTTGCTTTTTTAAACTGTCCAGTATTAATTCTACTGATTTTAATTCTCTCCATGTGGAACTCTTACATCTTTCTTACTCTGTGAACATATCATGCACGATATCTAAAATATTTCTCTCTACAAAACCTGCGCTTGCATATGTACTTGCGTCAGAAAATATTATTCGCTCTGGTGTTTTCTGTACAGAATTCAAAACTACGAGGGCCGTTCAAAAATTACGCGGACTTGTTGCACAGAAAAAATATTTGACGACATAATCGGGCAAAATGTCACACATAATATAAAAGAATCTTTACTTATATGGTCTTCAAAATTTCATATCAAAATGTTGTAAATTGGTATCAATTTTGAGTGATTTTTCAGGACATATTAAGTCACGAAGCAGCAAAATCTTCGACGTCACAGGCATTATAAAAAAATATGTTGTTAAGCTTTCATTTTCTCAACATTTCCCAAGGGTACCTGTACAGTTTGAGTTACCTTATCTACTCAACATCCCAACACCAATTCTTGCTAAGCTTAAAATCTATTAAACAAGTAAAGAATATTCTTTTTTGTTTTAAAACCAAAAACTGCAGGTATTTATAAAATATAGTGTGACATTGGTGATTCTCAACCACGTTCTTTACAGTCCGGATAAAGTTTTCGTAGATAATCTTCTTCCCGTCCTCCCGTATAGCCTTTTTACAGAGGTCTAACGGTCTTAAATTTCAATTTGCTATTTGTGGACGAATGTCACGAATACCCTAGTTTACTACATGTTTTATTATGCATATTTTGGATCTATGTTGGTGATATCTCAAGCATTACACATAATTTAACAAAAGTGTGGTGCGCCGTCAATCCAGGAGACGTCATTTTCACAGTCGTTTTCACGGGGATCGCATCAGAGAAAAATCAGTATATTTCTGTTAGTACTTCAAATATCACGTTAGAAATCTAAATACATAATAGAACAATTTAAAAATACATTTGAGAAAATTGTCGAAAAATATCGCGAAATATAGAAAATTAATGAGTTAAATTTTGGATTCCGCATTCTTTTGCTTCAATGTTTTTGTCGTGCTCCGTATCTCTCCATCAGCGATATCAACATACCGATAATTTTAGTAGAATTTTTCTTAAAATACAGAATTTTTGCCCAAAATATAGTCGAATCTTTAAGATACATATTTTTATTAAATTTCATAACTGTATGACGTCTGTAAGAGTAAATAATAGCACAGTCCGTGTAATTTTTGAACGGCCCTCGTAAATTTGGCAACGTTTTACAATTTATATACCAAAATTCTAATTCTGATTTTACATCTGTAGAAATTTCAAAAAATGCATCCCAAGTTCTCCTATGACAAATCATCATACATATTTTTCTCGACATCAATTGACAGATGTTCCCTAATGCTGGCATTAGTGATATGATCTTACCTAGCATTGATGCAAGATTTCGTGCTGTCGTACGCTTCAGAACTAAAACTGCATTTATCTTACTTACGGTTTTTTCTATCTTACTTGTTGGCACCTGGATCACACCAGATTCTAAATTCCATGTAAAACCTAACCAGTCCAATATCTGTGATGGAGAAAACACAGATTTTTCATTATTTGGAAGAAAACCAATCTAATTAAAATTAGATGTTCCGAATCCGCTATCGCTTCGTTTGAGAAGCGATAGCGGATTCGGAACATCTAATTTTAATTAGATTGGATGATATCCAGAACGTAAATCAAATTTGAACATATAATAACCCTTCTTAGCCTATTGTTTCGCTTCCTTAACACCCTCAAATTTTATTCTCTGTTTTAAGACATATTCATTCACGTGCCTTAGATCTAAAACTAATCTATGTTTTCTAGGATCACTTACCGATACTGTCAGTGGGTTGACAACATATGGCCTTTCTGAAACCTTTGAAATACACTTGCTATCAAGTAATTCCCTTACAGCTTTTTCTACAAACTCAGAGTTGTCAAGGGCTGATTTGTTATTCTTAAGACATACAGAGGTAGGATCTTGTATAAAAGGAATAACATAACCATACTCTACTGTACTTAAAACCACATATAATTCTGATGGATTTTATGTATTTTCCCAAAATAATTATTTATATATATAGGAATCACCTTGTCCGTCTGTCTGTCTAGCTGTCTGTCTGTCCGTCTGTCCGTTTGTCCGTCTGTGCAATCGTGTCCGGTCCATATCTTTCTTACAGAGGGACATTAGAATCTACTACTCTACATAAAGATTGCCAATGACTTAAGGGTGTTTCATGACCTTGACCCAAGGTATTTGGGGAACTTCAAGGTCACTGGAAGAAAAATTTCATAATTCGTGTCCGGTCCATATCTTTCTTATGAATAAAATTGGTAAGTTCTCATTTCACAAAAAGATTGCCCATGACCCAAGGGTGTGTCTTGACCTGACTCAAGGTCATTTGGGGAACTTCAAGGTCACTGGAAGAAAAATTTCATAATTCGTGTCCGGTCCATATCTTTCTTATGGATAAACTTGGTAGGTTGTCATTTCACACAAAGATTGCCCATGATCCAAGGGTGTGTCAGGACCTTGACCTAAGGTCATTTGGGGAAGTTCCAGGTCACTGGAAGAAAAATTTCCTAATTCATGTCCGGTCAATATCTTTCATATGGATAAACTTGGTTGGTTGTCATTTCACACAAAGATTGCCCATGACCCAAGGGTGTGTCATGACCTTGACCCAAGGTCATTTGTGGAACTTCAAGGTCACTGGAAGAAAAATTTCATAATTCATGTTTGATACATATCTTTATTATGGAAAAACTTACTTCTGAAATAACCTAGCGGGGGGTATTTTGTCCCGTTTGGACAGTTCTAGTTCAATCTGTTCTTTACAACTTTATCTTTATTCATGAATTCATAATTTTTGCCCAAATACTCAACTTGTTGTGTCTCCATGTTGCTATTCTGCATTGGTACTGGTGGCTGTTGCTGAGGTGTTAGGTTTTCCTCTTGAGAGAATGGGTTTAAATGGACAGAGTTTTGCGATGTGCCCTGGCCTCTTGCAATAGAAACACAACCCGTCGTTGTTCTGCGTGGTGTTCTGGGCTGTGTTTTGAGTGTACATGTCGGTTCTCTGTCCAAAATTTTGGCTGAAGCCACGAAAACACGCCCTGGGATAAAATCCTCCTCTCGTTGTTCCTCTGCTGTAAGGCTTGTTGAAATGAGCCCTCTTTCTGGATGCCCTTATGACCGCTGAACGCAATTTTGTAGCATCCACACCGTTGTCAGCTAAAGGGTCATCCAAATACTGTGAAATCACAAATTTTCGTGGGGGGGTTAATTTTCGTTGTTTTCGAGGTATGAAGAGACCCACGAATTCATGTCCACCGCGAAATGTAAAATGTTACATACATAACTACTCAACAATTCTTCATCAACGAATTCAAATCCCCAGGAACCAAGAGTTTTTACTCAAACCACGAAAATTTAAACCGACGAAAATATGTGATTTTACAGTACTCTTGGCCCGTATCCCAGCCATGGCGGTCCGTTATTTTGAGAATCTTATTGCGCTGGTTAATGGTAATAATCTCAGATTTAATAACAGATTCAATATCTTCTTTATTTTCAGACTTTAACAAAAGTTCAATTTTTTGTAAAGCAGCAACGCGGTCAGAATTAAAGTTAAATTGAATTTTAGTTCCTTCTTGTTTAAATTTAAATTTTGAAGGTTGGCAAGCTCGTGTATATTCATTTGAACCATTTTAGGGAGTTGTACTCACATAAGTACTTGCTAAAGATTCTGTACCTTTTCGTAATTCTCCCAGTATTTCAGCTTTTTGACGTTCATGCTCAAGAGCTTTGTTTAATGACGAGTTGAATAGTGAAACGGCATCTGCTGTAGACATTTCTGTTTCGTCTATATTTTCTTGCAACATTTCTTCTTCAAGCCGGTCCGTTTCCATGCTCATGATTCTCGATTTAAGGAGGATCTCTACACCTATGAAGTATAACTGATTTTTGTAGCATGCATTTGTTTCTAATAATAGGCTCGATATCCGATAAAATAAGGTTCCAAAGTATTTCTATTTATTATTTTAGAAATATTTAAATATTTTATTTATTTTGTTAAAACCCTTCCTATCTATATTTTCAAAAGCCCAGTGCTTTAAATTTCTCTCCAAATTTTAATGTTATAAAATATTGAAATAATAACCAACAAAGTTAAAAATTAAATCAACATAATTTTTATTTAAATTTACAAAAATAGACAAAAGAAAAAACTAAAACAGCATTTTCTTGAGAATAGCTGGTTGGATCTTCTCCAATATCTGAAAAGATATATAATATCAAAGGGTAAAAACAATGAAAAAAAAAAGAAATTGAACAAAATTGAAAACTGTCAAAAATTTCAAACATCACAAAAATTCAAATGTGAGAGATCCGCTTCAAGAGTGGGCTCAAATATCTTGGTACTGTTTTTTTTTTTTTTTATAAACTTCAAATAAACTCTACTAAAACTTGCACGAGTATTGAAAAAAAATTTCAAGCAAGGACATTGAAAGAAGTTCGTATTGTACATGTATTGTTTTTCAAACTAGTGTAAGCGAAAACCATCACGTTTCCAGTCAATGACAAAGACACGTCTTTAGTGAATTCATGGTATTGAGAAAGGTAGATTTACTTGCCGTTTTTATCCAACTTGCATGTGTTATCCAGTGCTAGATATAACAAAACATGAAAACATGGTAAATGGGCAAAAGCGGGTAAAAGAAATCCCTATAACCAAATTCACACTTCGTCTAAAACCTGCATGTTTCCCATACAAACAGCTGATAATCAATGTTGATCAAACGTTTGGGTCATGCAAAATTCCACTTACTGTCCAAACGGTTTGGTGATTTCATGAAGAGTTTAAATTTCACCGGGAATAACCATTCATTCGGGTGTATACAAATCGTGAACAAGAGTATCCTCTAATCGATGGGAAGATAATACATATGTCTTATCTTATCAAATTTGCATTTTTGAGGGATATTTTTTGCTGGAAAGCATATATGTTTATTGAAGAAAAAAGAAATTTCTGAGTGTATAGCGTTTTGACACGTAATGATGAATTACATATGGACAAGCCATGTTTTTATATCATTTTTTCTCACCTAAAAATCTTATTCTAGTAAGTTTGGAAATATAATATTTAATAATCAAATAAGTAAAAATTGAATAAATTGACAAACAATTCATTTTTAAAGATAGGAAACGTATTGGGCAATACACTGTATTAATTGAGGTGATACAATGTACATTCCATCCACAATATCGCATGTTGTGTTATACTCAGTGATTTATCGGTGTTAAGTGAATTTGAATCAGATCATTTGTGATCAAAATGGCGTTTCAACGGAAGTATGCCATGTTGTGACGTTGTAGAGAGCCCCCTTAACATGATGATATCCGGAACGTAAATCAAATTTGAACATATAATAACCCTTCTTAGCATATTGTTTCGCTTCCTTAACTCCCTCAAATTTTATTCTCTGTTTTAAGACATATTCATTCACATGCCTTAGATCTAGAACTAATCTTTGTTTTCTAGAATCACTTACCGATACTGTCAGTGGGTTGACAACATATGGCCTTTCTGAAACCTTTGAAATACACTTGCTATCAAGTAATTCCCTCACAGCTTTTTCTACAAAGTCAGAGTTGTCAAGGGCTGATTTGTTACTCTTAAGACATACAGAGGTAGGATCTTGTATAAAAGGAATAATATAACCATACTCTACTGTACTTTAAACTAATTCTGATGGATTTTATGTATTTTCCCAAATTTGTGAATTATTTTTCAATCTGTTCTTTACAACTTTATCTTTATTCATGAATTCATAATTTTTGCCCAAATACTCAACTTGCTCTGTCTCCATGTTGCTATTCTGCACTGGTACTGGTGGCTGTTGCTGGAGTGTTAGGTTTTCCTCTTGAGAGAATGGGTTTAAATGGACAGAATTTTGCGATGTGCCCTGGCCTCTTGCAATAGAAACACAACCCGTCGTTGTTCTGCGTGGTGTTCTGGGCTGTGTTTTGAGTGTACATATGTCGGTTCTCTGTCTAAAATTTTGGCTGAAGCCACGAAAAAACGCCCTGGGATTAAAAATCCTCCTCTCGTTGTTCCTCTGCTGTAAGGCTTGTTGAAATTAGCCCTCTTTCTGGATGCCCTTATGACCGCTGAACGCAATTTTGTAGCATCCACACCGTTGTCAGCTAAAGGGTCATCCAAATACTGTGAAATCACAAATTTTCGTGGGGGTTTAATTTTCGTTGTTTTTGAGGTATGAAGAGACCCACGAATTCATGTCCACCACGAAATGTAAAATGTTACATACATAACTACTCAACAATTCTTCATCAACGAATTCAAATCCCCACGAACCAAGAGTTTTTACTCAAACCACGAAAATTTAAACCGACGAAAATATGTGATTTTACAGTACTCTTGGACCGTATCCCAGCCATGGCGGTCCGTTATTTTGAGAATCTTATTGCGCTGGTAAATGGTCATAATCTCAGATTTAATAACAGATTCAATATCTTCTTTATTTTCAGACTTTAACAAAAGTTAAATTGAATTTTAGTTCCTTCTTGTTTAAATTCAAATTTTTGTTTAATGACGAGTTAAATAGTGAAACGGCATCTGCTGTAGACATATCTGTTTCGTCTATATTTTCTTGCAACATTTCTTCTTCCAGTCGGTCCGTTTCCATGCTCATGATTCTCGATTTAACGTGTATCGAGGTTATAGCGAGAGTCGATAAAGAATGCGTATGACCCGATGTATTTTTGTACCATAGTTAGGTGTGATTTCTTTTGTTAAAAGAGTGGGTTTTCTGTACATAACCCACACTTTTCTATAACTCCGCCCATCGAGTCAGGACAAAAGAACTATTTATAAAACGATCATGCACGGTTTTTAAATGAAACAATCACACGGGCTTGTTTAGTCCGAAAAGTCTGACGTTTTCCTGGTTTTTTGACAATTTTGATATTTATATGCCAGGAAAACGTCAGAACCGGCGCCATTACGAAAACTGGGAATTTCACCGTCTCCACCCGAAGTTGATTTTCTATACTTGGGAACCGAATTAGATGCAGAAATCACAATTTCTGAATGGCACAATGCTCCTTGAACTCACCAATATCGATGAAAAGAATTTACCACTCCATATTCCGATCAGAAGTTGCAAGATTTTAAAACGCACGAAATGAAAATAAATCTCGACAGTCAGATAAAATGTTTTTAATGGATTATATTATTTCATAAACGAACCGTTAAAACGATGTTGATGAGTACTAAAGGTATTGTACTATTGATAAAATGTGAATTCAGCATTTAATTCGGTTTGCAAGTATCGAAAATCAACCTGAGAATGCCGCCTCCGGTTGGAGGCGGCGAATTCCCAGTTTTCGTAATGGCGCCGGTTCTGACGTTTTCCTGGCATGTAAAATATCAAAATCGTAAAAAAGCCAGGAAAACGTCAGATTATTCGGACTAGGGCTTGTTATACCGAATTTAGGAGAGTTTTTAAGGAGTAAAAATTTTCAATTGTATACAGCATTTTATAATAAATAACAGTTAAAAACGACCATTAATACTTTACATAATGTAGTTAAAAGTATATCGCTTGATTTTTTAAAACATTTTTTTAATAGTGTAATGACCAGGGTGACGTTAGCTAAGTAGATTCTAATATATAGTTCTTTTGATAACCAACAAAGGTAACACGGTACATACTTGACGTGAAAGCAAGTGTACACTACTGTACTTAAATAACATTTTCGATTGCGGATCTAGCCGATCAAAGATCTAATTTTCATTAAAATGAAATATACATAACCCCTAACAAACATTTCAATCAACGTACAACTGTGCACGGCAAAGTTTGTATCACGTTTACAAAAATTTAAGCCAAACCAAGTTCATAATAAATTTAAATTACTAGCATGTAATTTTGAGTTTTTGACTATTGAAATTTACGAGAAAAAAAAATCATATCGTATTAACATCTATCATTGAAACCAAACTCATTATTTTTTCAATTACATTAATCAAACTTTTTAAACGGGCCTAGATATGTTTAATTTTTATGTCGCTTGCGTGGCCAAGTGTTTAAAGCACTTGCCCTAGAGCCATGAAATAAGGAGTTGAATCCCACTGTGGGACGTGGAGACCTATAAAGTATAAAAAGAGGTACCGTGTCGCAGAAAGTGTTGACAGGAAAATCCCTCACTGTTTAATGACCCTGAGTGCCGCGTATAGGGCAAAATTTGTAGCAAAATTTGCAAAGTATTGTATACAAATCACTTACCCTATATTCGATGGACGTGGTCAGAAGGACACGAAGAAGCGTAAAATCATATAAAATCCAAATGCATCTTTGAAACAAAACACTTAATGTTTCAATCACACGAACCAGTCCGACCGAGTCCTAAGCTGACTTACATATGAATGATTTTTGAAAACTGTGGTACAAGTCATTTACCCCATATCACACTGTTGATTATGTGTAGATACCCGATGGGCGTGGTCATAATGACAACTCGGGAGCTACGCTCCCTCGTGTCATTATGACCACGCCCATTGGGTATCTACACATAACCATCAGTATGATATGGGGTAACTACTACATAGTTTACCTAGTCACGTGGTCTATGAATATATTTATCAAGTAAACAACGAAATGAATTTTTTTTATGTATACTGGAGTGGGGATAATAAATAAGTATACAGAATAGAGTGTATTGTCGTGATTTTCCTTCTGAAATAGACAGAAATGAATGAAAAGTATTTAAAAAAATAAAAAAAAATGATGGTAAATATTCCAGAATAAAAATAATGTGTAATTGAAGATTAAAAACTACACTTGAACAATTTTGAGCTTTCTTATCCAATAAATAGCGAAAAAAATTCTAGAAATATCTGCCCAGTAGGTGAACTGTAAGAAAACATTAATAAAGCCATGTTTATGAATACTAGAATTTAAAATTAAACATACAAAACCTAAATGAGGTACGAGCTTGAATTGACTTCATTAATGCAAACTCACACGGACGAAAATTTTATCAACTGACAAGGGATTTCGTGAAAATTTGACAACAGAATAATGTCTGGTGAACTGAATCATCTTTTAGAAAACATTCTCCTGGACACTGGGGGTTTGGGGCGCTTCCAGTTTCTCATTATTACCGTTATGAACCTTGTTAAGTTTCCGATCACGTGGTCTGTGTTGATGATGACGTTTGGGGCCGCTTCTCCTGATTGGTGGTGTGACGATCATAGAAACTCTTCAATATTGGAGGAAAATAAGGATGCTAGAAATGAATCTGGTGTTACATTGCTTTTCAAAGAGTGCAACGTGAACGGTTCTAGTACTTGCAGTGTAGTGCATTTCGATCCCGGTATGAATACGGTTATTAGCGAGGTAATCTGAAATTTGTTTGAAACGATTTTTGTATAATAATTTTGTCTGTTTTGCTATTGGTAAAGATGAACGTAATTTTCCGATTTATTAATGTGCATTTCTCAGAGAATGAGAGAGAGGGGGAGCGAAATCCTCTTTAAGAAGGATGCAATCTTGTTTTGTAGTGGGGACTTGTCTGCGGGGAGAGCTGGGTGCCTGGAATCATTATAAGTATTCAGATGGCGGGGCTGTTCATCAGCGGGTACCTGTCGGGTCAGCTCTCAGACATGTTCGGAAGAAAACTAATCCTCTTCATATCAATTCTTCTAAACGCAGTGGCTAATATCGTAGCCGCTTTCTCCACCTCGTGGCAGATGTTTGCCAGCCTTAGATTCGTTATCGGCATATCCTCCGGTTTATACTTGGCTATTTATTTGACCTTCATCATTGAGTTCACGCCCATGAAGTCCCGGCCCATGATCCAGGCTATTCCCTCGTGGTCTCTGGCGGCCGCTCTGTATGGACTTCTGGCCTGGCTGCTTCCTGACTGGCGATATATGCAGATTGTAACGGGCGCCGTATCTGTGCCTTTTCTCGCATGTTGGTTGTGAGTATGCTATGAACAATAACCCCCCTACAATAATACCTAACTATCTATGAATGATCTCTCACTCGAGTGCATTGTTGAATGTGAATAGCTATTCACCATTTGAGTCTTATGTTTACGAGCAGCATCTTTGTTTATAAATGTAATATACTTTGAGAAATTTATAATAGCGGAAACAGCAAAAATTTGGAAATCGCCCAAACAGGTTTAATGAAAAAAGAAAGTTATTTATATTTTTTTTATTATCATTAGAATAATTTTACCCATTTGTGTATATCAGGTCCAAGCTGAAAATATGTTTATTGTTAAGGTATTTAACAATGTTGCTATGAAAGTACTGTACTACCAGTCAAAGTAGGCAGATCGTAATGGAAAATGTGAACGAACCTTCATAAATATTTACTTAACTTAGAAATGTTCTTTAATTGAATTTCGGTCAGAAACACATGCATCTGGACCACGTATTGTGGTTTTTTTTTTTTTTAAGGACAGCAACTTGTTCTAGTCAATAAATGTTCGTATGATGTTTACTACTTAAAAACTTTTGTTTTAATTCAGCATTGTTCCAGAAAGTTTCCGCTGGTTAGTCTCCCACAAAAAGATGGACGAGGCAAAAGTGGTCATAGATAGAATCTCCAAATTTAACAAAGTATCGTCTCCTAGTCTGCAGGAAGTAGAGGGCGCTCTGCAAAAGTCTAATATCATGAACCGGAAGTATACTGTGGTCGATATTTGTAAACACGGGTACTTGCTGAAAAGGGCGGTAATCGTGTCTTTTGCATGGTAAAGTTTATCTCGTATTTACTAAAAATGACATTAACTTTAATTCTTTTTGTTTTTAATCAAAATGGAACATTAACCAAATTAAATTTAAACTTAATTATCATATAGTTACATAACCTATCTGTATAAAAAAAATTATATCCTTAAACCTAGTTACATGTCTATTGAAACTCAGCATCAAGAGATCTTGACGATGAAGTAGTGTAGCATTTGGATGCTATTAGGAGCGGACTTTCAATGACAAGAAAATATGTAATGATCTTTAACTCAAGATATTTTAGAGATTAATTTAATATATTTTTCCCCTGAAAGGATGGCGATGGCTTATACGTATTATGGGATTTCTTTTGGTGTGGACAAATTGTCTGGTAGTCTTTATGTCAACATATTTGTTCTGAGCTTTTTGGAAATTCCTGGGTCTTTTCTCGCATGGTATTTCATGAAAAGGTAATTATCTAATTTCTTTCAAGCCATGCCAAGTTTAACATGTATATAATTATCTAGCATCCTGATGAACTCAACGTGATATCATAACTACACAGTACATGATCATACAAAACATGATTTATTTGTTCCTTAACCTAACCGTGACATTTAAGCACGATATGGCTTTATTTTAATGCTTTCATTAATAAAATATTCGAATTTATCCCAGGATAGGGCGGAGGTGGTCCTACATGATATTTAGTTTACTGTCAGCAGCCGGGGGCATCGCCGTTGGATTGGCAAAAAATTTCGGTATGAAATAAAACCCTGATCAATTCTCTAATTTCTAGAAGTTTTAATTTTCGGTAGTTATTAAATTGATATCATTATGAGGAATTTTTTTATCCTTAGAATTCTCAGTCTTCAACCTTTAGAGATGCCTTCAACTTTGAATTTTTAGAAAGTCACCGATATAAATACAATTTCAAAACAACAACACCACATGATGAACAACAAAATCTGAACAATTTGTAGGCCCTAATTTCTACTTTTTAAAAAATATTTTTATTTGTAGATTTTAACAACAGTTCGGCTGTTATTAATGGTTTTGCCTTTGTGGCTAAGCTGGGTTGTTCGGCGGCTTGGTCCTGTATGTTTATCATCACCACGGAATGCTATCCAACTGTACTAAGGCAAGAAATAATACTTAAATGTTACAACAGGCGAAATCCATGCAACTCTACAGAACGACGTTTAATCAGGACAGAAGTTTCCTAAACATTATTTTGTGTGATATGACATGTAGGCCTATATTATCATTATTTTTATTTTAGGACCACTGGGTACGGATTGGCCAGCTCCTTGTGTAGGATTGGTCCTATTTTGGCACCACTGGCTCTCAGCACAGTTAGTACATGTATGATGATTATCGATTTGAATTTTGTTCAAAATTTATACAGCCAATAAGTTATTATAAGTACTTAGTAGTAACATTCAATATACTAGTAACCGCCCAAAATATGTTGTTTTTTTATTAGAGCGCCACCTACAAAGGCTTCCTGTACTTCACTTGTGGAGTTGTGACGTGTATTTCCGGTTTGTCTATTTTCTGCATCCACGAGACCAAAGACCGCGCGCTAGAGGACCTAATAGGCGTGGATCAAATAGAAGTGTCTCTCAAAGTGACCGATAGTGGAATACAAATTACAAATGACAATGCTGCTGACAAAAAATAGAAAGTTAATTAAAAAAGTATACTAGAGTATTTATTGTTTTATAGAGAAAATGTGAATTGTGTTCATAAAAGAAGAAAATGACTGTACCTGTATCTTGTCATGAAGAAAAATATTAAATTAGATTTATATATACATGTATATTAAGAGGTTCCTCTCGAGAATCATGGAGACGCCACCTCCTGCCGGTGGTGAGCTGCAAATTTTTTACCCATACTGGATACTTACAGTAAATGTAGGGCCTTTTAGCAATGAGGCATCTTTTTCGTTCATGCATGTGCCTACTACGACAATGGACCTTGGTTTGTACGGTCTCGTCCGAAGAACTGGCCCGGGGGCCATAAAAGTTAGACGAGCTCACTTTTGATCTCAGTCTCACTTTTCCGCTATATATTCCTTTGAAAAAAGTGAGACTGAGATCAAAAGTGAGCTCGTCTAACTTTTATGGCCCCCAGGTCTGGTCTCCACGTCCCACAGTGGATTTGGAGTCCGCGTCGTAAGCATCATATCTGTAGTGCAGACGCTTTAAGCACTGCGCCACGCTGGCGATTCGACTTGAGTAGCATTTCAGTTTAGTCATATTTTTTAGGCTTTTTACGTTTTAATTTTTAATGCGAGAAGTGTCTCGTGCAGTGAAAGGTGAAGGGAATGGAAAGTATCATCGCATATGATATGGAATATATCACCACAGAAATATCAAAGGAAAATAAATGAACCAAGTTTTTACACAGATCCATCTCAAATTGCACTAGTGGGATCAGATTTTTTATACTCCAGCCGGAGCTAATTTTGAAATCCAGCTTTTAGATAACTTTAAATAAAAGAAAAGAAAGTCGTTCATACATTAACAAGTACATAGGCAATAAGACTTTTTAAACATGAAAAGTAGAATATTTTTCACGATTTATTCATTAACAACAACAAAAACAATAAGAACAAGACCACATTAATACTGCCAGAGTATACGTGTAGACAAAAGGGATATAAATGTAGATGTAAAAACGAATTATGCTGCAATGACTCCTTCGCGCGAAATATGTTGGTAAATAATGACTTCTCCCGCTGGAATATACTGCTGCGATGTTTCAGTCTGACACACAATCTGCCTCTTTATAAATACAATTATTAAATTAGTATATTTTGATAGAGAAAAATGATACGCATACAACTTCAATTCTTTTTCTTTTAAATGTCATATAAAATATTTAAAATACATTAGGGAACCTCGACAGCATACACTTCATATTTTACATGTATATAGAAAATTTATGTCGCGAAATATATTTGTGGAAAAAATCGTTGAAAATGAAAAAAATAATTATTTTCTAGGTAAAATAGTTATCTAATTCTTTTTTATTTATATAAACTATACAATTTTTGTTTACATAATAATTATAAACATTAAAAGTTTAAGCTAATGTTGTGTGTGAAATCAATATTAACTTACCAACGGATATTGTAAAGATTTCCGATTTTCTTGACCGAATTTGATTTTCCATGATTTTCCCTTTCGTGTCGGGAACAAGAACCGCAGATATGGCGGACAAAAACGTCAGTGTACCGCACAGGAAGTACATCATACCCGGAAATGATTTACTCTGAAGAAAAAAAACACGTAATGGAATGAAATTGAACAAAGAAACACTAACATATAAATTGAAACGCTTCTAAGTCAGTAGGCCATTATTTACTTTTTTGCCACCGTAATCGAAGATTCGGGGATATATATTTTTTGTCCTGTCCTCCAAAAATCTTTAACCTTGTCAAAAACTTTTGAGTAGGTGGGGCTAGGGCGTTTATATTTCACAGGTGCATTCCATGTGACAAGACCATTCTCTTAAATTTGGTAACACTAAATATAAATGGCCTCTTGGCCTTGACTTTTGAGTTTATCAAACATGTTCAACTCTCGCCATAAACCGCCATACGGGTGCATCAGTGTTACACAAACACACCTTGTTTAAACTTTAATTTAATTTTTCACACAAATACAAGGGACGTTATAGAACTTATATTTAAAATTGATCATTTTCTTTTCTTTTGTGTGAACGGAAATATCTGTAAATTAAGTTTTAACAATGAATTTACACAATAGTACAAAACCAGTCGTTACCATTTGAACAATCTGAGGAGCCACCATAGCGCCAACACCGGAAATGGAGTTTGCGCAACCGTATCCAATGTTTCTGTAATAAAAATAATCTGGTTAAATTAAAAATACATAGGCGTAGTCACAGGGGGGGCAGCGGGGGCACTAGCCCCCCCACTTTCAGATCTGGGGGGGCAAGAGTATGTCTGTGCCCCCCCACTTTTTAAAGAAGAACAAAATCACAGCTATTTTTCCCCAACATTACCTTTACTATAGGAAATATTCATTGAATGGAACTTTTTGAACCTTGTAAATTGGAATTGAAAGTAACTTGCCTTTGAAAAAGTTGGCCTCTACCCCCCCCCCCCCCCCCCCCCCCCCGAAATTGGATTTTCGTGTTTGGGGAACTTTCCTTTTTTTTTTTTTTTTTTTTTTTTTTTTTGCTTGTCAAAGAATTTCTGGAGTTGAGCCCCCCACTTTTAATTTTTTTTTTTTATTTTTTTTATTTTTTTGCTTGTCAAAGAATTTCTGGACTTGAGCCCCCCCACTTTTAAGTTTGTGACTACGCCTCTGAAATACATGTACTGTGTACATGCAAATAAATTGTGAATAAGTGTGGAGCAGATTATCCTACACATGAAACGCGATATACATATGAAGAATTTCAAGATTATTTCCAGAAAAGAACCTTCAAGTGACAAAAATGGTTTTCCCGCATAGGTCATTTAGAATAACTACCATCGTTTCTTTGTTGAAGTAAGTTACTCTTTAATTAATTAACCTACTCATAAATCTGTTTATTACTCGAGAAGTTATTTGTAATTTGATTAATGTGGTTCTTGACGCCCACCCAGTCACCCCCACTAAAAAACGATATAATGAGATATGAAGATTACATAAATCGTGTAATACGTCACCTGACGACCGTGGGATATGTCTCCGTGGTAAACGTCTTGACGGCGGCCCACGCTGCCGCCACTCCCAACTTAGCCACCATAGCACACACGTTAATGACGACACGGCTGTTTACAGGATCTGTAATATCAAAAGATATAAATTTCGTTTTGAATTTATCAATGATTGACTTTCATAATTTTTGAGTTGTCGATGGTCCCTGGCTTTGCATCCTTATACAAGACATATAGTTATTAAATCCTTAGTAATGTGGGTCTAAATTTAATTACCAAATATCTGCACGATCCCGACTGCTAATCCACCACCAGCGGCGATCATATAAAACACAAAGCACGTCCAGCGTCTGCCAATACTAAAAAAAAAAAAAAAAAAAAAAACGGGCGATCATATAAAACATAAAGTACGTCCAACGTCTGCCAATAATGAAAAACAAAATTTTCTGACAACTTTATCATTCCTAAACCGTATAAACAACGTTACTAAGTCCATCTATCAAGTCCAAAAAAGTCAATACAAGTTTTGTGCGTTTCTGGTTGACCTACTCAATGTCGAGTTATTTACTAATACTCACCAGTTATTAAAGTACCAAGTGACTACTTGTGCCGGGATTTCCACTGCACTTAGGAGGATTATATTAAGGTAGAGGTCTCCCGAAAGTTCTTCCACACCAAATGAAATGGCATAGTAAGAATAGCCGCTAGAAAGCCTGGGGGAATTCAAAAATGAATGATAAAAATTGGTTCATCCCCCCATTCTGTTCAATAGAAAGATAAACATAAAAATGATCTAAAAATTGAATGTGTTTTAATAGTTCTAAAATTTTAAATCAAAAGAGGTTAGTTTAAAGCATTTACCATATAAACCAAAGCAAGAATGAATGCTTTGTCAGTTTGGCGTCTCTAAATATATCTAAAATAGAATAACTCTTCTTTTCCTCCGCTTCAGCCTCTTTCTGGGTTACTGCAATCAATTTCGTCACATCCGGTTTCTCTTTACCGTTAATGAAAGCAATTCTTTCTATGACTTTTTCAGCTTTTTCCGTTTTGAAGTGGGAAACCAGCCATCTGAAGCTCTCAGGAACCATACTGAAAGCAAGTAAAAAAAAAAATTATATAGAAACTAGATTTGTTTTGCGCTTTCAAAGCGAAAAAATTCAAAACGAAAAAATCATTGCACCCGCGGGAGGAATAACTTACATTGTGCCTAAAAGGAATGGAATAGTTATCAAAAAGGTTGCAAAATGTAGATACTGCCAGTCTTTTAACCAGAAGGAAACAAGACCAAATAATGCTGCATTGACAGGCCATGTGTCGATCGCCATTATCATCGCTCGGTATTTAGTGGGAATAAACTCCAACACAAAGTTAAAGAACACCGTCAGGTACATCCCACAGGCTAATCCAATCATGAACCGCGCAAAGGCAAACATCTCCCAAGAGGTGGAGAATCCACAGACGAGGTTACTGGAGGCGAGGAGGGTGAGAGACAGGAGTAAGGTGGGCTTACGACCAATCAGGTCAGCGACTTGACCCGCGATAAAGCCACTGGTCAGAAGTCCCACAAACTGCATAGTGGTGACGATAGAGGTTATCCATTCCTCCTCACAAATCAGGGACCACTGAAATCGAAGTACTAGTCATGACATGATTCGATATTTTTTATGAAACTTCTCATTACCATCTGATGTGATAACCTGTCTATCATTTTTTTTATTTTGCCGAATATAGAATTACAGATGCTATAATTTTTTTTCCCTCTCTCACATTAATTTTATTCTCTTAATTACATTCTTAAGTTTGAGCTTCGTGAATTAGTCAGTACTTAAAAAGAAATTTAGATGAATTTTATTCGAGTAAATGTAACTCGCTTACTTCATTTACAATTGTATTTTTCTCATTGCTAAAGCGTATTGATAAACAGGAGTCTCCACCGGAAGTGTTGAGAGGGGGGCTGCAGGATCTGAGTGATTCTATTCTACTGTCATTCAAACCGGAAGTTCCATTCTGCGAAACGCACCACCAGTCAGGTGTACTTCCGGCAAACGTCATCATGAACATGCTCCATGTGATTGCGAGTTTACTTCCGACAATGACGAAGATCAGCAGCCATTGAAGCTTCCCCAACCCCCCGGACTCTTCTAGAACTTTCTCAAGAATATCATCAAGTCGCTCGTCAACATCCGTCATCTTCCGAGACGTGTAAAATGGCTAACCCCTGAAAATGAAACAAATGCGGAAATGCACCAGAAAAAAAAGTTTCTGATTCTTCTTTTCGTGACGACGTTGAGTGATTTATCTACAGCTGAACTATGGTTTTAAAGAAACACGTCTTGAAGCAATATGAGCTGTTTTTTTGAAAATTTTATTTTGCTGTTAAAATGTGTTATTTTGATAAATTTGTATGTAACTTAAACCTTTATGATCAATCAGTCTAAAATAAAGCAGAAAAAAACTTTTATAGACAAATCCAATATACAGTTTTATATAAGAAATCATTATTGTACAGGACGACAATAATGTAATTTTGATTCCATCGAAGCTTATAAATAGTTCATCCATCGCAAATATGGACAACAGATATTTATTAGCGTAATTTTTTTCTGTCATTGAAAGAGTTATTTGCAATTTCATGAATTTTGCAACAAAAAATTCCGACATCAAAGTTGCAGCTCATATTGCTTTAAGCAATATAAATCCAAGTGTTTCACAAACACATCTTGTTTTACCATAAACAATTCATCTTGATTCAATTTAAAGTGAGTTGATTTCATTAACAAATGCATACTTTATCCAAAAATAAGAGTAATTTTAAATTATTGTACATAAATGTACATATTTTTGTATGGTATTTAAAAAAGGCCAAGTAAAATACGCAAATGTTTACAATTAAATTGAACTTGAAAATTTACCTGCATAATCACACTAGTATGCTTTATTGGTGCTCTTTTACACTTTTAAATTACATTTTTTTAACCCGACCTGGTTTCCAGAAAAGGGATTATTATCTTACGGAAAGGTAAATGACAAATGCTAACTCTCTAAAGTTGAGTCGCCTCTTTTATTCTTCCACTATGGATCAAGGATGCCTAGAAAGTACCAAGTATATCTGATAATGATGATCAACCTTTGCTGTCCCGGATCATTCCCGCTGTTTGCTCGGCTTGAAATATTTTACCACGGAAAACGATTTGTTCTGGAAAGGATGGTCGAGATAACACACAAGCTTTTGATAAAATTCAAAATATTAGAACTTTATAATCTACCGCAATGATGAGACTGTTGATTTTGTAAAATCTATACACTTTGAAAGCTGTCGTACTAGAATACTTTTCTTGGGATAGTTTTGACTGTTTTATATAAACTGTCATGCATATCCCAATAATTAATCTTGTTGCACCAAGATCACCTTGTGACCTTGACTGTGACTTTTATGCTAAAAATAGTTTTTTCGTACCTTTGCCATAACTTTTGAACCACAAGTGATATAGAGACTTCATATTTGGTATCTTCTTTTATAATTTCTTTAATATTAAGTTCTGTATTGTTACATATATGCTAAAAATAGCTTTTATAAAAAAAAAATTGATGCCGTCGATGCTTAATCAGCAATTTAAAGTGAGTTGATTTCATTAACAAATGCATACTTTATCCAAAAATAAGAGTAATTTTAAATTATTGTACATAAATGCAAATTTTTGTATGTATTTAAAAAAGGCCAAGGGTTTACAATTAAATTGAACTTGAAAATTTACCTGCATAATCACACTAGTATGCTTTATTGGTGCCCAGGATGCTTTTTTTTTTTTTTTTTTTTTGAAAAAAGATCCCGTAAAATAAAAAAAATGGGATGCGCCCCTCTTAAATCCGCCACTGCTTACGATAAATTCCCATCTCGCTATTAAAAAAAGTTATTATTTTATCCTCGATCATTCCCGCTGTTTGCTAGGCTTGAAATACTTTACCACGGAAAACGATTTGTTCTGGAAAGGATGGTCGAGATAACACATAAGCTTTTAATAAAATTCAAAATATTACCCACTTAGCCGAATGATCAATATTGATTTTGTAAAATCTATACACTTTGAAAGCTGTCGTACTAGAATACTTTTTTGGGATAGTTTTGACTGTTTTATATAAACTGTCATGCTGATGCTTGTTGCACCACTCACTGGATCCGACTACGAAAAAACTTTAGAAACACAATGATAATTGTATGATATATATCAGGTAATTCAGGTGATCCATACAACCTACCACAGGGAGTTTTTTTTCTTTTATAAACCATACTTCAGATTTTTAAAGAAATGATTAATTATCATCTTTGATTATTTAAGTCTGACATTATTACATGCGTCGTGTTCTTATTTCCGAAAAATAGAGTACTTCTTGGAGGAAAAATATAATCAATATAAACTTTTATCTATAAGAACTGTTTCATACTTTAATGTAGAGTGTCAGAACTTGCTTGTACCTATATTTAAGTGGTTTGACCAAATTATCGAGCACTTGAAATATTGATAATAGTTTAGAAATAGGTGACTTGAGCGCAGGCATCACCTGTTTTATTTTGTTATTGATATAACTCGTGTGGGTGTAAAATATTAAAACAGAAATTAGAACATGGCTAAACCATAAAAATTTAGAACAAGATTTAGAACAAAAATTAGAACATTGCGCGACCTCAATGCATATTAACCCAATATTTTTTTTTCAAGAAGTTGTTATGAAAAATATTACTGATAAAAACAAGCATATCAAGTCAGTGCTTTGGAAGAGTCAAGTCTGATTTTGGATAAGTGAACAAGTAGGTGTACATCAAGGGTCCATAATAACCCCTCGATATTTTTTTTTATAAATGCATTATTATCACGGCAATTCATGTACACGGCACATACACATGTAATGTTTTCTGACGATTTTTTTGTTATTTCGTAATAACTGAAGGAATTTAATAATTATAAACAAAAAATTACAATTTAAAGGTAATTCAAAACGAAACAAAGATTAAGAAAAGAAAAAGAAGAATTTTTGTAAAAAAAATACAGTTGTTTTCTCCAGCAAAATCATAGATTATGATGAGTGAGCTATCATTATCATAATACATAGGATATATCCCATGTTTAATAATGTATGTGAGAAAATCAAATTTGTGTGAGAAAAAATGCCAATGGGAGAAAATATCCCATCTGACACTTCATTGGCGTCGGAAGCAAACTGAAAGTGAGAGGGATAAGTTAAACAGGAAAAAAATTCAAAATAAATGGACAAGGTAAAGAAAAAAATGCATCCATTGTCGAAACACGAAAATCCCATTTCGTGGGGGAGGGGTATGGGGGTTAGGGTCGAACTTCTTGAATTCCCAATTTTTTTTTTTTTACAAACAATATAATTACCCTTAATTTGACCTAAACTGCAATGTGCTTGTTGAAAGGGTTTGTTCCCATCTCGCCTAACTGTAAAATTTAGCATTCCCATTTCGCCTTAGTAAACTCTCAGGTGAATTAATGTGATGGAGATTTAATATATTTAGCATCAAGTATTACATGTATTAATTCATTCACTGTATTCATAAATTCCCATTAACTGCTAAATTCAATCTAAAAAAAATATTTATTTATTTAAACGTTATATCAATCCAGTAATAATATTTACAAATACTAAAATTCCCATTTCGCCTTAGAACTTTTTAACTTTTTATGCACCCGGATCGATAGATCGGGACGTATATTTTTTTTGTCTTGTCTGTCTGTCTGTCTGTTTATCTGTTTCTCTGTCTGTTGTCAACTTTAACCTTCGCCATAACTTTTGAACCATAGAAGATAGAGACTTCATATTTGGTTTGCATACTCCACTAATTAAGTTCTTTCAAATGACACCAAGGTCAATGACCTTGTGACCTTGACTTATAGGCTAAAAATAGCTTTTTCGTACCTTCGCCATAATTTTTGAACCATAGGAAATAGAGACTTCACTAATTAATAAATAAATAGAGATTTCGCTAATAAAAATCTTTCAAATGAAACTAGTGTCAATGACCTTTGACTTTAACTATGACATATATGCTAAAAATAGCTTTTTCGATCTTTGTTGCCGCCGGGCGCATAGTGTTTCACAAACACATCTTGTTCGTAAAAGTATTTCAGTAAAGGCGAAATGGGAACACGCCGTTTAAAGGGGAGGCTAAACCTACGCCACAATGTTCAAGGCCTGCTTAACCCCCCCCCCCCCCCCCCCCCCCCCCCCCCCCCCCCCCCCCCCCCCCCCCCCCCCCCCCCCCCCCCCCCCGTTCTGACTCCTATGCACTTTTTCTCACATGGGACTAGAAATTCCCACCATTCTCCTATGGGATTCTAACTTTTAGGACTTCGTTTCTTTAAAGATAGACATGTTTGTGAGGTCAAAATGACACCCTGTGATACTGATAAAAAAATCTAAATAAGTGCTATTATTTGTTTTCGGACATCACATTTAGAAACGGTATATGTAGTATAAAGTCTGGACAATGACTTGTACGGACTTAAATGTCGCATAGTTTTAAGTCATTCCGTTGTCATGTTTTAGTTGCCCCCATCGCCTCACCTTTCGTTAGAAATCATCTAGTTATGAGACAGATGTAGCAGGCTCTAGTGAACTTTTTTGATTTCGATGGGAATCATATTTCAAGTCGACATTTAAATGAAACTTGATTAATCTTGTATATTTTGAAGTGCAAAAATGCTTATTTAAAAAAAAAATCATTGATTTTCACACACAAAACATTGAAATTCAATTCTTAGTTTTACTACTGTGCCCAAAACAGAGACAATGATTGCATGGAACAAATACTAATCATTGTATCAGGGAGTTAAGGAATACGTCTGGTCATTTTCTTATCATTAAATTAAGGTTTAAATGATACTTTTTGACTTTATTTATCAAGCAATATATATTACATACATGTATATATGTAATTCTAATATTTAATCACAGGAGTTCGCGTACCTATCAATTTTACCGAAAATTTCAGGAAATAAAAAAAAATACGTAATACCTTTTTTATTTCCTGAAATTTTCGGTAAAATTGATAGGTACGCGAACTCCTGTGATTTAATCAAAACATACATGTAGACTTTCGAAGATCTAAGACAACTTTTTTTAAGGGGGGGGGGGATTCCCTTATTCATCAACTGTGATATTTTAATTAGAATTTTTGATTGGTGTTTCCAGGAGAAAGTGAATTGAATTATTATACAGTATCTAATTTAGCAGTATAAAGTAAGAACGTTATTTTTTATTTTTTGGATTAATTTTTACCTTACAAAATTTGAAAACTATTAGTATGACAATATTATTAATAACTTACTGTTTTGTGAGAAAGAACTCTATCCTTTCGGCAGTGTACTTGTATAATGCCGATTTCAAAGTCAGTTTTATAACTAAAAATGAGATCAGGAGATTCTTGACCCGAGGAGGACATTTTGACAGACTGATTGCAGTTACCCCGGAATGTTACAAAATCTAATTCCAGCACTCCGATAGGCTACTTGAAAAGATAGACGTCGCGCAGAGTATTAGGAGTTTCACATTGCGTAACTCATAACACTATAAACGACGGGTGTTAGTATTTTTTTTTTTGGTCATTTTACTGTTTTGACTGCATTTATTTTTCGCCACTTTATACGATGCATCTATAACATCCTATAACGATGTCCCACAAATTCATTAATAATAAATTTTCGATAGGCTTGCCGATTCCGACTGTTCGTAAAATTTAAAGCATTCCGTAACATGCCGTGATCTTGACAAGTAACAAGAAAAGATGGAATTTTGGTAAAGATTTTTATTTTCCGGGATCGAAAGATCCCGGGAGTATACTGTTTTTGTCCTGCCTGTCAATTTATCTGTTTGTTTGTCTCTCTGTCTGCCTGTTGTCAGTTTTAACCTAGTCCTTAACTATTGAGTGAGTGGGGCTATGGCTTTAATATTTCACAGGTGTATTCCTTGTGATAAGACCTTTCTCTGGGTACCATCAAGTTTTACCACTTGACCTTGGAGTTTGACCTCATTTTCAAAAAAAAACAAAAACAAAAAAAACTCACAGACCCATAACTTTTGAACAGTTGGAGCTGCTTTCATACTTCACATTTGTATTTATTGTGAATTAGGGCTTTCATATTTCACACGTTTATTCTTTGTAAGTTAACAAGACCTTCCTTTGGGTACCAACACTTTTGACCTTTGCCTTTGGAGTTTAACATACATTAGAGAGACCTTGCTATAAACTGCCATATGGAGGCATCAACATCTTGTTTTTCAGGTTTCTCCATCATTTCAAACATGACTGTGGCACAAGACTTTCGCAAAGTTGTAATATTTATTTAAGTAATCATATATGTGTAACTTTATTAATGACACTAGTACTGAAAAAGATCATGTAATTTCAGGCAGCTGTTTTCAATTTCATTTCAATAATTTACATTATAATAAAAACGTAAACATATAAATGCTTTACGAGTACCAGTTTATTGGTATTTAAATTTTTATAAGGAAAAGATTTCCACCAAATGAAGACTTTTCAATTTTTTTATTAAGTGTTAAAATAAAATTTTAGGTAGTCTTCTTTATTTAACCTTTGGCAGCTAAGTTGAAGAAGACATAATCAAGACAAAACGTTTATAAACAGTGATATCCACTGGACATTGGCTTACAAAGTGTCTATACATAATTTACCATTTTAGAGATACGCACAAAAACTGTTTTCTTTTAAAAAATCAAAGAAATGTATAAAAATATCTATGATGAATCTTCCGGAAATTCTTGCTTGCAGAGTCTGAATGGGTGTCGTCACTTCCGGATGTTAAATGGCGCCCTCACCGTCATCGCTTGCAAGCTTCCACATGAGGTCCATCAACACGTTAGTGTTCGCCAGCACTGCCTTCAACTGAAAATCAAAAGTCACATGTCTCTTGTTGACTTCGTCCAGCTTTCCGCTCACCGTGTCTAATGTTTCTCGCAATTCCTGCACTTCCTTGAACAACACCGGTGCAAGGGACTCACAATTGTCATTTCAGCGTAAGCGCACATCAACTCTAGGTGGAGTCCTAGGTTCGGGAAATCGAATGGGCGGCGTCCTTGGCTCCATGTCTGGTGAGAAAGACGTTGGGATTTCGGAAGTTGGCCCAATAGGAATTGAAGGACCGGAAATCGTTTAAGTTGAGACCGGATGCTTTGAGGGCACTTGCGCAGAAGAATTCCGCTGGACGGAGACTGAAGTGACCGACAGGGGTAGGGTCGGGGGTCAGCAGGAGGAGAACCGACAGCGAGTGTCCTGGCCCGAGATTTCATTGTATTTACCTGGGAAAAAATCCATAATATACTCATTATAATCTCAAAATGTATTTTATCACATACTTATTATATCTACTTATTTAAAAAATTATTCAATATTTATTTAATAATTTTTTTTTGCCCCTTAACATTTTTCTTATTCAGTCAGATAAAGATTAATGAAGTCTCGTGATTTTTCCTTAAAAAATAAGCTTAGTTTATCAAACCTTTTTCCTCATAGCAATTTACTTGATTTTGTTTCTCCATTTCTCCATTTAGAAATTTGGGTTTAACAAAATTGGAGTTTGAATTTTGGAGATATATTAAACCTGTAACTCGTTAAAGTTTTAGAGGGTGGGGGTGGGATGGGTGTTAGAGCGTTTTAGGATGTACAACACACCCACGCCCAAAATTTTCCCGTCGTTTCGCTATTTTAGTATACTGAGTATTTGATACATGACTTTATCTACTTTGGGAATGCACATATTGAACAAAATCGTTGGAGTCGTTTTTGGACTAGAAATTCTAAAAGTTACTTCCCTTTGGTTGTTTACGAGGAGAGAAAAGTAATCAACGCAACGAACTATATAATCTTTGATTTTCAAGAAAAGCCAGGTTAGCCTATATGTCAAATACCATTGACTTATTCTGTCAACCACATAACACTCAAATAAAGTTATCTTTTTGAAGCATATATCAAAAAAATCTTTATGTTCCTTAGTTCTCCTGCAAAACGACTGAGCTTTTTTTTTGATAAACAGGCAAAAACAAATAACATCATGCTGAAGTGAAATATGTCATTTATTAAAGTAAATGACGGAAAAGTAAAACACAGTTAACAAATTGGGGGTCAGAAAAAGGAGGACTCAATAATAGAGTATTACACATCTTAGTCAAAATATTACACAATCTGACCCCCAGCACCATAATGACATTGTAACATGATGTACATAGGCAAAAGGGGGGTCAACCAGACTAGAATAATAATTCCAACCCTGTAATCTTTCACAAGGTACAATATACATGCATTTTAAGTTGACCCCCTTATAAACATCATAAGTTTGGAAGACATATACAAAATGCTCTAAACTGCTGCCTGTCATCAAAAAAGGTGGGAAAACAAAATAACAAACAGCCAATAACAATACAATCGCGCAGGCATTAAATTGAACACAACTATGTTTCTCTCACCGCCGAGGAAAAACCATATATAAAAAGCCACACTGCTTTATGCTGAAAAATCATATGGAAACCTGCAGACATAAGCAAAATTGCGAGGTACACAAAATAATTGTCGGACTCATTCTCAGTAACCTAATACATGGATTTGCCATTTATTACAATGTACAAAAAGTTTACTTGTTCATTAAGAACCTGCGGTAGAAATAAGTACTATAAATCTCTTTTAAACCCATTCAAACACTATCAAAAAGGATTGGTAAAACATAACAACAAAAATATCAACCTGAAAGAAATTACAAGCATTGGTGGCAGAAGGGGTGGATGGTGGGTTCAAAAAATTCAGCAGTTCAATAAACCATGCTTTCTCGTTTGGTAAACGGATCAATAATGATCACGTGGAAAAGGGTAAAATTAGTTCAAAAAAGGAACCGAATAGCTACTTAGTATAAAACTATGTCCAATACAGACACTGTTTTATAATAACATAATAAAACAAGAACATGTCACATAAATGAAATTATTTGCAACTATTTTATGTTCCTTAGTTCTCCTGCCAAACGACTGAGCTTGTTTTTTGATAAACAGGCAAAAACAAATAACATCATGCTGAAGTGAAATATGTCATTTATTAAAGTAAATGACGGAAAAGTAAAACACAGTTAACAAATTGGGGGTCAGAAAAAGGAGGACTCAATAATAGAGTATTACACATCTTAGTCAAAATATTACACAATCTGACCCCCAGCACCATAATGACATTGTAACATGATGTACATAGGCAAAAGGGGGTCAACCAGACTAGAATAATAATTCCAACCCTGTAATCTTTCACAAGGTACAATATACATGCATTTTAAGTTGACCCCCTTATAAACATCATAAGTTTGGAAGACATATACAAAATGCTCTAAACTGCTGCCTGTCATCAAAAAAGGTGGGAAAACAAAATAACAAACAGCCACAATCCAATCAGAGATTGGATCCACCCACCCAAAGGCGTCTTGGCAGGAGACGCAAAATTCCTCAACAGGATGATTAATACAAAAGCATTTAAACATCTTTTTTTTTTTTTTTTTTTTTTTAAATTGACATATACTCAGTTCAAAAGACAATACAATAGTTATTGTGAACAAGAAAAGGAAACATCCAATAAGACTGAGTGAAAACATTACAAAGGGCAAAACATCAAATAATTTTAAAAAGTGTACAAAACACCTGTCTGTAGTAAATATTAACCAGACAGCAAAATGGGAATTTATAATCATGGACAATGACCTTGTCAACTGCAGACAACTTCTGACCAGTCAACAAAGTTGTTAAACTTACATCATTCTGCATCAAAATGTGCCTCTTGACTGCAGACAACTTCTGAACAGTCAACAAAGGTATCAAACATATACCATGCTGCAGTCAACAGAGTTGTTAAACTTACATCATTTTGCATCAAAATGTGCCTCTTTACTGCAGACAACTTCTAACCAGTCAACAAAGGTATCAAACAAACACCATGCAGCCTTAAAGTGCCTCTTAACTGCAGGCAACTTTTGTTCAGTCAACAAAGTTGCTAAACATACACCATGCTGCATAGACATAAAAATATGCCTCGTGACTGCAGACAGTTAACTTCTGAAGCAGTCAACAAAGGTGTCAAACATACACCATGCTGCATAAAATGTGTCACATGACTGCAGACAACTTCTGACCAGTCAACCGAGATGTCAAACTTATAAAAATGTTCCTCTTAACTGCAGACAACTTCTGACCACTCGAGAGGAAAAACAGATTACCAAACTGAGGGTTTGAATTTGTGAGGATAGGTATAAGGAACCAACAGACCACTTCTGGCTTGGCTTGGCGGAATCTGACAATACAGATAATGTCATACATATGGTATAACGCTCTGATAAACTATAGGTAACTGATGTCAGCAAGAGACATTTAAAATAAATTAATAAATACTGTGTATATTTAAAGTAATGAAACTGCCTCAACACGTATGGCCCAGTGCTCTGTGACATATAGCATAAACAAAGTGGTATAAATTCCTTAACACGTATGGTCCCGTGTTTAGAAAATCTTCCATTTACAACATGTGACCCATTAAACACGTATGGTCCCGTGTTTAGAAAGTCTTCCATATACAACATGTGACCAACTAAACACGTATGGTCCCGTGTTTAGAAAATCTTCTATTTACAACATGTGACCCATTAAACACGTATGGTCCCGTGTTTAGAAAGTCTTCCATTTACAACATGTGACCCACTAAACACGTATGGTCCCGTGTTTAGAAAATCTTCCATTTACAACATGTGACCCATTAAACACGTATGGTCCCGTGTTTAGAAAGTCTTCCATTTACAACATGTGACCCACTAAACACGTATGGTCCCGTGTTTAGAAAATCTTCCATTTACAACATGTGACCCATTAAACACGTATGGTCCCGTGTTTAGAAAGTCTTCCATTTACAACATGTGACCCACTAAATACGTATGGTCCCGTGTTTAGAAAATCCTCCATTTACAACATGTGAACCACTAAACACGTATGGTCCCGTGTTTAGAAAATCTTCCATTTACAACATGTGACCCACTAAACACGTATGGTCCCGTGTTTGGAAAATCTTCCATTTACAACATGTGACCCACTAAACACGTATGGTCCCGTGTTTAGAAAATCTTCCATTTACAACATGTGACCCACTCAACACGTATGGTCCCGTGTTTAGTGAAACATTCCATGTACAAGATGATCTAACTATTCAAATACATATGGTCTTGTGTTTAGCCAATATCTATTACAACATGATGTAACCTACTAAACATGTATATGGTCCTGTGTTTAGTAAAACATTTCATGTACAAAACATTTACTTTCTAAACACGTATGGTCCCGTGTTTAGAGAAATATTCCATATACAACATGATGCAACAACTTAACACATATGGTCCTGTGTTAACTGAGATATTCCGTATACCAAGTGATGCAACTTTCTTAACATGTATGGTCCCATGTATAGTGAAACAACATTACATACAACAATCGAATGCATAAGTTTAAAAGCATCATCAATAGAAATTGCAAGGTTAATAAGCATTTATTTTATCCTGCATGACAGTAAATCCTCATTAAGATAACATTATGCTACGGTAATTTGCATTTGTCAAACGTATGGTCCCGCTCGACGACTACTGAGCTCTGCAGAGATTGATTATAGAGATGATTCATGAACTTTGTTCACCCTTTGTTTCATATTTTGTAGAACAGCTATTATAGGAGATATGATTTCAACAAAATGTGTATCTTTTAAAGGACCTGTGATTTTACCATTTTCTTTCTTTTTCCATCTAAAAATATATATATTAATGATCCTATGATCACCCTAAGTCTTCTTTGATTTCTAGAAAGTTTATTTTAGGTAGTTTAGTACCAACTGACATAAAACTTGTAAATATCCCTCTGACATGACTTTCAGTTTACTAGATCTTGATCAAAGCTTTGAAATATTCAAATGAATCTCTTTATCCTGAATGAGGTTAGTTTTTAGATTAAAGTTTTTTTTTTTTTTTTTTTTTTTTTTAATGCGTCGGTCAATTGAGTTAAAGTGATTGGAATTTAAAATTTTGGGCCCTGCTGCATATCTCTAACCCCTGTTTCAGAAGAATAAACTAAAGTTTGCTTCATGTACTGAAAAAAGACATGAAGTGTATAAAAATCATTATTTCAAAATTAGGATATATATATATATATATATATTTTTTTTTACAGAAACTATTGAATTAAGTGAAAAACCATTTGATCATGATATTATCTTACTCAATGGACTTGTTGACAGAGCAGTTCCCAGAAACATGAACCAATACACCACCCAAACTTAAAGTGGCTGTTGCCACAATACTTTGCTATGTTGAGGCAATGTCCTTGGTAATGGGCACTTGTTTGTCCACTGTTGTGTTGTCTGTGCATGCATATCTGATTTCTGACTGTTGTTTCCACATGGCCTATATAGCTTCTGCAAGTGTTACCCAGTGTGGATAGTGTCTGTTTCTAATTTGGTGGGATAGGTAACTCTGGAAAAATAAAAGTGTAAACTACTATCCAGTATATGATATTCATTTTTCTAATCAAGTGCTCTTATCTAAATCAATATTTTGTTTACGAGGAGAGAAAAGTAATCAACGCAACGAACTATATAATCTTTGATTTTCAAGAAAAGCCAGGTTAGCCTATATGTCAAATACCATTGACTTATTCTGTCAACCACATAACACTCAAATAAAGTTATCTTTTTGAAGCATATATCAAAAAAATCTTTATGTTCCTTAGTTCTCCTGCAAAACGACTGAGCTTTTTTTTTGATAAACAGGCAAAAACAAATAACATCATGCTGAAGTGAAATATGTCATTTATTAAAGTAAATGACGGAAAAGTAAAACACAGTTAACAAATTGGGGGTCAGAAAAAGGAGGACTCAATAATAGAGTATTACACATCTTAGTCAAAATATTACACAATCTGACCCCCAGCACCATAATGACATTGTAACATGATGTACATAGGCAAAAGGGGGGTCAACCAGACTAGAATAATAATTCCAACCCTGTAATCTTTCACAAGGTACAATATACATGCATTTTAAGTTGACCCCCTTATAAACATCATAAGTTTGGAAGACATATACAAAATGCTCTAAACTGCTGCCTGTCATCAAAAAAGGTGGGAAAACAAAATAACAAACAGCCAATAACAATACAATCGCGCAGGCATTAAATTGAACACAACTATGTTTCTCTCACCGCCGAGGAAAAACCATATATAAAAAGCCACACTGCTTTATGCTGAAAAATCATATGGAAACCTGCAGACATAAGCAAAATTGCGAGGTACACAAAATAATTGTCGGACTCATTCTCAGTAACCTAATACATGGATTTGCCATTTATTACAATGTACAAAAAGTTTACTTGTTCATTAAGAACCTGCGGTAGAAATAAGTACTATAAATCTCTTTTAAACCCATTCAAACACTATCAAAAAGGATTGGTAAAACATAACAACAAAAATATCAACCTGAAAGAAATTACAAGCATTGGTGGCAGAAGGGGTGGATGGTGGGTTCAAAAAATTCAGCAGTTCAATAAACCATGCTTTCTCGTTTGGTAAACGGATCAATAATGATCACGTGGAAAAGGGTAAAATTAGTTCAAAAAAGGAACCGAATAGCTACTTAGTATAAAACTATGTCCAATACAGACACTGTTTTATAATAACATAATAAAACAAGAACATGTCACATAAATGAAATTATTTGCAACTATTTTATGTTCCTTAGTTCTCCTGCCAAACGACTGAGCTTGTTTTTTGATAAACAGGCAAAAACAAATAACATCATGCTGAAGTGAAATATGTCATTTATTAAAGTAAATGACGGAAAAGTAAAACACAGTTAACAAATTGGGGGTCAGAAAAAGGAGGACTCAATAATAGAGTATTACACATCTTAGTCAAAATATTACACAATCTGACCCCCAGCACCATAATGACATTGTAACATGATGTACATAGGCAAAAGGGGGTCAACCAGACTAGAATAATAATTCCAACCCTGTAATCTTTCACAAGGTACAATATACATGCATTTTAAGTTGACCCCCTTATAAACATCATAAGTTTGGAAGACATATACAAAATGCTCTAAACTGCTGCCTGTCATCAAAAAAGGTGGGAAAACAAAATAACAAACAGCCACAATCCAATCAGAGATTGGATCCACCCACCCAAAGGCGTCTTGGCAGGAGACGCAAAATTCCTCAACAGGATGATTAATACAAAAGCATTTAAACATCTTTTTTTTTTTTTTTAAATTGACATGTAATCAGTTCAAAAGACAATACAATAGTTATTGTGAACAAGAAAAGGAAACATCCAATAAGACTGAGTGAAAACATTACAAAGGGCAAAACATCAAATAATTTTAAAAAGTGTACAAAACACCTGTCTGTAGTAAATATTAACCAGACAGCAAAATGGGAATTTATAATCATGGACAATGACCTTGTCAACTGCAGACAACTTCTGACCAGTCAACAAAGTTGTTAAACTTACATCATTCTGCATCAAAATGTGCCTCTTGACTGCAGACAACTTCTGAACAGTCAACAAAGGTATCAAACATATACCATGCTGCAGTCAACAGAGTTGTTAAACTTACATCATTTTGCATCAAAATGTGCCTCTTTACTGCAGACAACTTCTAACCAGTCAACAAAGGTATCAAACAAACACCATGCAGCCTTAAAGTGCCTCTTAACTGCAGGCAACTTTTGTTCAGTCAACAAAGTTGCTAAACATACACCATGCTGCATAGACATAAAAATATGCCTCGTGACTGCAGACAGTTAACTTCTGAAGCAGTCAACAAAGGTGTCAAACATACACCATGCTGCATAAAATGTGTCACATGACTGCAGACAACTTCTGACCAGTCAACCGAGATGTCAAACTTATAAAAATGTTCCTCTTAACTGCAGACAACTTCTGACCACTCGAGAGGAAAAACAGATTACCAAACTGAGGGTTTGAATTTGTGAGGATAGGTATAAGGAACCAACAGACCACTTCTGGCTTGGCTTGGCGGAATCTGACAATACAGATAATGTCATACATATGGTATAACGCTCTGATAAACTATAGGTAACTGATGTCAGCAAGAGACATTTAAAATAAATTAATAAATACTGTGTATATTTAAAGTAATGAAACTGCCTCAACACGTATGGCCCAGTGCTCTGTGACATATAGCATAAACAAAGTGGTATAAATTCCTTAACACGTATGGTCCCGTGTTTAGAAAATCTTCCATTTACAACATGTGACCCATTAAACACGTATGGTCCCGTGTTTAGAAAGTCTTCCATATACAACATGTGACCAACTAAACACGTATGGTCCCGTGTTTAGAAAATCTTCTATTTACAACATGTGACCCATTAAACACGTATGGTCCCGTGTTTAGAAAGTCTTCCATTTACAACATGTGACCCACTAAACACGTATGGTCCCGTGTTTAGAAAATCTTCCATTTACAACATGTGACCCATTAAACACGTATGGTCCCGTGTTTAGAAAGTCTTCCATTTACAACATGTGACCCACTAAACACGTATGGTCCCGTGTTTAGAAAATCTTCCATTTACAACATGTGACCCATTAAACACGTATGGTCCCGTGTTTAGAAAGTCTTCCATTTACAACATGTGACCCACTAAATACGTATGGTCCCGTGTTTAGAAAATCCTCCATTTACAACATGTGAACCACTAAACACGTATGGTCCCGTGTTTAGAAAATCTTCCATTTACAACATGTGACCCACTAAACACGTATGGTCCCGTGTTTGGAAAATCTTCCATTTACAACATGTGACCCACTAAACACGTATGGTCCCGTGTTTAGAAAATCTTCCATTTACAACATGTGACCCACTCAACACGTATGGTCCCGTGTTTAGTGAAACATTCCATGTACAAGATGATCTAACTATTCAAATACATATGGTCTTGTGTTTAGCCAATATCTATTACAACATGATGTAACCTACTAAACATGTATATGGTCCTGTGTTTAGTAAAACATTTCATGTACAAAACATTTACTTTCTAAACACGTATGGTCCCGTGTTTAGAGAAATATTCCATATACAACATGATGCAACAACTTAACACATATGGTCCTGTGTTAACTGAGATATTCCGTATACCAAGTGATGCAACTTTCTTAACATGTATGGTCCCATGTATAGTGAAACAACATTACATACAACAATCGAATGCATAAGTTTAAAAGCATCATCAATAGAAATTGCAAGGTTAATAAGCATTTATTTTATCCTGCATGACAGTAAATCCTCATTAAGATAACATTATGCTACGGTAATTTGCATTTGTCAAACGTATGGTCCCGCTCGACGACTACTGAGCTCTGCAGAGATTGATTATAGAGATGATTCATGAACTTTGTTCACCCTTTGTTTCATATTTTGTAGAACAGCTATTATAGGAGATATGATTTCAACAAAATGTGTATCTTTTAAAGGACCTGTGATTTTACCATTTTCTTTCTTTTTCCATCTAAAAATATATATATTAATGATCCTATGATCACCCTAAGTCTTCTTTGATTTCTAGAAAGTTTATTTTAGGTAGTTTAGTACCAACTGACATAAAACTTGTAAATATCCCTCTGACATGACTTTCAGTTTACTAGATCTTGATCAAAGCTTTGAAATATTCAAATGAATCTCTTTATCCTGAATGAGGTTAGTTTTTAGATTAAAGTTTTTTTTTTTTTTTTTTTTTTAATGCGTCGGTCAATTGAGTTAAAGTGATTGGAATTTAAAATTTTGGGCCCTGCTGCATATCTCTAACCCCTGTTTCAGAAGAATAAACTAAAGTTTGCTTCATGTACTGAAAAAAGACATGAAGTGTATAAAAATCATTATTTCAAAATTAGGATATATATATATATATATATTTTTTTTACAGAAACTATTGAATTAAGTGAAAAACCATTTGATCATGATATTATCTTACTCAATGGACTTGTTGACAGAGCAGTTCCCAGAAACATGAACCAATACACCACCCAAACTTAAAGTGGCTGTTGCCACAATACTTTGCTATGTTGAGGCAATGTCCTTGGTAATGGGCACTTGTTTGTCCACTGTTGTGTTGTCTGTGCATGCATATCTGATTTCTGACTGTTGTTTCCACATGGCCTATATAGCTTCTGCAAGTGTTACCCAGTGTGGATAGTGTCTGTTTCTAATTTGGTGGGATAGGTAACTCTGGAAAAATAAAAGTGTAAACTACTATCCAGTATATGATATTCATTTTTCTAATCAAGTGCTCTTATCTAAATCAATATTTTAAGCCATGTCCTATACAACTGAACAATCAGAACATGCAAGATAAATTCTTAGAGAATGACATAATTATTTTACTTTGGGTATTGCACAGCTGCAATAAATCAACAGGGAATAACAGGTTATGTAAATTCCAACATGAGAATATGTCTACATATATGCAGCATAAATTATTCTCATTATAACATTATATTACCAAAAAAGCACTTCAAAATTTGCATGTCATAATATACTACCATGCAGGTCTTGCACAAATCAACAAACACAAGTGCATTATTGTGCATATGGTCCTGCACAATCCAATAAAATACATGTGTATATGGTCCTACACAAATCAACAAACACAAGTGCATTACTGTGCATATGGTCCTGCACAATCCAATAAAATACATGTGCATATGGTCCTACACAAGTCAACAAACACAAGTGCATCTGATCCTGCACATTTTTCCCTGCAAAGTTCAACAAAATTCATGTGTATATGGTCCTACACAAGTCATCAAAAAATGTGTGCATAGGGACCTGCATGAGTCAACAACTTGCATGTGCATATATTGTCCTGCACAAGTGACTAAGTCAACAAAATACATATGCATATGGTCCTGCACAAGTGACTAAGTCAACAAAATACATGTGCATATGGTTGAGTACAAGTCAACAAAACATAATGTATGTCAATTTGGCATAACTATGTATGGTTCTGCATCAGTCGATATGTGCATATAATCTTTCATGAGTCAAAAGGTAATACATGTGCACGTGGTCTTGTCCAAGTCAACAAAATACATATGCATATTGTTCTGCACATGTCCACAAAATATGCGTATATGTTCCTACAAGAGTCAACCAAATGTGTCAGTGAAATGAATGTGAATATGGTCCTTCACAATCATAAAATACAACATAACGTGTAAATCAGTGGTGGGTTTGCATGGTAAACATAAGTAGTGTATGTGGACCTCACTTCTACACTAATTCTCAGTAAAAGGTCACCTGAAACTATGGTGTGCACCCTTAGCAACAATACTATATCAGCATTAAATCATGTAAATCATTCTACTTATATACATGTACAAGCTGTGCCTATGACCTGCACAGTTTATGTGATAAATGTGTATGTGGTCCCACGTACACTATATCTTGATTCAACAATTGAAAATTTGAATCATACACGATTTGTGTACCCATATAATGACAATATTTTACCAACATCATATAGGCAACTAACTCCAAACAATATTTTTGGCTCCATGAACAACTTGAGTAAACTTGAGTAAGATCATTCATTGTTCAAACTCTTAAAAGGAAAAGCAGAATTTGTTACCAAGTATAATACCTGTATTGGTAAAAATATTGCAAAATTATATAAGGAACCAAAAAACTTTAGCCTTTAATTATGAGCTACAGTGCAGGGAAATAATTTTGTCACAGCATCAATGCTGATTTTGGTGCTTCCTATGCTTGCTGATTTTGATGCTTCCTTTGCTTGCTGATTTTGATGCTAGTTATCCTTATCCTGATCCTGGTTTGATCCTTATCCTGATGCTGGTTTGAAACTAGGTCAATGCTAGTAATGCTACCGGAAGTAGGATTATCCTGCCGGAAGTGGATAATTCAAAAACAGCATCGCTATTTTAAGCCATTAAAAATTATTTTTTGTGTAATTTTTATTTGTAATATGTATTTAATGACTTTCCTTTATCTGTTTTCACTTTTTACCAAAAAAATTAGCGATTTTTAACGAATTTCGTTTTGTCGTATTGCAATCGTAAAGAAACAAAATGGCGACATAGTGGAAGTTGGAAGTAAATCTTCATCTTGCGAAGTTATCGTAACATAGTTATTTGATATTGATTGCAGCTAAAATGCGATGATTTATCCTTTTTGTGATGCGATTTCAGTAGGTGAAATAGCCCTAGTGTGTGCAACGTGTAAGCAGGGAAACGTGATGGACAATGAACATGATGAAGTTTATGTCAAATCCAGATGAATATTTATTGCGTGTCCTGTGAATATTTTAGCGAAATTATTATGCTTTAGCCTAAATGGAAAAGTCGTAATCCAAGGAACCAATACATCATCAGTACAGTCACTACAACCACTCAGAGGGTATGTAAACAATGTTTTTTTTTTAAACAAGATTATATAAAAATGGTAAAGATCATGTGAAACAGATTTAGTGCTACAAAAAATCAAAATTCTGAGCGATTAAGGCATTTAAACATGGTAAACCCATGTGATTTTAAAGATCAATTTTTACAATTGAGTAAAAAATAAATGATTTTTTTAAAATTTAGAATCTGCAGATGCAGTATTCTGTACTTAATCCACAAAGTATCAAGTCAAATTATACATAACCCATTGTTGCAACTACGGCCAAAATGTACAACCTTCTCCCATTTTGACCGTGGTCAAATGAGAAAGAATATTTTGTAGCTCGATCATTAATATTTTGTAGCTCATTAAAATAATGACCATTTGCAAATAAAGCAAAGTAAGATATTTTACTTTGATCATGATACCCAGTCGCAGTGTAAGAAACACCGTTGAATGAATGTAAATTGTTCATTTCAATTGGGATGGAAAGAAACCCATGTTCACTTACAATGTCATATGACGTCACAATAAGATTGAGGCATCAAGATAAAGATTAGGAAATTTTTTTATCAAGCAGCCATGAGCAGGAGAGCTTCACGCTCACAACAGTGTGGTAATGTACATATAACCTGACCGACTAATAACCAAGTCCACTCAAATCATCAGTCAAATGTACTTCACTCAAACGTAGTACATGTATTTCAACTTTTGAACCAATCTAGAAGTCAACTCTTAAACAATAGTATGCATGGTTACGGATTTTATTTTTGCAGTCTTAGTTAGGCTGTTCCCTATCAAGTACTGTCCTGTGTCTAGTTTACGAGTAGAATCTAGATTGTACTTAAGGCTTTAAACAGATATATAATTTTTTCAGAAGGCAGATATGTATCTATCGTGATATTTGAGCTACAATACAATGTCAATATGTATCAAATATTTGAATTGGTCTTGTTGATCAGGAAGTCTTTTTTTTGTATTGAACAAGATGTGTTTCTGAAACACTGTGCGGCTGGCGGTAACAAAGTTAAAAAAAAACTGTTTTAGCATATAGGTCACAGTCTAGGTCATAAGGTCATAGATCTCAATGTCGTTTGAAAGAACTTTATCAGTGGAATATGCATACCGAGTATGAAGTCTCCATCACCTCTGATTCAAAAGTTATGGTAAAATTTCGAAAGAACTATTTTAAGCATGTAGATCACAGTCAAGGTCACAAGGTCATTGAAGTTGGTGTCTTTTGGAAGGACTTTTTAAGTTGAGTACGCATGCCAAATATCAAGTCTCTACCTCTCAGAGTTAAAAAGTTATGGCGAATGTTCAAATTGACAATAGATAGATGGACAAACAGCTGAACAGATAAACAGACAGGACATAAACAATATACGCCTCAGATCTATCGATCCGGGGGCATAAAAATTTTAAGAACAAACCATTTCTTCACAATTATTTATGAATAATTTTCATTTGATTTAAAAGAATAAGCTGTATACATGGTATATCCGCTGTAAAACAAAATTATTTTATATACTATAATAAGTGGTGAGAATTATTACTGGTATGTATTTTTATGTAAAAATTTTGAATTTAAATATGTTTATCGTAAATATATTATTAACACAAAAAATAAGTATAAACAAAAAAAAATGCCTTATTCTTTTTGCGATATTTAAATATTTTTACATACATATTGATATACGTGTACTTAATCCTCAGACAGAATCTTTATTATTGATTAATCATTTCAGCCTCAATGGCTCCTTTTAAATTTTACTGGAGTTAAAAGAGAAAAGATGAGTGTTTGAAACTGTGATCATTACTTTGATATTAAATAGCCAAACTATGTTCAAGTTGTAAAGTTACTTATTGTCATTGTGCCCCTATTTCATAGCATAAGTTTTAGTATTCAGTGACAATTTATTTTCTTTTACCTGTAAAAAAAATTAATTGCTCTAAATGTGTAATATTAAATAATTTCCTCCTCAAGTTTGTATTTTGTATATTTGTGTGATGTACACATTACTCACTGTATAAAGTTAACAACTGTAGTTAAAACTGTATTACATGTATAGCATTGCTTTTTGATATTTGGCATTTTTTGAAATTAATCTAATTATTGTTTCATATTTTTCAGGCCCATGACAGAGTAAACAAAGCAGAAATTCCTCCTTAAAGTATGCTGGTCTTCTCTATGGACCTAAATCCAGCTGATGAAATTCTATCTGTTAAAATAGTGAAAAATTCAAGCCAGGAACTTCTGTTAATCAGACAGTGGCATTAAAACCGTGGTGATGATGTGCGCCAAATCCATTGATGACATACATATATACATTTTAAAATTATCTCCCACTTAGATCTAAAATGAAATGGACAGAATTTAAAGTTTATAGTGGATTTCAAGTGATTTGTGTATTGTACATAATTAGATATGAGATGTATGTAAATAGAAATGCATCCTGCTCTTTTGTACAATCTTACAACTGTTCATGATGATTGTCCATATATAAATTGATTTTATAGAATAAATGAAAACATATATTTTACAATATAGTGTGATGTTTGTTTTAAGTATAATGTACTAATTGAGAGATACATGTTTATATGATATTCTGTCAAAGTTGTATTTTTTGTATATACATTTAAAAAAAATACTGCCCCTGATATTTTATTTTTGAGGACACCAACATTCCATGTAAATAGGCAATATTTCTGTTACATGTAGTGTTCTTATTGAAGCTGAATGATGCATATATAATTCTTAATTGCATTTTCATGAATACTCTAAAAATAGATTTTTTAGATCACTTGAAAAAGAATATCAAACACTTATTGATGACTGGTAAAATTTTCATTGATGTGCCAAGATTAATGAATTGTAATGACAAAAATAGTAACACCGATGTGTCCTGATTCATTTACTTCTTAATATTATGAATTTAAATAAAAACATTTCTTTATTTGGATTTAATTCATTTAGAACTTTAATTGGAAAATTCCATATTTATAAATCTGCAATAAGAAACTGAATGTGGGGGTAACACATTGTTATGTAGGGTATTTTAGACTGAAGTACCGGTAAATCATTTAAATACACAGAAAAATAAGCTTGTAGTATTTTAAATGCCTGGGAAACACACTTTTTGACATTTTAAGATTATGTTCACTATCCTTACGATTTTAAAACCACTACAGGGAATGAAAATGACTCCACCATCAGCATGAATTCATTAGGCCGAAATAAAAAATACTCGTTTCCTTTCACCCTTCCTACCCTACATTTTACCCTCTGACCCTAAAAGTTTTTATTACATTTTCATTTTTTGGGTTACTATTTTTATACTAAAGTTGACCAACAATATTTACAGAACTAATACATCGTAAGTGTACAGGATACCTTTACTTTATAAATCTTTTTTAACTAACTTTCTTGTTATTACATACTATATGTTCTGGCAGTTCTGCATTCATTGAGTTTTGAAAATAAAATTTTTTCCCTACCTACCTACCCTAATTTTTTTGGTCAGGGGACAGGAAACAAGAGTATATTTTCTTTTGGCCTTATAGCTTGTTCGTTATAACCATGTTTTACTGTGTAGATATTTCTTCCCTTACATCATGATACTAGACAGTGTAATAAATACATTTCCTAATTGTTTAAGCCAGTAGTTTAAATCATCCAATATCTATATATGCTCTAGTGTACCATAGATTAAGAGTTTGCTGCTAGCCAGATAATTCTTTTCATCTTGATGATATACATGTGAAATTAAAACTGTTAAGGGACTCTGACCCTCAGCCAGGAAGGACAACTCTTTAATTTAATTCAAAAAGTCTTTAAATGAAGCTCGAAAATTAAATCTTTTCATGCAACAATTGTCATTATATGCCTATCAATGTGCTTCAAGGTTCTTTGAACTTCTCAGAAAGGTCTAATTAAAAGTAGATATTTTTAGATACCAATGTTTATTAACATGATATGAAAATAGAAGTGATTTATGGAGCTTTGCAAAGAACATTGAAGCACATTGAGAGGCATATAATGAAATTTGTTGCATGAAAATATTTAATTTTCAAGCTTCATCTGAAGACTTTTTGAATTGAATTATAAATTAAAGAGTTGTCCTTCCTGGCTGAGGGTCGGAGTCCCTTAAGTACCGTACAAAACAAATTTCACAATTTTGAAAATGAAAACTTAACAATGAAATTTACATTAAAATTTTCTATCCGTTTTTCTGTTCTGTCTTAATTAACCGCCTTGGTAAAATGTTCATTTTCTGAAAATTTAACAAAATCCTAAATCATCTTTACCAAATTTTTCTTCTACCACTCCTTAGAAGCTAATAGTGCTGTATTAGGGCACAATATATTTGAGGTAGGAGACAAAATAAAGATTATTTTATGTTTGTTGTAGAACAACAAAGTACACATGTAAAATTTTAACTTCATGGAAACAATAAAAACAAAATTTCCAGTGTCTAAAAATTACAATTTATTTATAGTCAATGCCAAGTTGACCAATGAAATTATAATATAAATGAAATTAAAAAGTGTCCCATAACATCTTTTAGAATTTTATGAAATAGTGTAATCATGGAATTATTAGATTGATAGTTTTACAATTCATGTCCCATATTCACTCTTTTTCACTTGTATTATATAATGTCAATAAAGTCAAATAAATAAATAGAATCATGGTGTTCACATGAACAAATGAAGTTTTTTTTCTTTATCACCAATAGTTTCTTTCAACAAATTCACTTTCTAGAATTTTTTTTTATTGTAAGTTATAAATCCACCATTACATCATACTGTTCATGTCCTCTACTGTCCCTGTCCTCTACTTTTAGGAATGAAGAACACTTGTCTTTTTTAAAAAGCAGAATTTTGTTTGAATCATCAGTCTCCTACATCACTGCATGTAGATTGTCCGGTCCTTTGAATGAAACCAATTAAACCGAGTTCCAATTTCGCAGTACATGTAGGTGTTGGTACGAAAAAGATCTCTCACTTTTCAAAGGCTTTAGTGCTGAGTACAGGTTAAAATATGCAGCCCTTCACCGGAACGTGTTGGCGTCTTCATATGAATGAATTAGATCTAGATTCTTATGTGCAGTGATGAAGCAACAAAACTGTGGACTGTTCATAGCACTCCATTTCTATAAAAGTACAAAGAAGACCAGATTTATTTATTGATGATTGATCACCTTAATATTATTATTATTATTTTTTTTTTTAATCTCCCACAATTTTAATTTGGGAAAAACACAAATAATTATTTATAGCATATATAATTATATAGACTTCCTATTGATTAAAGTTTGTGTATTTAATTGAATTGAGATCTTATTTGCAAGGGTATAAATGGATTCAAGTACATTTACCGGTAAATAATAAGTTCTACATACAGGACATACTAGCTGCAGTTCTGTAGCTCTCCGAAAAAAAATATATTGATAGACCGGAAAGATACAGTGCCACCCATTGAAAAAACTGTATATTTATTGTGCACAAAAAAGTGCGCTTGGTTCTCAAATTATTTCTCCGTGTTTTTAAAGCTGTAATCTCAACATATTACTGACCATGTGTTCCTATTTAAACATATTCTTTCGCTGTTTTCACAACCAAACATTCCTCATAATTGTTGTTAATAATCCTCCTGAACCTGATATTGTAGTCATCGAACATTTTGCTTATTTATACTGCCATTTTGGTTTCAAAGATAATTCGGTCCAATATGCTTCGTTAAGATGTCAACTACGAGAGTACTTGATTGAGGATAAAGGAATATTTTTAAATCTTTCTTTTTGCAATTGAGGTAAGAATTTGGAAGAATTAATCAAGAACCGAGCACACTTTCTATGCGCAATAAATATACAGTTTTTTCAATGGGTGGCACTGTAGCTCCAGTCTATCAATATATTTTTTTTCGGAGAGCTACAGATCTGCAGCTTAGGACATACAATCTACTTTGTATACACAAGTTTCCATTATGAAGATGCTATTCATTAAACAAGGAAAAGAATATGTAGTGAAAAGTTTTAAAATATATGTATGCATATTTTCAAGCACAGATCCTCTCACCTATATATCATAATTATTTTAGCTATTTCAAAATGATTTTTTGTACATACACAAATTCTTTTTTCTGCACAAGTTTTTATAAAGTTAAGAACTTTCGAATTAAAAAAAATATTTACACCAGATTCATTAACATAAAATCAACTATTGCATTGGATTAATTATTACGTTTTGTTTATTACACCTCAGTCTATGATTAATTGCTTGCAGATAATCTCGTCAAAGGCACTGCGACTTTTATTTCTGACTTCCGTAAATTTAGAGGAAATTCGGATTGAAAAACTTCGTAGCATGTGTATGCCCATAAAACCCAACGGAATTTTGTAATAATTAGTCATACTCACAATATCATACTTTTATTGTATTGTTTAACTGATTTTTCATGTGCATGCCTAACTACTTACCCCTTTATCACCGATCTCAATAATATCTGCAATCCGTGGCGTGGCCTCACCAGTAGACTCCATAGCGTTTCCGTTTGGTGATCAGCTGATTCAGATTTGAAAATATCACGGGGTTATTGCTATTGAATTAATTTAATAATAATCTTAGGATTATATTGGCCAATTTGTCTGCAAGAAATACATTCTTTGTATTTATTTCCGACTGAAATAGGAATGTCTATTTTGCGATTTCGTTTTGTGAAAATCAAATCTGTAGTTTTAGTAAACCAGGATAATCCTGATTTTAAGTAGGTCAATGCTGGTTTTAAAATAGGTCAATGCTAGTTCTATCCTTTGCTTGCTGATGCTGATCCAAGTAATGCTGTTTTTTTAAATGCTGATGCTGATGCTAGCTCTATCCTGATCCTACTTATGCTGATCCTGATGCTGGTTTATGTAACAAAATTAGTTCCCTGCACTGTAATTAACTTAATTTTAATGGATAACACATGACTTCATCAGAAGTACTATACTATACTGGCCTGTTTTATACTGGGAATGCAGGAGTGTCAAGTGAATACTACATCAGCATCAATGGAGATCTCATACTTGTAAAAAGGTAACACTCGTCACTGCTGAGCTGTTTATATTCACTCATCAATATCTGGTTTGTGTAGATGATTCTGACATTCAAATCCTTGAAGAAGTGAAAGGTTTCCACTGTAACAAACAGGTTCTTATTCCCCGGCCAAGGTGAATGTAAGAGCAAACTGTCTTATGATATTTTGGATGGACAGTTAATAAAAATGATGTTATCACATAGATGCACATTTTCCAAGCTCAGCAAATTGCAAATCACCGTAAATAGGCAAAAGTTCCTAAAGGAATGAAGTTACCGGTGTGATTGATAAAATCTCCAGGCCTGATCATGGTGTTAGGATTAACGATGTAGGTGAATCACTGACGGCCAGTTGCAAAAACCTCCCGGGAAAAAGTCTATACACTGTCAGGTCTCTCATGTAATTGTATATTATTGTTTACAGCAGAGACCTACAGCGAAGGGTCTATGTTTACAGCTGACATAGTTCATGTAAGAGTTTTCGGGATCTCGAGCCCGACATTATTTACTACATATTTTACACCACTGTAGATACACTGACACTGTTTATCGATCGTTTACCAAATTTACTTCAGTTGACCATATTATTCCCCAGACGACTCGTAGTAATAGAATATCCATGTAAGAATCGCATGTAAAGTATTTTGGTCGTCCTGAATTGCGACTTCCTCAGCATGATGAATTATGGTTAGAACGGCACCTAGTGAAAACGGCACCTGGTGAAAACGGCACCTGGAATATGCAAAACGGCACTTGGTTAAAACGGCACTTAGTGAAAACGGCACTTGGTTAAAACGGCACTTAGGGAAAAAGTATATAATAGTGTTATGATATATATTTCACATAAGTTCTTTTTAAGTCAAAATTTAATTTATTGACTTTAGAATTTTTTGTGGCTTCAATTTTGCTTTATTTTCAATCTATTTTTAAAGGTAGTATTTTTAAACTATAACACAACAATATGTGGGATTTACAATAATTATAGATAGTTTTCGATAGGCCTGAATTTAGCGAAAGTTACCTCCCGTTGGCCGCCATATTGGAGGTCGACTCAGTGATTTTCCCTCTTTGTCTTACCAAGTTTAAGAAACTAAAGCAGAAATATTTGGTGGAAAATCTTTATCAAATAATTTTTCTTGAATAAAGGAGGCTTCCAAAAATTTATATACTTCAGAAAAATAATGATTTCTAATTCAGAATAGCAAATATAAAAATTTTAAATTGGTTGAACAATGAAGGAATATGAGCGTTTGGACCTCCAGTATGGCGGCCAACGGGAAGTAACTCTTGGTCAATCGAAAACTATCTTTATATTTGTAGTGTAGTGTTGATAATATGAAAAAAGAAATGGTGTAAATGATTTTAAAAAAAAAATATTTACAGTAAGAGTCACTTTATCTCACATTTCTATCTAATTCTGTAGAAATTATTTTAACAATATCAACATTGTATATCTTCATTATAAAAAAAAAAATGTTTTGTTCTTGTATGTACATGTTTATTATATTATTAAATGTTGTATGGCTACTCATATTTTATGTACAGTTGCGAGAGGATTATCTAAGTTTTTCTAACTTGTGTACAATCCATTTGACATTTTGTCGAGAAATTTAACACAATAGTAGCTGTATATGATTGCAAATTGACGATCAACAGATTATTGAAGGGGAGGTGTGAAATGGTCTTTTGTTTCCTAAACCTACAAGTGTATTCTTAGTAAACATACTCTAACTGGCTTCTAATTAGTCAACTGTGACTGGCAACCCCCAAAACAGAGTAGTATACATATTTGCAACACTATAATTTTTTTAATTTCAAAGGATCATAATAATATAATTGGGATTTGATCTCTTTTGTAGCAAATAAATATATATAATATTTAAAATATAAATACATTTTAAAAATCTAACCCCTGTACAAAAGTATAATAATTTTCAAATGAATCAGTTTAATTTTTTTCCTAAAATATTTTTTAAACTTTTTATCAATAATAATATACACATTTATTACTATAAATGTAACATAAAGATCCACTTTCTGTATAAACAATATCAAATTCTCAAAATAAAAAAAGTGCCGTTTTGACTACTCTCAAGTGCCGTTTTGCATATTTCCTAAGTGCCGTTTTCACCAGGTGCCGTTTTGACTTGTACCCAGCATGCTTAATGCCCGCATATAAACTTTACAAGGACGATTTCGCAACAAAAACTCACTTTACAGACGTTTTTCTGCAAATAACAAGCAGATCACATCGTCCGAAATCTTCAAAATGGCATCACAACAAAAGTTGTAGGATTTTCTTTTGGAAATATGGTATAAATTCGAAAAATTCAGCAGTTCAATAAACCATGCTTTCTCGTTTGGTAAACGGATCAATAATGATCACGTGGAAAAGGGTAAAATTAGTTCAAAAAAGGAACCGAATAGCTACTTAGTATAAAACTATGTCCAATACAGACACTGTTTTATAATAACATAATAAAACAAGAACATGTCACATAAATGGAATTATTTGCAATAATTACTATTTGATGACCTAAACTGGAAAACTATGATTTACCTAAGCCTTGAAAAAATGTGTATTTTTCACATTTCAATATTTTTTTAAACGTCGTTTAACTTTTCTTTAGCTAAACGTCGTTTAACTTTTCTTTAGCTGGTAGCCAAAGTAATCATCAATTTTTTGTAAATTTTTTAAATGACCAGTTTTGAATAAAAAGTGGACAATCACCCCATCCTTTAACCTCATCCTTTTTGTCCCCTGCTTTCGCGAAAGCGAGGGGACATTAAATCTCATTCGTCTGTCCGTCTGTCCGTCAGTCTGTCCATCCGTCACAAAAACTTTAACCTTGCCCATAACTTTTGATTTAATGGAGCTATGACTTTCATACTTCTCATGTGTATTCCATGTGACAAGACTTTTCTTTGGGTACCACCAAATTTAACATTTTCACCTTGACCTTGGAGTTTGACCCACTTTAACACAACATTTCAAACTTTTACTTTGGCCATAACTTTTGAATGGTATATACTAGGACTTTTGTATTTTACATATGTATTTTTTGCAGCAAGACCTTTCATTGGATACCAACAGGTTTGACCTTTTGACCTTGACCTTGGAGATTTACGTAGTTATGAAAAAACTTTAACCTTGACCATAACTTTAGAATGTTAAGGGATAGGGCTTTTATACTTCGGATACCAAGAACTTTGCCCCTTTGACCTTGACCTTTGAGTTTTAACTTCTTTTCAAAAACTTTGACCTTGGCCACAACTTTTGAATGGTAGATACTAGGACTTTCATATTTTATTTTACATATGTATTCTTTGTTTCTTTGTAGCAAGACCTTTCATTGGATACCAACAACTTTGACCTGTTGACCTTGAAGATTTACGTACTTATGAAAAAACTTTAACCTTGACCATACCTTTTGAATGGTAAGGGCTAGGGCTTTTATACTTCACATATGTAATCCTTGTGAGAAGACCTTTCATTGGATACCAAGAACTTTGACCCTTTGACCTTGAATATGGAGTTGACCTACTTTTAAAAAAACTGTAACCTTAGCCATAACTTTTGAACGGTTAAGGTTAGGGTTTTCATCTTTCACATATGTATTACTTGTGACAAGACCTTTTTTAAGAAACCAACAACTCAGACCCTTTCACCTTGGAGTTTGACCTACCTTTCAAAAATTTATCCTCGACCATAACTTTTGAACAGGTGGTGCTAGGGATTTTGTATTTCACAATAGTATTAAATTTTCTTGTGAGAAAAACCCTACTTTGGATTAAAATATATTTAATTTGCATTTAAGAAAAGTTTAATCTTCGTTATGTTGCCATACGGGGTCATCAGTGTTTCACAAACAAATCGTGTTCCTAATATATTGAGAAGAGATAAGGCTTTCATATTTGACATGTGCATTACCTTTGACAAGATAATTCCAAGCAAGCTATGATTTCTTACCCCTTGATCTTGACCTTCACTATTGACCTTACTTAAAAAAATCTTCAATGATAATTTCTAAATAAACTAAATAAATGACATATGATAGGGTGTTCATATTACTACACACAATATGTCATAAAAAATAACATCTCTCCTACAAAGACACCGAAAGGGGGGGACCACAATTCTTTGAATTTGCTTGTTCTCCCTCGTTTCTTACGCGTCTTTCAGGCTTGGGACTATTACAGTGCAATGAATCTACAAATCTACACATTAAAAAATCATATTGGAAAACATCTTTTGCTTTAAACAAAAAATCATTCTAATTACACTTATCTGAGTTCTCAGATTTAAAGGGTATTTACTATTTAGGCCTAAATGTAGATTTTTAGGTAATTTTTGACTACACTTCTCTTTATTTTTTTTCTTTTTGCGTCGCAGACAATTTGAATTTTATGAAACATCGGTAACATTGCATATACATTTAGTCCATTTAATCCCTGAAATGTGTACTAGTTTGTTAATTCATGAAGGTAGATAAAATATTAATTACTAGTTCATTTTGTATCAATTAAATCTTACTAAAGGATTTTATGTCCAAGTGTGTTACTGTGTAGCCCATATATACTTTTATTATGTTTTTCAATTCCATATCTGGACATAAATTCAATTACATATGTTGAATGGTAAAACGACAGGCTTTCATTAATAGATCGCTTTAATCTGACTTACAAAAATTTGGGGTGTGAAAATTTTTTCATCCAACGGTTCCCACTTTTTGCCAATTCTAAAATTCTTTTTTAAGTCAAAAGATCTTTATTTTTTCTTTGTAACAGTATTCATGCATATTCAATAGGGGTGTCAACGAATATTTACACTAACTGAAAAATAGTAATTAATTACTGCGTATACATGTATATATGTGAAAAAAGATATCTTGAAATATTAATTTCAAATACGACGTATAATTTAAAAATTTTGGATTAAAAAATTTGATTGAACTAATTATTGCAATAAATATTTTCAATGGGATTGGGCACCAAATAAAAATCGCCCTCTCCCAACATCAAATATCACAAAAGGCTGAATTTTGATATTAACGTGTCAAACTGTTTGTACAGAATATATACATGTATCTGATATTTTAAATTATGTACAATATGAAAAGTTCATTACAAACAATGAAATCCAATCTTTTCTCTCTGAAATTCTCATAACAATTATTTTGATATAATTTTTAAGCTATTGGAGAGTGATTTTTTTTCACTTTACGGATAAAATTTTTGTGTCTATTAAGTAAATAATTTTAGTTTACCTGAAATTTTTCAGTTTTCCTCCGTTTGGGCTTTGTGGAGGGTTGGCGGGTGGACCTGGGAACTAACTCTAGCCCCCTCTTCCCTCTCACCTCGGCTTTGTCACCAGGAACGGGCACTTGCTGATACATGATTCAGATGTACAAAGTATACACAGTCCTCACAGCTAACTGTCTAATGTATAGTAGAAAACTGAGCTAGGACAAAAATTCAGTCCTTTTGAAAATGTATACACAGTCCTCACAGCTAACTGTCTAATGTATAGTAGAAAACTGAGCTAGGACAAAAATTCAGTCCTTTTGAAAATGTATACACAGTCCTCACAGCTAACTGTCTAATGTATAGTAGAAAACTGAGCTAGGACAAAAATTCAGTCCTTTTGAAAATGTAATTATGAGCAAATAATTGTTTTATTTTCCCTTTATGTTTGAAATGGCCGCGAATAGTTGTTTTAAAGTAAGGTTATACCGGTATTAAATTCATTGATGTCGATAATCGTTATCATAAAAAACATTCGCGAGCGTCTAACTTTGTTACACAACCACCGTAATTAAAATGTGATAATTAAATCATGTTCAATTTATTTATTATTTATCTATGTTTTATTTATTTCAGTTAGTTAGTTATTCGTATTCTTTCTTTGAATTATTTCATTTAAAAGTGTATGAATTAAAAAGGAAACAGATAACAGAAATTTTCCATGATTTAATCAGTTGTATAAAATTGTTTCTTGTGTATAGTTTTTAGTGTAAAGTGCTGGGGGAGTTAACTCGTATTACTCTATACGTCATTTTCTAGGACTAAATGTGTGAATGAGGGAAAATAATAGTTCTCTTCATTATACCCCCGCTTGAAAAGTGGGAGGGTATATAGTAATCGGGATTTCCGTCCGTCCGTCCGTCCGTCTGTTACGCTTTATCTCTTATCCGCAACTCCTCTTATACTACTGAGTGAAATTTAATGAAACTTTCACAGAATATTTATTACATATTGCCATTGTGCACCTCCTATTTTACTTTTTTATTCGACACGTATTTTAGGTTTCCCATAGGAAAACATGAACATTGCCATTATATGTTTACCAATGACGTCACTAGAAGCTTCTGGATAACATTTGATAGGACGAGTTATTCCTCTTTACACATTACCGTAAAACAATATTTAGCAACACATAGACATTATGGGAGGCGGGGAGTATCATCTAGTGAGCTCATTGCTCACAGTACCTCTAGTTTTGTCTACATTTTGTGAACCAATTATCTTTTAACTCTCATGTAGCCGTTCAAAAATACAATTATATATATATATATATATATATATATATATATATATATATATATATATATATATATATATATATATATATATATATATATATATATATATATATATATATATATATATATATTTTAAATAAATAAAAACACAGAGAACGAGTAAAACATGTTTTAATTTCATATGAAATAAAAATTTATCAGCACTGTGATTTTACTATATATATATTTTTCCCTCAATTTCATATGAAATAAAAATGCAGCATAACTTTGCCATCATTCAATATGTTCAAATAGAGTTTGCAAAATGAAAAGCAATTAAACCATCCTCTTCTAATATAATAGATATATCTTTTTAGCCATGAGTCTGTTATGCTCTGTTCTTTGCCAAACGGATAACATATCACATAGTTTGTCGAAAAAGAGCATTTATTATTGAAAATACCAAAAAAAAAATATTTCACATCTTAAAGTACATATGATACACTTAAAAAATCTTAGGCACAAAATACACAGTAAATCTCATGTAAAAAATATCTCATTACATGTATACAAAGATAAATGTGCCTAAGATGTACAACACAGTACAAATACTGACATATAAATAACAAATGTATTGCCCATTGGACTAGTTATGAAAAAAAGATGGGACTAATTCTTATAAAAAACGCCTTACAAAAACATTCTTATAAAACAAAAAAACGCAATCAAACATTATAAAAAACACACACCATGCATGTCCAATTGAATAAATTATGCAGTTTAAAAAGATTACTTTTTCAAACAGCAGAAGAAAAGGACTCATATGTTTATGGATGTTTTATTTTATCTGAATTTAATTTTACAGTGAAATTTTATTGAATCAATACTAATGCAAAACGTTATAACTTCAAAGTCATTTTACCTTCGCCCGCGTGGCGCAGTGGTCAGTGCGTTTGCTATAGAGTCGCGGAGTAAGGAGTTGATCCTTACGTCGAGGATTCGAATCCCACTGTGGGACGTGGAGACCGGTCCTTCGGATGAGACCGTATAAACCGAGGTCCCGTGTCGCAGTAGGTACTGGCACAAAAAAGATCCCTTACTGCTCATTGGCCGTAAGTGGCGGGTATAGGACAAAATTTGCAGCTCTCAATCGGAAAGTGGTGCCTCTCCATATGAGTGAAAAATTCTCGAGAGGTACATTTATCAATAAAAAAAACAAACAAAACAACAAAAAACAAAAAAAAAACAACAAAAAAACAAAAAAACAACAAAAAAAACAAACAAACAAACAAACAAAAAAAACAAAAAAAACAAACAAATGAACAAAAAACATAAAAAAACAACAAACAAACAAACCAAATATCCTAAGGAAAGTTGGGATAAAACATTGTAATCCCAGTCCGTCCCTTCGACTCTGTCTGTCATTGTTTTTATTCTTCCCGTCATTCATCTTTTAATTTAGGCAGTTATCAATTAATCTTCTAGAATATGATGCACTGTATGTGGTGACCTGTCGATGTGAAGCAAGGTTTCCAAGTTTTCATTTTCATTTTTAACCCAGGAGTAAACTGGAGTTCAAAAATTACGTTTTTTCTACAAAGATTGGTTTCAAAGACTTTCGTTACATTTTAAACAGTAACCAAATCATCCTTTGCAAGATGTTAATTCGTGTCTTGTAGATGTAATAAACTTTTGAATTTTCAAAATTTATCCTGGGACCTAATGGGGTCAAAAATGATGTTTGCTGGTAAACACAGGAAAAAAATCAAAATGTTAGCTATGTGGAAATAGGAGTTCTCAAAGTCTCCACCTCAAACTGGCTGTTGGCCTAAATTATACAAGAAAAAAGTCAAATGTATAAAGTGTATCTATTTTTAAAAGATAAAATCCTTCCGTGAGATGACGTTCGTTAAGTTACAGTGTAGCTGGGATCATTCCATCATCTTTTTATATTTCAGTCCCAGTTACATTATTTAGTATGTAATCATTTTCAAGCATTATACATGTGTTACTTCCACACTCCGTATGCTTCTCCGCGTACACGCCGAAGTGGTTAGATCGTCTGTTCTATAGTGCTGATTTAGCTTACCCCAAGGATTCAAATCCACTTTGGGGACGTCCCAGTTTTACTTGTTTATAATCATTTTCACAGTTTATACTTTCCCACACCCCGTATGCTTCCCCACACCGTCGCATCCGTGGCGCAGTGGTTAGATTGTCTGCTCTAGAGTGCTGATCTCGCTTACTTCCACTTGAGCACGTGTAGGCCGGTTCTTCGGATGAGACGTTTAAAACGAGGTCCTGTGTCGCAGTACATGTAGATGCTGGCATGAAAAAGATCCCTCACTGACCACTGGCCCCAAGTGCCGAGTATTTCTGTATAAAATAGTAGCCCTACAGTGGTCTCCGCAAGTCAGTGGTGGTGTCTCCGTATGTGTGATATTTTAGGAGGGACGTTAAAGAACAAACAATCACACACACACATTTACTTTCGATTTTCACACTTTCGGGATGAAATTTAACTTAAAAAAATTAGTGGTGTCAGATATTTCAAAGGGTTATCAGCAAGCTCTGACAAACGCATTCACAAATTTAATATGCTTTTTGAAATTCTGCACAAAAGCAAATTCATGTATATCATTCTTCTGTACCAAACATCCGTATATTGGCAGGTACGAGGGTTGATCCAAAAGTAATGTCACAACTTTGATAAAATTGCTATAAATCGACGTAAAGCAACAAAATTAAATATGTTGGAAGCTCTATTTATTTCAAATCAGACCTGAAAAATTCAAAGGAATATGATGTATACTTTTCAAAATGTCGGATTTTAAACAATGCGCGTTTATGGTAGTCGCCGCACCTAAATATAATGTCATATGACGGATACACACCGTCATACTTTTAAGCGTTTCCCCTTCGTTTCATTAAAAATTATTTGTGATTCGCAAATACTTTCACCAATTTCATTTTCTTTAAGAATTCTTGGTACCATTATACACTCACTCTTTTCATAATTTAGCCCTCTGTCAAAATTTTTTGAACAGTATCATAAGAAAAACTTGAAAATTCACATGTCACTCCATATGTCTGTCTTTTTTGACAACGTCAGACACCATTGAACGTTTCTGTCCGATCTCCTATCTTTCGGTCTTCTTGTCCTTTGCAGTGGCGTAGCATCGTTTTTAAAAGTGGGGGGCCAGCCAGAGAAAAAAAAATTTTACTTACCTGAAAAAGGTGACAAGCCAAAAAAAAAAAAAAAAGGAAAAAGTTGCCCAAAGTCGAAAATCCTATTTCATGGGGGGGGGGGGGGGGGGGGGGGGTTGCTACGCCCCTGCTTTGCTTATCATTCAACCATTTGCTGAAACCATCTATTAAGATGTCTCTTATTTATATTCTTTATTCTGCAAGTCTGATTGATTAACGAAAATGTCGCTTGTGATGATTCCCGTATTTTGAAGCAAAAATGCATTGCAACTCGTCGAGTTATTTTTCCCATTTCGACAATCCCTTTATTCAATTCAACAGATTAAAACAACAGTGGTTATGATCACAAATACCAATGTCGACATTCAATTTTCAATTAAAGACTAGAAAATGACGAGAATTGTGTCTTTTAAAAAAATTGGGAGATTAGGTGCTTTTTTAGAATCTTTTAAACGTGTTTGTCTTTTTCATTCTAAGAAAAAATACACTTTAAAACGTGACGTTCCGTTGTGTTGCGGCGACACCCCCTATGCCCTATGTTTTAAACATCTATAAAATAAATTCAAATAAACATTATTAAATTAAAATTCCAATGTTAATTAGATTTATATTTGTGCATCTTTTGGTATATTGTATTTGATAATATGACGCCAAATAAAAAAGACATGGACACTGTGACATTACTTTTGGACCTACCCTGGTAGTAGTCTTGTCCCATGATCCCTTGCACGTCGTTAATATCGAAGTGCAAGGGATCATGGCACAAGACTAGGCAGGTAGCAGAAATTTCAATATTGAGAGACAGAAAAGAAAACAAACCTTGCTTTTTTTAAAGAAAAAATTATCATGATACGTATTTATTCATCATGATACGTATATAGTATATACAATTTAATAGTTTCACTCATAAAAAGTAATCCCTGCAGAATTTGATCAAAATAAAAAGGATTACAGAAATGGGAACATACTTCTCTGTATAAGTGCTTCAGAAAAGCTGATACTTATTTTCTGTCTTGTAATACAGGGTATACATGTATTTAAATTTATTTCATTCATAAACAAAAAAATCTTCTAGGAAATGAGTCGTGTAAACCAGTCAGTAACACTACTGGATTCAGATGTAAATATCAACTTAAACGTTCTTTCTCTTTGTCTTTCATTTCTGTAAAGAATAAAACGCATCATTAATTTACTAGTTAATTTTCATGACAAGCCGAAGATCTTAATATATACTACTGTCCTCCTGTTAAAATATTGATCTGTGCTTCCCATTACGTTTTCAAAATCTGAACTCAGCACTGCGGGGAACGTCATGAACATACAAAAATAAGTCTCACAGAGAGAAGAAAAAGAAAAAGATCACGTATACTGTAACGAGAAATGTAATAAACTGGGACTTTTACATTTTACTTTGTCATAAAATTATTAATTTTGCTTTGTTATTAAATTTGACATTGTAGCATAGCAACTTATTCAAGAACGGAGAGCCTTTAGTTCTCATTTTTCATTTTTTTTGTTTTTAAATTGAATCTTGAAGGCCTTACCACCCGACATTTGATAAATTTCAGATCGCCCTGACTTCCGGATCTGGTTTTCCATTACTTTCCCTTTTGTGTCCGGAACTAGCGCCGCGGATATGGCTGACAAAAACATTAGTGTACCGCACAGAAAGTACATCAAACCGGAAACAGATTTACTCTAAAACATACAGGATTTTTTAACATTATAAATCCCTAAAAGAGATGTCACATACATGTATATATACTTGTTGCCAATTCTGTTAGACGGTAAGCAATAGATGCTTTAACATTTAATAGCATAACAGATTTGGTAAAAAATAAAGAATATTGATGGATTTATTTTGAAATGAAGAAAACGTCACCAGTTGAACAATTTGCGGAGCTGCCATTGCCCCAACACGAGAAATTGAATTGGCACACCCATATCCTATATTCCTACAATGAACAACACATAAAAACACAAAATAGCAAAAAAATTCCAATAATATAAAAACATAATTTAAAAGTATTAAATAATTTCACGATTGAAACTGACTCATTGATATGACGCAACTCTTATTGACAGTTATTACGTAAGAAAACCATTTCTCAAATATATCATTTGTATATATCATTTGTAAAATTTATATTATTTAAGTAATTTTTTGAAAGAGATTTGCCAAAACTTTAAAATGTAAAAAAAAAAATTATTGATTTATTCATATTCCTAATTTTATTAATTTTATTCTGCTTTAGATAAATAATCACGCGAAGTTTATGCGAGGTGAGACGGATGACGAGAAAAGAGTTGCAAGACAATCGAAAACGATATATTTAAAAACGGCTTATAGAGACAAAAGGGTTAAATTATCGATATCAAGTAATGCTTTTTAAGACTAACAAAATAGAAAAAAAGATGTGTGAACTCAAGGTTTTAAAAGAAGATGGAAAGGGGGGGGGGCTCCAGCCCCTAAGTGCCTGTGGTTTATATGTTACCTGACGACGGTGGGATATGTCTCTGTTGTAAACGTCATCAGGGAGGCCCAGGCAGCCGCAACGCCAAGTTTAGCCACCATGGCGCAGCCATTTATAATTGTGGCGCTATTGATAGGATCTGTGAAACATATGGAGATAAAGAACAGTATTCAAGATCAAAAGTCCATAAAACAATACAAGGTAGGAGCAGAGCAAACACGGATCTCAAAAAATCAGAGGTGGGATCAGGTGCCATGGAGGAGTGAGGAAGATAAGGCGTGTTAATCGTCATTTTAGTATAATCTGTTTTTTCTCTTTATTTCCTCAAGTCTAAAATTTATTTTGTCCTTTTGTAACCCTGTCCTTTTTTCATCTTGTATAACTTTTTCAAGTCCTACAACAGTGATAAGTTACAAAAGGATAATGCGTGTATAAAGTTATAAAAGGACAGGATTAAGTTACAAATAAAGGATTGAGTTATGAAATTGAAGGAAAAATTGAGTTACAAAAGGACAGATTTCTGTTAAAAATCAAAGGATTAAGTTAGGAAATGAAAGGAGATACTACGTTACAAAAGAACAGGACTAGGCTAAAAATAAAAGGATTAAGTTAGAAAATGAAAGGAAAGATTAAGTTATAAAAGGACATATTTACGTTAAAAATCAAAGGATTAAATTAGAAAATGAAAGGAAAGATTAAGTTACAAAAGGACAGGATTAGGTTAGAAATAAAAAGATCAAGTTAGAAAATGAAAGGAAAGATTAAGTTACAAAAGGACAGATTTACGTTAAAAATCAAAGGATTAAGTTAGAAAATGAAAGGAAAGATTAAGTTACAAAAGGACAAGATTACATTGCAGGTCTCACAGGACAAAATAAAGTTACAAAAGGACCAAGTTATATGGACAATGTTAAGTTTCAAACATACAAAGTTTGGAAACCAAATTGAAATCATTTAGTTTAAAAAATACAAATTAAAGGGTTCGATTATCTCAAAACGACAATACTTAGTTGCAAAAGTAGTACAGTGCATGATATATCATTCCTTTCTTCACTTATAATATATATGAAAGATGGAATCACACTAGGAATGATTATTCCATCAAAGTATTATGATAACATGATTGATTATGTTGTTTGGCGTCCCTCTCGAGAATTTTTCACTCATATGGAGACGCCACCACTATCTGGTGGAGAGCTACACATTTTGTCCTATACTCGCCACTCAGGGCCATTAAGCAGTGAGGGATGTTTTTCGTGCCAGCACCTACTGCGACACGGGATCTCGGTTAATGCGGTCTCATCCGAAGGACCGGTAATTACGTCCAACAGTCGGATTCGAACTAACTGCAATAATGTAACCCTCTCCGACTTTTTTCATCTGATATTTTCAGGAGAGGGCTACAATTCCCCAGCATCTCGTAATGGTGCAAAAAAAAAAAAATACGGGCGACTGCAGGCAGAATAAATTGTTTTTACATTCAACTTACTTTTAATAAGACGAAATTTTTATTTACTGTCGACATCATACATCGTTAAACGCGAAAACCATGTAAAATAAATCTGTCTTTACTTGTCGCATTACTCAACAGCCATGACAGTTCACACGTCACGATCTGAGACTTGCGCTTGAAATTTAGAATAACTCAATAAAGCAAATGTCGATATAAATAATTGTGATGATAGTGACACTAAACATCGAGAAATAAAATCATTCCATGTGTCATTTTTTCGTTAACAGCGATATTTAGGCTTAAAATAAGGTAATTCCAAAGACATCCGCTCTCTATAGATCCTTAATATCATTGGCTGTCCCAATATAAAATCTGTCAAGGTCAGTAAACATATCGGATAAATTTAAGTTGTGATGTTGACATACACGAAAAATACAAATATATGGGTTATTCTGTATATTTTTGGATCGATTTATGTCTGGGATATCTACATTTTGGAAGTCCAGGTAAGACATTTAAATAAAATAGCCGTTTACTGACAATTTGAGCCGAAATCCGTACGGGAGGGAATCGCTCCCGCTTTGCACCATTACGGAGATCCTAAGGAGTTGTAGCCCTCTCCGAAAAAAGGGAGAGGGCTACATTATTGCAGCTAGACAAAAGGATTGACTCCTGACTTCGCGACTCTAGAGCTAACGAACTAACCACTACGGCACGCGGCCGACAAAATAAAAAAAAAAACGATGAAGTTTGTTGTTTCCCCATGTTGATATATATAGGTACGAGCCACAGGAATTATATTAATTGATTTTATGTTGTTTAACGTCCTTTTCGAGATTTTTTCACTCATATGGAAACGCCATCTCTTGCCAATGGAGAGCTACATATTTTGTCCTATTCTCGGCGTTCAAGGCCACTGAGCAGTGAGGGATCTTTTTCCTGCCAGCAACTACTGCGACACGGGAGCTCGGTTTATACGGTTAAAAGACCGAAGGACCCTTACGTCCCACAGTAGGATTTGAACCTTATTTCGCGACTCTAGAGTAGACGCTCCAACTACTGAGCCACACGGGCGACTCACAAGAATTAGAAATCGTTTTAATTCCACGGTGTTAAAATTTCACGATATCTCAAAAAGTACCAATTGCGATGGTTTTAATTTCAAGTTGCAAAAAATTAATTCAGAATTTCGTATTTTTGAAAATTAAAAATAGCATTCACGATGGGTTTAATGTCGCGGAAAAATGATAAATCGCGAACATAGCGAAATTAAGGACAGATGATACAAACAAATTTTTTCTTTGAAAAAGGTTAAATATCATGTCACAAGTTTAGAAAAGTGGATGGTTCTTAGAATTTATTCTCCGAAGAACTGGAAAATGAAATAGACTTGGAAAATATTAGTAATATTTCAATAAAAAAACCAATATAGACAAATCACATTCAGTAAAGGTTTACAGGTGAAAACAAATATCAGAATATGTTATCTTGGCACTAAAAGTGTAATATAAACTTAATAAAAATATACCAAGCCAGGTGAATTTTAAGAGGAAGATCAAAATTACGAAAAATTAGCAATATCAAATACGCTGATTTTTACCATTTAGCTTTTCCTAATAAAATTCACCTGGCTTGGTATATTTTTCTTAAGTTTATATTACACTTTTAGCACCATGTTAACTTATTCTGAAATTTGTTTTCACCTGCAAACCTTTACTGAATGTGTTTTGTCTATATTTGTTTTTTCATTGAAATATTACTAATATTTTCCAAGTCTTTTTCATATTCCAGTTCTTAGGATAAAAAATTCTAAGAACCATCCACATTTCTAAACTTGTGACATGATATTAAATCTTATTCAAAGAAAAAAATTGTTTGTATCTTCTGTCCTTAAACCCATCGTGATTAATTGCCAATCTACTGTAATTCATTGAATCCACACCCTGTACTGCATGTCTTGTTTGAAGTGTTTGATTGAAACAAACAAATCTTACTGAGAACTTGCACAATTCCAACTGCCAACCCACCAGCTGCGGCGACCATGTAAAACATAAAGCAGGTCCATCTCCTTCCAATACTAAAAACAAGAATGAAATCAACACACTTATTTATCATCAATTCACACTTACAGCGAGAAAGGTTTGATCCCAAGTGGTTTCAAGATACATCATGAAATTTTCGGACATAACGAATACTGTTTACCTGGAATCAAATAGATATAAGAATAATGTTTTCTCTATAATCTATTTATCTTATTTTCTTTTGGATTTAGATGGTCAAAGAAACAGATTGCTAACAACATTTAGTAATTTTAAGCTCTCACCAGTTATTGAAGAACCACGTGACCGCTTGAGCGGGAATCTCCACGGCACTCAACAGAAACATGTTAAGATAGAGGTCTCCCGAAAGTTCTTCTACCCCGAAGGATATCGCATAGTAGGAGTAACCGCTCGCTAACCTGTGGAGGGAAGGATTTCTTCATGAGAGAGAGAGAGAGAGAGAGAGAGAGAGAGAGAGAGAGAGAGAGAGTTATACAGATAAATGTTTTATTATGTTTAATGCTACATGTTCATGTAAATTCTGATATTTCAGATACATTGAAAAGACAATTTAAGATGATAAAATTTACAATAAATTTGATAGATTTGATATACGTAAAATTACTGGCTTTTGGTCTTCTGCTACAGACTTTTTAAACAAGATACATTAGCAGGACATTACTAATATTTACCAAATAAACCATAATAATAATGAATGCTTCGTCAGCCTCGAATCCCTGAAGATATCTATGATAGAGTATTTCTTGTCTGTTTTCAATTCTGCCTCTTTCTTACTCACTGCAATGAGTTTCGTCACATCCGGTTTCTTTTTACCATTTATTTTAGCAATATGACTTATCACTTTTTCGGCTTTTTCTGTTTTGAAGTGGGAGACCAGCCACCGGAAACTTTCTGGTACCACACTATAAAACATAAAAGAAAATGCGTAATCCATTAAGCCATTCATAACCGAACATTTAGCAATTATACATTAATAATTCCATATCGTACATGATGGATAAAAAAGAACTACCGGTATTTGCTTACAAAATTCCTAGTAGGAATGGTAAGGTGATGATAGCCGTGGCATAGTGGAGATACTGCCAATCTCTTAACCACCAACAAACCAACCCAAAGAACGCGGCAAACACCGGCCAAGCGGGGATCGCCATAACCATAGCCCTGTACCGTGTAGGGATGAACTCTAGGACAAAGTTAAAGAATACAGTCAGGTACATCCCGCAAGCTAGACCAATCACAAATCGAGCCACAGCGAACATCTGCCACGAGGTGGAGAATCCACACACCAAGTTACTGGCTGCCAGTAGGACGAGGGCCAGGAAGAAGGTGGGTTTACGTCCAATCAGATCCGCCACCTGACCCGCGATAAAACCACTGGCCAGGAGCCCACCCATCTGTATCGTGGTTATAGTAGATGATATCCATTCGTCGTCGCATATGAGATTCCACTGAAAGTAGTAAGCTCTCTTTACTGTATGTGGTCTGGTTGAAATATTTCGTGGTCAACATATTCGAAGCGAGTTTCATTAATTCTTTTACAATCTTTCTATTCATTTTAGAATTAAAAATGATCAACATACAAAGTAGTGGAATTGATAAATATAAATAAAGTGATGAAGGACAAGATTAAAAGTAACATTCGTTCAAACAAATAAGTTACTCGTTTGAACAAATCATTCTTTTTCTTCAATGAGAAATGGTGTTCGCCATGACAATAAAAAATATTCGGACAACCTTTCGCAGAAGAATTTCCTTTCTATCACTCAAATTCTTTGAGCTTACATCTCATTTTGATGGTTGCTTGTGAATAATCAGTTTATTGTTTCCGCTTTTAATACCAACATTTAAAAATTTCAGGGTCCTTAAATGACTCCTTCTGAAAGTGCAATCTGTAGTGTGGAAGTAATTCGACAAGTTGTGTAAGGTGGTTGTACTTGTAGAGTATATTTCTTATAAGTTTGACAAGAATTACTCCGTTTACTGGCCCCTACAAAGAACGGCTGATGACAGGTGTAACTTAATTGTTGGACGGAGATGCCTATTTCTTCAAAACATTTTATCGTTATTTGGAATTTCTGTCCCCGCTGTTTGTTGTTCTGACCTTATTTAGACTTGGAGGCTTAAGATCGCCTTGTCTCATCGGAGGGACCGATTTCATAAGTTGCGTAAGAGTGCATAAGTTTCAACTCTTTACTTCGCCTCTCTTGTGCGTCTAGGACAAGCAAATGTCTGGGCACGTTTGTCCCAACGATATGCTAAAACTGACTTATCATATCGAATATTGAAATGCTGTCATTAATAGACTTTTGCACGGAGCACTGACTTTTACAGTCAATGGCTTACTTTTACACTTGGACACTTTATACGGAAGCTCTTTTGCAGTAAAGATATTAAGCTCATCATTTAATTAAGCGAAAATAAAGGGCTGAAATAAAGCACATATGAGTTAAGAAATGAAGAATCCGACAACCAGTGCACCCTGCCCTCAAATACGGTCCATCCCATTTTAGTGCCCCACACAACTTACCTACTGCCACTCGAAAGGTTTTCTTATCTTTATGAATTCTGCACCTCTGTAAATGTCACATATTTAAATGTCAAACTAAACCGTCAACTGTAAAATTCAGATAAGTACTTCTCGCAAAAGTCCAAAACCCAGTTAATAGTCCAAATAATCAGGTTTTTCTGTATTTCAACCGACCTATATGCAAGACCTACCTCGCTTACGACCGTCGACTTTTCGTCACTGAAGCGTATCGACAGACACGTGTCCTCCAGTGAGGAGTTAGATGGCGTTGTGCAGGATTTCAGGGAATCTACGTAACTGTCATTGAAACCGGAGGTTCTGTTTGTCCATGCGCACCACCAATCAGGCGTGGCCCCAGCAAACGACATCATTAACATGCTCCATGTTATTGCCAGCTTACTTCCAACCACAACAAAGATCAGGATCCATTGAAGTTTTCCTAATCCACCACATTCTATCAGAAGCCTTTCTAGTATTTCGTCAATTTTTTTCTTTTAGTTCGTCAACTTCAGACATATTTAGGCCGAATCTGAATGAGAAACAAAAGGAAAATACAAAAAATCTCTCTGAAACACAAACGCCTCACACAATGGTATATATACAAGGTCATGGATTGTAATTCAGAAACAGGTCAATGCGCTGGGTAAATGATATATTTTTTGGTCTTAATTAAACACCACGTACATGTCAAAGAGTATATATTGCTTGCAGAAATTCATTATTTAGCTTTCCAAAATTCTTTGTATATAGGGATTCAACAGGTCCTTAGACAGCAAATCCATTTTTTTATTGGGGGAGGGAGGGGAAGGGTCCTTTAAACATTATTAGTTCGGGTAGGAATAACCAATCAAAAATCCTTGATCAGCAAGAAAAAAGGCACGTGATTCTAAAATTGACTGCTCCGTCGCCAACGGCCGATACTAAAAGTGAAAGTAACGGGTTTTTTTTACGGATGAGACTTAAGTTAAACATAGCTCCCTGTAGGGGTAGGCGCGATAAAAAATCCCTGTCTGTTTATTGGCCCTGACTGCCGAGTTCTGCTATCTCTATATGAATTATCATTTTTCGAATTGAACGTTAAATATGACACAATCAATAACTCAGTTCATATTACTAGGCAGTTGTAAATTCTGTCCTTTTTTTATTGAAAAAAAATTCTACTCAATATTTCAATCTTTAAACAGTATTTTTTTTTCCAAGCCTCTGACTCCAACAGAAAAAAAAACAATTTAAACACTGTACATGTATAGAGCAGTCATGGATTGTAGGACAAATGAAAGAGGCATCCCTTTAAAATCAATAGAACAATTCCAAATATGGTTTCAATTTCAAATTAATGCTATAGACTTATGAACTGTCAAATAATGAAATTTTGATAACTTGAATTATTTTCAGTTTTGTAGGAAAAAAACATTTAAAAGAATAACACAGTAAAAGAAAGGAAAGATTGATTTTCCTTTCATTCTTTATCATTCGCTCACAAGAGATAGACAGATTGGCGAACTTTATTCGTTATAATGCTCTATATGAAGGTAAATCAGTAAAGAATGAATATCTTTGGAAAAACCATTAAAACTGGTTAATAATTATCAAACATATTTTTCAAATTTCACAAATACAAGTCATAATTTCAATCAAAATCAATAATCATTTTTATTTTCGTTAGACAATAAAAAAAATTACACAAAAGGAAACTTACGACCTTTTTGTCCAGGAAGAGAAAAGTTTGATGATTAATAATCTTCAGAGATAAACAGAAGGTACGACACCATATAACTACCCTGGAATTTGGTTGAATGAGACAGCTTTTCTGGCTATCACCTCCCAAACCTCCCTAAATTATGTTTGCGCGGTAAATTTGCTTTGACGTTGATTCTTTATTCATATATTCTGACTCATGTTTAAGCGTAAGATTTTATTTTAATTTTAAGCTGTTTGATAATAATTAAAATAAAGAGAAAAAAAAATCAAAATCCGCCAAAATCTTCGTAAAATATTAAATTAAAAGTCACCAATCTCATGCAGTATCTAGAAAAAAATCATTGCATATATATAAATGTGAAAATAAACACAAAAATATGCAGGAAATTGCTTTGCTCTTCGTTTCTTTTAGACGAATATGTATATTATACATTGCTATCTTATCTAAATGACCTCCGGGAATATTTTTTATTTAAAACTACCTATATCGAATTTAATTGACATTTTATGTAGTTGACCATTTTTTTTTCTATGATTTGTTTGTTTTTTTTATTTCGTATTTCAAACAAACAACAGCATACTTGCAAGTTAACATGAAAATAGAAATGTAATTTTTTTTTTATTTCTCGAGACTTAAAAATGCAGCTTAGTTTGAAACTCAAACTTTCTCAAACATTAACTTTTTTCAGCGTTTCTTCTTAATTAAATTTCAAAAATCTGTCACCATTCCTTTATGTATACATGTAGTAAGAAGAATATTCAAAAATAAATTTTAACTGTTGTATTATGATTTTATATTTCATATCAGTGCACTAGAAGATTTACAGACTGAGATAAAGAACAGCCTCTCTCCATGTGTAAACCCTGCTGAATATTCCAGGTAAAGGAAATCTACATACTTAACTTAAGGTTTAAAGGTGTATTGAGACAAATTGCTGTGTTAGATTTACGTATGCACTTCAAATTTACATAGAAATGCGATCCTTGCGTTTTTAAAAAAGGTTTATTTGAAAAGGTGTTGAAATCTTTCTAAGTGGTTTGCTGTGTTTGTTTGTTTAAGTTTGATTACACGGCACTTGTCTCTTGTATTTGTACTGAGATTAAATGATATTATCTACACACTGCATCTTAACATCCGAGAAGTTGCATAAATTGGTCACACGGGATTTCGATATCGTGTCAAGGTAACTACTGAGATCCATGTGATTAGTTAATGATTGTTTATAGATCTGAAGACAATGGGTAATGCACTTGATACATATGATCCAAAATAATATGCTTGGAAAAATGCATAAATATAATATTAGACTGTTTTTATGAGGGATATCAATTTCAGAAAAAAAAATAATGAAACTGTTAAAATATGAGTCACGTGAATTATATGCCACAGAATAAACACAATGTTTCTCGCTGTTTCTTAAAAGCATGTAAAATATTTGCTATAGATTTTTACCGAGGAAATTTCTGGAATTTTTATGGAGCTCTTTCACAGAAATTAATGAATTTTCTAACTTCGACTTCCTTATTTAGATAAAAAATTATGTAAAAGACTTATTACTTACTAAGTAGATATACATCAATGAAACATATGGAGATAACGAACAGTATTCAAGATCAAAGGTCCATAAAACAATACAAAATAGGAGCAGAGCAAACACGGACCTCCGAAACATCAGAGGTGGGATCAGGTGCCATAGAGGAGTGAGCATTGTAGTATCTATCGATGTTAGCAATCCGGAAATATGATTATGTGTACATGTTTGGTTTTGCTAATATTTTTATGTTGACCGGAAGTAAGGTAATAAAAGTCCGTGCATTGGAACCATGCGGTTGTTCTTCTTTCTTCAATGGCTATCCGCTGAGAGGCCAACCTTACAACTGGCGACGAGGATAAATTAAATTTGAAACGAACTGTAAGTAACGAATATGGCGTCATTTTTGAGTGACTTACCAGCAGTGAAAAGTTTTGATGTTTACGGCGATTCTACAACTATAAGCACACGTTGGCAAAAGTGGCTTCGTTCATTTGAAATTTATTGCACCGGTAAAGGGGTAACAGATAATGAACAGAGAAAGGCTTTACTTTTACACTGTGGCGGCGTAGAACTACAAGATGTGTATTTTACGTTTGAGACTGTAGAACCAAGTGAAAACGAGACTGTGTATTCAATTGTTCAAAAACAGTTCAATGATTATTTCGTTCCTCAGGAAAACGTACCTTATGAGAGACATTTATTTAGAAATATGGTACAGAAGACGGACGAAACTGTCGACCAATTTATTACACGTCTTCGGCAACGAGTAGAATTCTGTAAATTTGGACAACAAGGGGAAGAACAAATCAGGGACCAAGTAACAGAGAAATGTACTTCTCATCACCTCAGAAAGAAGCTTCTTGAAAAGGGGAAGGATTTGACATTAGAACAATTAAGGACAATTTCGAGAGCCTTTGAGTCGAGTGAGAAGCAGGCCAAGTTTATCGAGTTTGGGAGTAGTGACAAAGTAGACTCAAGTGTGAGTTATGAAGTTAAATCTAGAAATGCGAAACAGCGAAAGCAGAGTCAGCATACACCGGAAAGAAGATGTTACAGATGTGATGAGACCGGTCATATTTCGAAAAGCGAGAATTGTCCAGCAAAAAAAAACGGAATGTTACAAGTGTCGTAAGAAAGGTCACTATGCTAAATGTTGCAAAACAAAAGTCAGAAAAACGTGGGAACTTTCAGAAACATCCGCCAAACAAGAACAAAGTGAGCTTAGTGGACTCAGATGATGAACATTATGCATTTATTGTAAATGCCGAGAAACAATCATGTATTTCTGTGACAATAGGAGGAGTGCAGACGGACATGATAATAGATTCAGGAGCAACCTGTAACCTGATCAGTCGACTTGAATGGGAAAGACTGAAGAACTTTAAAATGAAGTGTGACTCACGCAAGTGTACAAAGAAACTGTTTGCATATGGTAGTAAGACTCCCTTGAATGTTGCAGGAAGTTTCACAGCAGAAATTTCAGTTGGCAAAACTACACATGTGGCCGAATTCATTGTTGTGGAAGGTGGCATACAAAATCTTCTGGGTAAAGACACAGCGTTATTACTGAACGTGCTCAGACTAGGACCCGAACTGTCAGAATATGTTAACAGTATATCAAGACAAGACTTGTTACACCAGTTTCGTGATGTATTCAGTGGACTGGGGAAACTTAAGAATTTCCAGCTGGAGATTCCCATTGACAACACAGTGAAACCTGTGGCTCAGAGTGTTAGACCCGTACCATTTAGTATTAGACTAGAGGAAAAATCAACAAGAAACTTCAGGAGTTGTTAGATATGGACATAGGGTGAGTTAACCATGCATCGGACACATACCTTGCTTCGGACAACTTCAGGCAATAAAATCTCTTTCAACTTCAGAGTTCTGTGTATTTATTTGTTTCTGACTTGAAGCTGAGGATTTAAATCTTTTGATAATACCCATTTTTAAAATTATGTTTTGATAAAAATACACCGAGAATGGCCTTGATGTTACGTCATATTTTACATCATCAAAGGGGAATAACCAAAAAAGTAAGATTTCGCCATTTTTAGAGTTATCGTTCTTTAAATTCGACTTCCACGGAACGAGTCGGACTTGGATGAAATTTGTCAGGGATGGGTAATTTTACATAAATTATAAAGAAATTTCAGTTCAATGTTTGTTAAATTCTTATTAGAGCTGGTTTTTACTAGTATACTCATTTCACCGTACATCGGACACAAATTTACCATGCATCGGACACTTTCTGATGCAAAGTTAATCACTACCATTTTCATACAGAACCCAACTGACAGTTATTTTTTGCGGAAATCGAAAATAAAAACTCTATATTTACAGTCAAAATACAAGTTATTGATATATTACGTCTAGAATCTGACTCAATTTATTTCTACAAACCAGAGTATTTTAACAGATGAGAAAAGGCGCGAATTACCGCATTACAAGCATTTTAAAGCCTTTCTGAGGCAGAGTAAGGCATCTTGAATCTTTCCATATTTGTGCAATGAAATCGTCAAATATATTTAATTTGAGGGTTATTTCTTAGATAAATTATAAAAGTATATCCATATCAAGGATTTTAAAGCACTATGATAAAGGTATGATATTTCCCCGGTCCAAATACCGTCTGTCCTATGCATGGTAAATAATGTCCGATCCATGGTGAATTCTAAGCGATTTTTAAAAACTCTATTTTTGATAATATTTCCTCAATAAAAAATATATAATTGTGTCCCAAATTTATATTTCGATCACATACTAAATGTTAAGCTCCATTTTGATAACTTTCCGTCAGTATCGATATCCCTAGAACTTGTTGAAGTATAAGGGTGTCCGATGCATGGTGAATTCACCCTAATTGAGAAAGCCGAAGGACCTACTCCGTGGGTTAGTCCAATTGTCGTGGCACCAAAACCTAATGGTGATATCAGACTGTGTTGACATGCGACAGGCCAACCAAGCAATCATACGGGAACGTCATCCGATACCTGCAGTAGATGAAAATCTCCAGAACCTGAACCGAAGTAGTGTGTTTAGCAAACTTCTTACAGGTCATAAGCCTTTAGAGTACATTTATTCAGCAAAGTCCAAACCAAATGCAAGGATCAGTAGATGGGTGTTACGTTTACAACCAGATCGATTTAAAGTTGTCTACATAAAAGGCAGGAATAACATAGCAGATCCTTTATCACGATTGATACAGGTGAATGAGCGAAAAGTGGAACAGACTGATACTGATGATTTCGTGAAACTGGTAACTTTACATTCTGTTCCAAAAGCTATGTCCGTTAAACAGATAGAAGCAGAATCTGCAAGTGATCAAGTTCTTAAAAGTGTTCGCAATTGTATTCGAACAGGGACGTGGCCGAAAGGTGAGAACAAAGCACACATGATAGTGAAAAACGAACTGTCAGTTATTGGAAAACTTGTGCTGAGAGGAACTCGAATTGTTATGCCTCAAACAATACGAAACACAGCACTGAAAATTGCCCATGAAGGTCATCCCGGAATCGTGGTCATGAAACGTCATTTACGTACAAAGGTATGGTGGTCAGAAATGGATCGAGATGCTGAGGATGTGTGTAAAAGATGCCATGCATGTCAAGTTGTAAGTCAAACATCCAATCCAGAACCTGTGAAAAGTACGGAACTTCCAAAAGGACCGTGGCAGTTGATTGGAGCTGATCTGATGGGACCTTTACCCTCAGGAGATAGTCTATTCATAGTGGTGGATTATTATAGCAGATATGTGGAAGTGGAAATCATGAGGAAAACGACGACCGATAGGATAATAAGAAGTCTTCGCAGAATGTTTCAAACGCATGGTTTACCTCTACAAATAGTAACCGATAATGGTCCTCAATTCATAAGTGGTGAATTTAAGGATTTCATGGAACAACAGAACATAGAACATCGACGAGTGACTCCACTGTAGCCTCAAGCCAATGGTGAGGTGGAAAGACAGAACAGATCAATTCTTAAGCGTCTTAAAATTGCTCAAGTAGAGAAGAGGAATTGGAGGGATGAGCTGTCTGACTATTTGACCATGTACAGAACGACACCTCATTCTTCAACAGGAGTCAGCCCATCGGAGTTGCTATTCAAACGGAAAATCCGGACAAGGTTACCAACCTTGGACACTACATTTTATGATTCAGATGACATGGACCAGGAAATTCGTGACAGAGATGCGGAGAAGAAAGGAATTGCAAAGTGCCATGCAGATGAAAAGTTTCACGCGAAGGAAAGTGATGTCGAAAAAGGTGACAAAGTTCTTCTGAAGCAGCCGATTGAAAACAAACTGTCATCAAACTTTGAATCAGAACCGTACAAAGTTGTTTCCAAGAATGGAAACAGTGTAGTTGTGCAGAAAAACGGCGCAAGTTATAATCGCAACATTACTCATGTGAAAAAGTACAACGAACCAATTTCTGATGATTCTGAAGAACCGAATGATGTGAATGTGGAATCGCGAGAAACCAGCACCAGTGAAAGTGTGCCCGATATGTCAGTGAATTCGCGTCCTGTTAGGATTCGCAAGATTCCGAGTAAATTTGATGATTTTGTGATGACATAGTGATTAGTGTAAATGATCATCACAAAAAGTGAAAAAAGTGAAAAAGTTTCACTTTTCCCCAAGTTTTGTAACTGACTCTTTTGTAACAATGATAATAAAAACCAATGGCTTGCTTAATTTCTTATCATTGATTCTAATTTATTAAGATTCTTTTAATCTTTCATCTGGGATCAGTTTGTCTGATCATGCACTGTATGACATTCTTTCTAATATTAATTAATTTAAATAAAAGTACACAAGCAAACTTTTTGAAGTCAACGATTATGGTCAAGGCAAATTAATGTTCCACCTAATCGTTAACAAGTAAAAAATATATAACAAGAAACACTTGCAGTACATTTAACCCCCCAAAATTAGATTACAAAACCGTAAAAATTTATTTCATTAATGCCATTTTTCCCACGCCATCGTCTGGTCACATATTGTCCTGATTAAAACGACCATCCTTCCTTCTCATCTTCCTTTTGATACCATTTTTCTTCTATTCCTCTTGGCTAAATTTTTCTATTCCACTAGGCTCCGCCATGCAACTTCTCTAGGCGCAGCCTTCCTGTCCCCTTTGGTTATGTCCCCCTACTCCTCTGGGCACCGTCGTCCTACTCCTAATATATTCTCCGTCCAACTATTTCTTGGTTCCATTCTCTTCCTCCTGTAGGCCTCGTAATCCTAATCTACTAAACTCTCTCCTCCAACTCCTCAAGTCAAGGTAAGTTCTCCATCCCCCTTTTCCTCTCGGCTTTTGTCCTCTTACTTCTTTTTGCTGGCTTTCTACACTTATAGGCCCCATTCCCAAACTTCTTTAGGCTACGTTCTTTTGTTATTTTAGGCTTCAACTCTCTTGCTCCGTTAAGCTCTGTCCCCCTTCCCCTTTAGTCCTCCTTCTCAAAGCTTTGTCATCCTCATATACTCAGCATACGAGTCTCTGTTAATCTTTAACATTGGTCTATTTTACAATGTACTTATCTTTAACTTCAAACTCCTCTTTATTTTGTTATTTCTTTATGGTCAGTAAACTCTAGAAGGTTTGTTCCCATTTCGCCTTAACTGTAAAATTTAGCCTTCCCATTTCGCCTTAGTAAGCTCTCAGACGAATTAGGTGAGACGGGAATTTTAATGAACACCTAATTTAGTCTAAAAACATAATAAATTAAATGATGATCTAGAATTGATGAAATATATTTAAAGTTTAACAAATATTAGCCATATTATATGCTCAGTTTAACAAATATTAGCAAGCATGTAATTATATATACATATGGGGAGGACTTATTTAAATAATTCATATAAGAAACACAGCCTGGGCCGCGGACGGATGTCGAAATATCCCAGGTTGTCTATAGCTACATATGCGATGTCGAGATGCCGAAGTTTACCTGTATTTACAATGTACAAATTCTAACAGGATATTCAAATATTTCTTAGTTTTGCTCATGTTATTGTACATACATGTATATCAAAGAAAAGGGATTTTAAATATTCCATTTTTTCCCCTTAATTTTTCATTTTTAAATCCAAATATAGTTTTTTTTAAATTATCTAATTAACTAACTGGTTATAAAACAGTATTGTAAGAAAATTCCAATTTCATTTAATACTTTTTAGCATTTTCCTTAGTTGTTAGTTAAGGTGAAATGGGAACAAACCCTCTATAATAATGATATGTATATTTCCGGGAATTAATTTATTATTATAAAAGTTTTGGACGCAGAGACCAGGTCTTACAAAAATCTATTGGAATCCCTATGGGTACCAATTGCGCTCTGTTACAAGCAGACCTATTTTTTTATTCATATGAAGCAGAATTCGTGCAAAATCTTAAACGTGGAAAGAATAAAACACTTGCTGTGGCCTTCAACTCGACATTTAGATATATCGACACGTACTGTAATTTAACAATGGAAATTTTCATTCCCATGTCAATACGATATATCTTGTTGAGCTCGAGATAAAAGAAACCACAGAAATTGACACATCTGTTTCATATTTGGATGTTTTACTTGAAAAAGACGTCAATGGTAATCTAACAACAACCAAGCTCTATGAAAAACTTGATGACTTTAACTTTTCTATCGTCAACTTCCCTTACTCCTTCATCACCTGCATAAAGAGTTTATATCTCTCAGTTGATTCGGTTGGCAAGAATATGCCCTACGTATAAACAATTTCTAATACGAGGTAAACTATTGACAAACAAGTATATGAAAGAAGAATATCAGCTGTCTCAATTAAAGTCATCATTTCTATGGTCGATACAATTATCTTGTCATGAAATACAATTTATCCATGGCATCTGATCCCACCTCTGATGTTTTGGAGGTCTGTGTTTGCTCTGCTCCTGCTTTGTATTGTTTTATGGAATTTTGATCTTGACTACTGTTCGTTTCTTTGGTATCTTACTTTCATGCATTAGACGACGTATCAGTTATTTTTGTCGTTACTGAGTGCTGTTTAGTATACATGTACTTCCGTCTACAATGGTGTGGACTGATTACAATGAACAGCATCTAAGTGAATCTCTATATATATAGGGGTCTTCAGATATGGCGAGAATCCGAACAAAAATGGCGGACACATTCCTTTTACGAATCGTGTTCAGCTTTAATTATTAAATTGAACCAATATCTCTGCGGAAGTGATAAAATTCTCACACTTGCATCATTACAAGGACCGTAAGGAGTGGAAGCAACTCCTTTCCAAAAAAATATAGAAGCTACATTATTACAGCAATAGCTAAAAAGTGAAACGGGAAAATTGAAACATAAAGTAAATTTAAACGATTATGAACAGTCTTGAAGCATGTATATGTGTCAATAATTTCTTATAACGTCAAATCAACAATAACTATTATAACCATTTTTAAGGCATATATTTTAATCATTCCTATTTAAAATCTTAATCTTTTACAACCACTTCATCAGAATTCAGAGAGAAAAATGTGAGTCCCCGTGCCACACATGACATTGACACAAATGATATGATAATATCTAATTTAACGTAAATGTCTTGTCAAAAATAATGCGAAACTGGTTTAATGTTCACATTAAATCGTGTAATGGTATTTGGTATTTGGTTATTAAATATCTGCAGCGCAGAAGAGAAGACTTAATTGCCCAACACGTATCTATATAAGACAAGATTTGAAAAAAAAGTGGTGAGTTTACTGATAGTTACTCCTTGTACTTAAAACCGTTGAAGAAAATTACTTTTGGCTAGTCATTTTTCAACTTAATCAACATCATTAGTAATTAAGTTTCAGCGGAAAAATACATGTAGTTAAAAATTGAGTAAATTGATAATTTGTTCCGTCAAAACAAATTAATTTCTAACACACTTTTAAGTCTGTCAAATGGGCACAATTATAAATTATATATATTTTTGCGATTATAAAACTAATTAAGGCGATGATTAATGTTTACAGCTTAATTACAGGTAAAAAAAATTCTTACCTATACGTATGTCGTGTAAAAAGAATTTTTGAACTAGAGATTAACTGTCATTACATAACGGATTTTTTTTTGTAATATCCCGGTCACGGAGCAAACGGTGGGTGTGACCAGTCGGCAGGGGATTCTCACTCCTCATGGGCACCTGATGAAATATATGGATATAACAAACAATATTCGAGCTCAAAAGTCCATAATAACAAAATTAAAGCAGAGGAAACATGAACCACAGAACCATTAGAGTTGAAATCAGGTGCCGTGGAGGATTAAGCATCCCTCACCGACTGGTAACACCCTCCGCGTGCTCCTTGTCATGATTTGAAAATAACGGGAAAATGCATAGAAAATTCAGTGTGTATATAATGGCTTAACAATCAGAATGGATTGATTGATTGATTGATTGTATATCGTTTAACGTCCCTCTCGAGAATTTTTCACTCATATGGAGACGTCACCGTATGCCAGTGAAGAGCTTCAAATTTTGACCTTTACTCGGCACTCAGGGCCATTGAGCAGTGAGGGATCTTTATCGTGCCAACGCCTGCCGCTGACACGGGGCCTCGGTTTTTAAGGTCTCATCCGAAGGACCAGCAACTTTGACTTCAAAGTGCCGAGCGCATGGCGCAGGTACAGTTGCTACCCATTTTAACGACTAAGTCAGTCGCGGCCGAGATACGAACTCACGACCTACCGATCACGGAGCGAGTGCTCTACCGACTGAGCTACCGTGGAAAATACCAGTTAGACTTTGACTCAGTGATAAATTGTATTTGCTGACAAGGTCATTTTATCGAACATAGAACTTAAGAAATGATGACTTTAAACGAGACTGCTGATATCCTTGTTTCAGCAACATAATTTAAACCCTGTTTGTAGATGACGAAGGTATATTGATCTCATCTCTGACGTTTTAGAAGTCCGTGTTTGCTCTGCTCTTGATTTGTATTGTGAGCTGGAATATCATCGTCATTTCCATGTATCTCATCAGAGCGTCTAACATTTACCGTAGTTTCTCAACGGTTAAAAACGTTAAATTTGTTAAATCTCACTAAAGTGTATTTTATTGTTTATCCAGGGAAAAGAAGAACAAATTATAAAAACTTTCTCTCGCAGAATTATGTTGCTCGTTCAAGAGGTCCGCGTTTGCTCTGCTCCCTGATTTTCTTTTTTCAATGGATTTTTGAGCGTGATCACTGTTCGTTAACTCCGTAATTAATTTTAGTCTAAAAATACAGTGTTTCACTAATAAAAACCTACAAATTTAGAAAACTTTATTTTTTCTTAACGTATAGCTTTTCTACACTGTTTGCTTCTCATTGGTAATAAATGTCTTTCTTAAATACCAAATTTTTAATTATCTTGTTGGATGTCCCAGCTGAAGGTATTGAAACTAATTCTAAAAGAATAGCAATCTATGGGTATTGTAGAAATGAAATATTCATTTTCTCTTTTCACTTTTTATTCTATGAATGTATTTGTTTTTCTAAATAAATTAAAAAAGAACATTTGATCTCATTCCAAAATCGTATTAAGATATATAATCAAAACCGATCAACCTAAAAGTATAAAGAATTCGAATATTTCAATTTCAAACTATTACAAAACATGTCTCAACTTAGGAGGCGAATTTTTTCAAGGTCATTGATTGATTGATTGATTGTATATTGTTTAACGTCCCTCTTGAGAATTTTTCACTCATATGGAGACGTCACCGTATGCCGGTGAAGGGCTTCAAATTTAGACCTATACTCGGCACTCAGGGCCATTGAGCAGTGAGGGTTCTTTATCGTGCCAGCGCCTACCGTGACACGGGACCTACGTTTTTAAGGTCATATCCGAAAGACCCGTGACTTTAACTTCTAGTGCCGAGCGCTTGGCGAAGGAACAGTCACTACCTTTGTTTACGTCTTAGGTTGGACGCGACGCCGTTCACGAAGCGAACGCTCTACCACTAGGCTACCGTGACCGGTCAAGGTCATTGATTATTCAAAGCTTTGAAAGTAACTTAATTTACGTTTTCGAAAATTAATCACACAAGTCTGGATCAGAATTTGCGGCTACGTTCTAGCAAGCTGTTGTAATATTTAGAATACTCAAGGTTAATATCTTTTCTAAGAAAGGTACGAAGTTTATTTATCAAGGTCTCGTTTAAACATTCAATTTCGTATGTGTTATTGCGATTCAATAACCTTGTCAGCAAAAACAATTAATGATTAAGTCGAATGCTTATTCATTTACAAATATTGTGTAGGCCCTCATTCTCAACCAGGGAAATCGACCATTTTTTCTGTTGTCCCGACAAGGAATCAGCAGCTGGTGTGACTTCTCGAAAGGAGACTCTTACTTCCCCATGGCACCTAATTCCATCATTAATATAATTATGAGATCTGAGTTCCTTTGATCCGATTCAATGAATTTCTGAACTTGATTACTGTTCGTTAACTCTATATTTCGTAATAAAAACCGAAAATTATAAACAATGTTCGATCTCTAAAAAACAAACAAAAAAGTGAAAAAGGCATGTATCATAAGTCTCCGGAAATTCCAGAGCTGGAGCTTTGGCTGAAGAGGAATACTGTAAGTACTCCCTGTTGTCCGGATATACCCGTTGGAGCGCTATATGTTGGTCATAAAGACGGGGATAGACGGAACATAGTGCAGTAAAATTGCAACTTAGTGATGGCTATTGCTTTTTTGACCTCCAATGCTGGAAACAAATTACGTAGTTAATCAATATTGAGAAGTACTGACATGAAACTATTTCTGTATAATTATAAGTGTTATACCTTTATCTATTCCAAGAAATATCACCCTACGCTATGTGAACTCATAATGAAAAGAAGATAAACCTCTTTTCCTGTTAGGAACATTTAAGCTTACATTGACCGTAATCCCGTTGAGTATGAAAGAAACACATAGAAGACGATCAAAAATCAAGGTCTTTTCGCATTTGAACTAAAGTTACAGAGAAAAAACCTTAAAGATCTTGCTGTGGGCATCAGAAATGTCAGCTAAAGCATGATTTAATGACACGTGTAGCTTATATTTGTAAAGAAGGTCGTTATAAGGACAAAAGAATGTATGAAATGCCGACTTAAAACAAAGTTCTTGAAAGCCACCCAACATCGACATTTTTTCTCCCTTTTTATCTCTATAGCTATCAGTAGGAAGATGAACACCAGGAAACGTTTAAATATATGAGTTTCAAATAACTTTTAAATGGAGAACATGTACTTTTTACCAGATACAAGGAAGGATGTTGAATCTCGGGTAATTTATGTTTCAAACGGAGTGACAAAATTGATGCTTTGAATTGCATTTATTTTACTTATCTTGATAACAAATCAAAAAAGACATGAGGTCGACCATAGCCAGAAAAAATACCCCGAACCTACAAAGATTAGAACACAGTACATCACACTAAACTCTACTTGTGTGGTATTAGGAAAACCTTGTTTTAATTGTTGAGTTTAGTGGTAATTCATTTTCAAAAAATGAAAATCACATATCGGTATTAAATGAAACATATGGAGATAACGAGCGGTATACCAGATCAAAAGTCCATAAAACAATACAAAATAGAGCAGAGCAAACACGACCTCAAAAACATCACAGGTGGGATCAGGTGCCTTGGAGTAGTGGGCATCCCCTGCCGGTCACACCCGCCGTGCGCTCCTTGTCATGATCGGAAAATAACGAAAAAATCCGTCGTCAATTGATTGTATAAATAATGGACAAACAATTAGTATGAAAAACATTAAATCTGTCAACATAACAGTCTACTAAAACGAGTTCATTTTACACGAATCTTATCATTATTATTGCAAGTACTATTGTTATGGTAAAAAACCAAAATATTGTCAAAATTAAACTCAATTCATGTCAATGATGTAGATCAAGTGGATTCCTAATTAAAATATCAGGGGCGTGCAAAGATCGAACCCTGATGAGATAGGAAAAGTAAAAGGAATTTTTTTAGGTTTCAAGGGGCAAGTCATCCGAAATCAATGGCACTCTGTCAGAATCATCGATTGTTTTCAGGGCGGAGTCGACAAGCTTTCATGAAGAAAAATAATAGCGAGGTGAGTAAGTTTTCACTGTGCTAAACAAACAAGCAATACAAGCCTCGTCTAATTTTCATGAACCTAAGCATGATACTTGTACATCTATAAAGTTGCGTTTTCCTCCCTTTAAGAAACATGACTGTAAACAATAAACTAGTCATTCCTTTTAGTTTGAAAATAATATATTAGAAGGTTTATAAATACGAGGGTTGTCTCAAAATTTCGTAGACTGAGCTGAGCTCATATCTTTTAACGGAAGTAATGTATCTTTGTAAAATTTTCAGGGTGGATAAAGCGTGTTCTTGGCAGATAAATTACGAAGTTTTATCATGTTTACTTGAAAACTTTTCGAGTAATAACATTTAAAGTGATATCGTTCTGTAACACCCGGAGCAATCTGCAACGTCAAAAAATACAAATACAAACGGTTCAAATTTTTGGAGAAAATATTTCAAATACATGTGAAATACATGTATCTTAATTACTATGATATGATCAAACATCAAAATATGTAAACAAAGTGTATGCATGTACAGGTATGAAATAATAATAATTTGCAACGCTATATCTCTACGGGCTTTTCGTCTGTTTTCTCTAATGGAGTTGCACAATGGAACTCTTGCCCATTTCTTAGCCCTGTGTTTTATTTTAGTTACTGTTATTCTCATATACATAGAGAAACCGTTTTAGTCATTTTAAATACTAAGGACGAGAAAAAGTTTCCTACTCTACCAAACATTTATAACTGGTACATTTCGGTAAGAGTGAATTCAGGGTCAGAACATTTGAACATAGTCCAGTGCGCCGCCTATGCCAACGCAGCCGCCATTTTTTAAAAAGTCGGATTTCAACCCCATGTATATAAAACGTTATAAAATTCAAATTTTTTAAAGCATAAACACCAAAATTTGAGTAAATATAGTTAATAAAACAGTATTAAGAATTTTCATTTCTATTAAAAAAAAATACACTGTAGAAATTACTTTTCCGTAGGATTTTGAATATAATATACAAATTTATCATCGAATTTCCCGAGTGTGAGGTCAAATTTGTTCATTATTTTTTGGGGAAAAAATTTGAGATGATATCACACGCCGGACAAGCCATGAATAAACAGAACTTATGACTTGTAGTACTTTATATTAATAATTATAACAAAGAAAGTCAATTGACAAATAAATTACATTAGTTTTTCTTTTATATAATGAAGTAAACAAATTTTTAAGCAAAACAAACACGGGCATCTTAAATGGGGTCAGGTGACTTTATATAAGTTTTTTAAAGTGAATGAACTCTTGTTTGTATATTTGTTTCTGGTATTGTTTCATACGGTAACATAATAATAAAGTCTTATTGTCATTTTGGCTATAACAGGATAATTTTCAACGTTGATTGATGTTCAAGGGCTTAATTACCGGCATATGTTGTTATAAACGATCATCACAAAAAGGGTCATTGTAATAATGTTAGAATAATTAACAATTAGTGTGTGGAAATGATTTGAAGCTAGGTATTAAATGTTGAAATTTATATACCTCCCAGAAGTTTGTATGTTTTTCAGTGAGTGAAATTGAATGTATGGAAGCTACGTGTCTTTTGCAGGTGTTAATGTCCTTATTAAAAAGTGACCTAGATTTGAATTAAAAAAAATGACCTTAATGCACAACATCACACTAGAAAAAAATATGTTAACAACATTTACAAGAAGACCAAAATTCTATCGACTGTTTTTAAGTTTTAATGACACATTTCTTGAATGTTTTTATAGTACAGAATTCTAATTTCATACAATATGTCAAATATTCTCTGGAAATAAAAAAGAAAACTGGATTTAAATTTAATTATTTATTTGGGAAAAAAAACAAACAAACAATTGATGTGATTGCAATAGGGAGTTTATAAGATATGAATGAATAATATGAAATGATATGATTTTGATAATCTTGTTCAAATGTTTGGTAGGGGTACTTCATTTTTTTTTCAAGAAAACTGTTAATAGTAGAAATTTAATTCGATATAAAAATTTTGTGAAAATATTAAAGAGACACCGTGACACACAAAGGGAAAAAAAATGACAAATGTAGAATTTTTGCATGACCCGTGTTAATTTTGTTGAATTCCTTAAAGGGTTAGATTTAAGAAAATTACAGGTTACAGAACCTAAAAATTCTAATTTAATTGAGAAAATTAAATGTAAAAATAATTTCAGTATGTCCCATAACGAAAATATTGCTAAATACTTCTTCCCCCTATTGTACGCGTGCGCAGAAAAGTTGAATAAGTTTCCATAGTTACCATGGTCTCAAGTACCCAGGAATGAATGTATGTGGGCCAAAACGTTTGATGCAATATTTTTGAAATGATTGAACATATTTCTCACCTTTGCACGCTCCAGTTAAATGTTTGTTACAAGTTTGAGCTAAAAATAAAAGGGGCGTGACGTTGACAAACAGGAAAACAACGAAACAGTAGATAAAACCTCTGTTTTTCCGGCACTTATATTGTGCATTTTTTTCTTGCAGTTTAACTGTCATATCTTAGCGATAGACACATCAATTTCATTAGTCTTTCTCTGTATGCTACTAATACCGTAAAAGAAGGATATGGAGATAATAAACAGTATTCAATTTCAAAGTCCATAATACAATACAAATTAGGAGCAGAGCAAACACGGACCTCCGAAACATCAGAGGTGGGATCATCTGAGCATCTCTTCCTGACCAGTCACGCCCGCCGTGTGCTCCTTGACATGATCGGGAAATAACGGAAAAATCCGTCGTCAATTCAGTGTATAAATAATGGACAAACAATTAGAATGAAAAGGTCAGTCAGCAATTGACTCAATAATAAATTGTATTGCTGACAAGGTCATTGTATCGACCATAGAACTTACGAAATGATGATTTTAAACGAGACAGTTGATAATCTTGTTTCATCAACTTTCTTGTCAATAATTTACCTCGTTTTAGAAATTGTTCATACGTAGCGCATGCTCTTGGGTATCGAATCAACTGAGATATATATACTTCGTATGCAGGTGATGAAGGTATGTTGCTGCATAAGTAAGAGAAGTTGACGATAGAAAAGTTAAAACCATCACGTTTATCACATAGCTTGGTTGTAAGATTACCATTAACGTCTTTTTTAAGTAAAATATCCAAGTATGAAACAGATGTGTCAGACTCTGTGGTATGTTTCATCTCAAGCTCACCAGGATTTGACTCATTATGTTACTTTAATATTTAAGGAACATGTTGTGAACCTAATTATTACCTGAATTAATAATGCATTTGTAAAGGAGCAAAAAAGTAGAAGAAAAAAAGGAAACAAAAAGATAAGATTACTTTTTGTTAATGCTGCTCTTTGATGATCGATCTAAACTACGTATTCCACTTTCTGCACCCCTTTAATTTTCATCTTCATCGGAATCTGTTCCTTTCAGGTTACAGTTTCCTTTTTCCAGACCCCGTTTGTCCATCCGAACTTAAATCTTCTTTCTTTTATGGTTACATATTCTTCTCATCAAAGTTCATGCCTTTTCTTTCGCAAATATGAGTTAGCCAGACGCTAAATGTACATCTTCCGTACTTGAAGTTGACGTTAATGATATGGAACACCGTGTTAATCAAAAATGTCTTCTGGGAAACCAAAGCAATTTCTTGTTTGATGTCCATTTATTCCTTACAGTTTGGCTTTGTACAATGTGAGTATATCTGGAATGCAAGGAAATAAAAAATACATACACATGTATGTGCAATTTGTTTTCCGTCTTAGTTTTCATATCACTCTTGATGATGGATCAGCTCAAAATGCTGTTGAATGAATCGTTTTTGAAAGATTATTGAAAAGTTAACCCCATAATATCTTTTCATTATTTCCCTTTATGACAAGGAATTATATGGGATACTCACATATATGGAAAATAAGTAGTAAAAAATATAATTAATGAAGCTGTTTTATTAACCGAAAATAATTTTTGCTCTAAATCCGTTTTCATGACAATTTGAATAGGTGACAATATTTTAAATCCTGAATACAATATATACTTTTTGACCTTATTAGAAAAGAGTCATATATAAGGACAATTAACCCTTTCAGACTGGTTTTAAAATCAGTAATCAATCTCAAATGAACTCGTCTTTGTACTCAGACCACTTTTAATTGAAAAATTGTAAAATGTAATGAATTTAATGGATTACATTTGGTGATAAACGCAGGCAAGAATCAAAAGTTAACATGCGTAGTATCTGTACTAGTAAACAAAGCAAGAATGGTTTTGAGTTGGGTTCAGGTGCCACAGAGAAGGCAACTGATCGCTGTGTTAGAAGGTTTAATCTCAAAATCGAAACCTTCAGGCTTCTTTTCAATATCAATTTTAGAGTACAAGTGTGTACGATCAAAACTTTATTTACAAGTAACAAAACAATTTTGTAGCTAACCATGGAATCGACATTAATATATAAATTACCGAGTTCTGTTTTCAATGATGAAAAGTAGTTCAAGGTGTCCAAAAACCTGGGAGTGTCTTTATAAGGAATAGGATATAAGGCTTGTTTGTGGGATTTTGCAAACATAAATAATTTACCATTGAAAATGTCAATTTAAAGACTTGTTGCCATCATTTTTTGCTGTATACTGTAAGGTGACTTTTATTCGCGTGAAAATAATATATTTGCGACCAACGTTTACTGATTAAGTAAATCTAAGAAATCACTTGATCGTAATTTGATTTCAAAGAGACGAACAAAATTAAAGATTAATATGAAATATGTGGAAATAACGAACAGTATTCAAGATTGAAAGTCCATAGAATATTACAAAATAGGAGCGAAGCAAACAAGGACATCCAAAGCATCAGAGGAAGTATAAGGTGCCATGGATGAGTGATCATCCCCTGCCCACCGGTAATTAAGCGAATAATTATAGTTTGCTTACAGTAGTCAAATATTTATTTCTAAATTAAGCTTAACATAATAATATTATTTGGTTTGTCATTTTTCACAATTATGAAACTGGTTTAGGTGTGATTTATGTTGGAGGGATTAATTGCAGGTAAATTACAGGTAAAATTGTTGTAAACTATCTTTAAAAAATTCATAACGACGTGACAACAATTAGCACGTTGTATGTAACAATGCTTGGATAAAACTATTAAAGGTTATTATTAATTGTTTAATTGATACAACTCCCTAAAATTGGCGTGTTTCTGTCAACACAAATGAATGTTCCCATATTATTACCTGTGTTTTAAAAGTAAATTAATTTTTGTCAAAGGGGCATCAGATTCTTCACAAAACCAAGTTTATTTACAACATTTACATGCTAAGTTTGACAACTTTTGTCCATCAGTTTATGTCAGGTTTTTGCAATTTCATTGTGAATGTGTACATGATAAAGGTGAAGATGACGAAATGCAATTAATCTTAAAAAAACTGCGATCAAAAATCTGTGAACAAAATGTCCGTATAAAGGCATAATACTATGAAATTAATTAAAAGATTTTTAGTGTTTGGTGTTTTCTCCCTTAATTTGCTACAATGGACTTCTGAGTTTGATAAGTATTCTTCAATTTGTCTTTTCAGCTTTGTTTAGTAAGGTTTTGAGTATTTGACATGTATGGAGGCATATTTCTGCCTCTCACATGCAAGATACATTATGTTAATATGCAACATAATTATGCAGACATGCAACATGTTGACATAAATAAGTCGCATGTCTACATATTTATGTTGCATCTTGCATATCTACGATGTCAGATACGGGCGTTAGTAAGTAAATTTAACTATATTTGAATTATATTTACTTATTAGATTGGTAACTTGCATGTCAACATAATTAACTTGCATGTTGACATAAGTATGTTGCATGTCTACATAATTATGTTGCATGTTAACATAATGTATATTGCATGAAGGGGCAAAAATATTCCACCATAGACATGGCAATGTAAAAATGTAGTTGACTAAACTAACGTTATATATTCCAGTCCTAGTTTTCATATTTAGATAGATAAGTTATCTAAGAAAACCAAGTATCTTCTTCACAGAACATTTGTCGTCTAAAATTTTTTTGGAATTGAATTCAAAGTATCTACTAGTAAGTAAACGTAAGGACAAAGTATAGAAACAATCAAATCTGGTCCTTTATATATTGAAATGCAGAACACAAGTAAAATTGTGATAAAATGCAATTAACAGCTTTAAAACTAGGTTTGTGCTTGTTTTGCATGTTAAATGAGCACTTGATGTAATAAGAAGGATACAGGGAGGCCCCAAGAGGATGCTTAAGTGGGTATTCTATCGAATAATCTCCCTTTTGATGCTATTTGATAAGATGTTTTATAAAATTAGAAAAATAAAATTGAACCAAAAATGAGGAAATTCGGATTCTGACACGTTTTGTGGCATTCCCGTTAATACCGCATAATTAAATTTAATGCTCATTTGTAAGAGTAAATACAATATGTAGTCAATGATAAACTAATTGCATTGTTCCTAGATACGCCACAAACGACTGGCCAAAAGTGGGCTTATCCTTCATCGTTCTTTAAAGAACTGTCCTTTTGTAGATGAACACAGTGCAGTTATTTCCGCAAAACATATTTACTTCAAGTTCGACGGATCTTCAAATAATTCTTAATTATGCTTCCTGGTAAATTCTTAGTTATAAATGTTCATTTATGTACCATAAATGTTCATTTATTTACCATGACATTTCGATTTTTAACACAACAAGGCAATAGCAGTTCGCCAATTTAGAAAGTTTATTACATTATATCAATTCGTGAATGGTAAGAGAACGATGTATTGTTAAACAGGATAAATTGTTGACAAATGAAAGAACATTGTTGGCGGAAAAATTCACGTGTATTTAGCGAGTGATTAATTTTTTGTGTTTTTAGTGGGATGTTATGAATTCTACCAATGTGATTACCAATTATATCATACGAAAAAGAAAAAAAATGTATAAAATATAAAGTTGATGATATAAAAAGCAGAACAATTCTTCATAAAAGTTATTTTTGAGGAAATAAAAAGTATATAAAAAATCTTATCATGATGATTTACTTGTTTTTTCAGTATTATTTTAAAATCAATCAAATAAAACTTTAATTCTTCTCAGAGTCTCACTGTGGGTCAAGTTTAACTTTCCAATGAAATAATTTAAGCTCCCATTGTCCTCAATCGGCAGATTATTTTAGCAATTTTTCTTAAAGCACCCTGCGGTTTTTCTAAGCAGCTTTTTAGGAACTATTGCAAATATAGGTCAATTTTTCGTCTTAAAGTCCTTTTTCAACTCTTTCTTCTAAGAGCTCTATCGATTTTTCTCCCTAGATTAAACAAAATCACATCTACATATAACCGTTTTATCCCTAATTGAAGGCCATGATTTTCCATCAAAATATAACCCTCCCATCCCTATCTGAAGGCCATGTTTTACCAAAATACATAAAACCGTCTTATCCCTTTCTAAAGGTTATGATTTGCAATAATGATAATACATATAACCATACTATCCCTCTCTCTGGGCCATATTTTTGCTTATAATATACATGTACAGTTATGAAATGGGTACCTCCTCTCGCCGCTCGGGAAATAGTTTCCTGCCGAGTGGATATTTTGCTTATAATGATATATACAACTGTCCTATCACTTTCGGAGGGCTATGTTTTACTTATAAAAATATATACAACTGTCCTATCCCTTTCTGAGGGCTATGTTTTGCCATACTTACATGATTTTCCTTTAACACTGAACACTGAATAAATATTCATGATAGTCCCAGGGAGTAGCTTGATGAGGGAAATAGAAGTAGACAGTTTTATGGTATTAATTTTATATAGAGTAATTACAGTAGATTTATAATAATAATATATACAACTGTCCTATCACTTTGTGAGGGCTATGTTTTGCCATACTAACATGATTTGTAAGATTATTGCTGGTTGATTTTCGTCCAGCTGAAGAGTTTACATAGAGAGACTTCACCATATTACAGTTACGGGCTTAAAATGTAACGTTTTAGTCAGCACTAAGAGCCATTGAGCAGTGCGGGATCTTTATCGGATCAGAGCAGGTCTCAAGAAAGGATTTTCAGTTGGAGGTGCTGGGACACAACCAACATTTTTAGTAAAGGGGGGGGGAACTACCAAAACAATTCCAATTTCATTAATATGGAAAAAAAGGACATCCAATATGAAGCGGGCACCAAATGACGAATTGTCTACCGCTGTTTAATGAAAATTATACGAGAGACAGACGGATGGACCAATTGATATATAAAAAAATATTTTTACGGTGTTTTTATAGAGATTGGGATGAAATTAAATTATAAGGTATTATTTATAGTAATATATAGTAATGATCAACAGATCATTACAAAGGTGGTATTTCTTCTTATATTTGAAACTTGTTTTTTTTTTTGCTAATGCAAACTTTCTTTATCTTTACATTATGAAAGCCCAAAGCGTCAATTCCTAATTTAAGGAGTAAAATCTAACATGTTTTGGCTTTTAAAGAGAACATGGTTTCTCTACCTTTTGTAGAGTTTTTTGTGCTATTCAATTTTTCGCTATAATTTATAAGCCTTACAAAGTAATAACTTTGTCAACAATTTCAGTTCGTTCCCAATTCAAATGCTTTGCTTCATCAGAATAATTTTTTTTTCACCATTTCTAAAGATAACAATTATAGTTATTTCTACATTGATCGTTAAATCCCATTTTGTAGTTTGAATATCAGTGTATCTGACATGGATTGTTATTCATTTACACTTCCCGAAAAATTACCACATTGTCAGAATACAAAAGTACATTAAGATTACAATCTTATATTAATAAAGGATTATTTAGCTTTGTTAAAAACTCCCTTTCAGAATCCATACGGTGCAAATAATATCGGGGATAGTTTCCACCCTGTAAAGAATCCGTTTTGCAATTTTAAAATAAAAAATCTGAATTTTTCAGACAAGACTTCAAGCTTTCCATAAAAAGTGTAAAGTATTCATTTCAAAGTCCCTAAAAATCAGTTATATTCCAATATTTTTCACTAGTCCATAATATATTCATTATTGTACCATTCTTTAAAAATTGTATTGTGACATGATTAAGACGAAGGACATACATGTATCTATAAAATAAGGCCATTATGCAAAAAAAAAGAAAGAAAAAAAACTGGAAAAATTATCCCTATTCCAATTAAATCACTCATCCGTTAGTACCCAGGAATGCTGTAATTTCCGTGGAAGACAATGAAGTGACGCAAGTTAGGTATCGAACGTCACGTTCTTAGAACATCTCACTGAGAAACACGTTCAACTCTACATAAATGTAAAATTTCTATAGGACAATTTCAATTTCGACCTCGAGAAAAGTCTTGGTAATCACCTAGTTCTTACTTTCCTCATATTACGATCACTTAAAAAAATACGCCATCTCTTTCCATATTTTTTCGATTCGAGTAGCAATGTCAATGTCAAGCACAGTGCTTTGGCGGTCCACGCCCATTAACGTTCTCAAACAACAACCTTGCAATGAGTAGATAGAACTTTCATCATCATTTGAAGTTTTATTTTCCCCACATTTCCTACGCCACTTGAAAACCAGTTCCTTACCGCACTTTTGTTCCATCTGTATCAATAATGTATGCGTATTAGTAAGATTTTCACTAAAAGTATTATCTGATCGAATTTCGACGTTGTCTTACGATCTCATGATCACCAAGTAATCATCAGTAAAAACTAAAATATCCAGTAACATTAATAAAACCATTGAACTCAGAGGTTTAAAAAATCAAATACATTTTAATTTAAGTTAAAATAGCCCATTTTTTACGGTGATTATCAAGAATTTAAATGATAAAGAAAAGTAAATGTTTCACCCTTTATTTTTAAAACGTCCTTTTCTATGGCAACGTTTTAAGTGTTAGTATCGTGAATTTATAATTTTTTTTATTTTAAAAAATTAAACAAGTGTATTCATTTCTACCTGTGATTTTCAATTCCTTCTTTTAAAAGATGAATAAAATCAATACAAATTCCACGTAATTTTGGATCAACATTTGTAATTTATTTACTATCCTTATGAAACGGTGATCTCCAACACATAATTAAAGTCAGAACTTTTTGACATCAAATGCAGCTGCTTCTTTCAAAATTGTTAAACTTAAAAAAAACATTGACGTTCTGGTTGAAAACTTCTATCCAGGTTTTTGCCATTAAAAAATATATTAAAACAAATTACTAGGAATGTTGAAATGAAAAGAAAAGATAACACTTGATGTGTCCTTCAACATGACATCCACCTTTACGTATATCGATGACGTTTTAATCATTAACAAAAGTATTTTTTCATTCATATGTTGATTCGATATGTCCCAGTAAAAGTAAAATAAAAAGACAATTCATCTGTTTTATATTTGGATATTTTTTTTTAGAAAAAAGACGTCAATGGTAACCTTTACAGCAAAGCTTCATGATAAACGTGATGACTTCAACTTTCCTTACATAATAGACCCTTATCATCTGCATATGCAGTTGATGTATCCCTGCTTATTCGATACTGTTGATCATTGTTATAAGACGGGACATGCTATTAACTGACAAACAGATGAAACAAAGATATCAACAGCCAAGTTTCAGGTATGCATGAAATAAAATTATCAGAAAATCCATTTCTTTCAATAGGTCAAATGCTGAATGACGTTTTTCGCAGAGATTCTTTGTCTAGAAAACATTGAAATTAAACATATTTAAAGTTTTTCCCCTTTAATCTGTTATGACAAGGAAAACACGGCTTATGTGAGCTTTTGACAGAGGATGTTTAATCCTCTATTGCACCTGAACCTTTTTCTGGTGTTTGTTGAAGTCTGCCCTTGCTCTGTGCCAGATCTGTATAATATGTATGGAATTTAAGCTTGAAATTTTTTTTGTAATCTACGGACTATCTACATGTACATTTTTCATTGTTATAGTTTTTTTTCCATTAGGGATCTGATGTTACGTTGTCTTACGTTACGACCATTATGAAAATTAATAGAGGAAGTTGCAATCCTTTACCGGCATTAAAAACGATGAAGCTTTTACGATCATTTTAAAGCTTAAACTGTTATCGTTTTAACCATAGATATAAAAATTATTGAAAACTTTCATGTTTTTTTGAAAGCAAAATTCTTAACCTCTTCAAGGTTAAATAATTAATATCAAGCGCACTTTAAAGTCTTATTATTCGAAATAAATGTAAATTATGTCCCTATGTCGTACAGAAATATAAATTCTAATACCCTTCAAATTGAAGTTTTTACAATAAATTTATTTTTAGGATAGGAATCAAATAGAGAATTGTAAAACCATCAACCGCAAGGTAGTCGTATCAAAACGGACATTTTGCAATATTTATATATTAACACGAAAACGTAAAAGACGTAAGTTGTTTTACACTTTCTATTTGTCTTCAATGTTGATAAGAAAACTATATGTATATAATAATCATCTCAGTTTCAGGCGACAAAAATAGCATATCTGTAAAAACGCGATAAGTAATAACGACGCAAAGCGTATGAAACTGGGATTATTACATTTTGCGTTATTACATTTGCGTCAAAATCAACTTAAAATGTAACAACGTAAAATGTAATTGTACATTTTTTATTTTTACATTTCACTTTATTACATTTTGCGTCGAGATCAACTCAGACTGTAATTACGCAAAATATAATTATATTAGTTTTCTGCATTTCGCGTTGTTATCACCTTTCGCGTTGTTTCACACATCTGACATAACAGCGACATTTTTCCAGATCAGATACATATCACATGAGTTCATTCTTCATTGTCGCCATAAGCAAACAGTCTGAACTACTTATTGTACAATATTTAATAATTAATTTGATACATAACTGATAAAGAAATGCACGCCCTTCCACAGTGCTCAACTTATCAATATGATTAATAACAAAACAGCCTGGGGTTATGGCATAGTGATTTAATACTTCACTAACTGACCAATTATCCCCACAATCTCGATTGAGAGCCATAATTACCTCCACATCAGTTTATATAGATATACGAAATCGCTGAATATTCAACATTTATTTTGACTTTTTGAGAAAATTGCGGTCAGTTTTACATAATAAATCATTGTTTTGTTGGGTAAAATTTGATTTTATTTGAGTGTTATCGTTCTAACCGAGCATTTGGTTAACTTGTTTTAAATTCAGTCATAGTAATGATTCATTTAAAGAACAAAATCAAGGGCTGCTCCGTGAACGGGAGGTCGTGACCATCATGAGTTCCACTCTGGACCTTGACCTCGACTAAGTCCATAAAAATATTTAGCGACTGTTCTTTTGCCATGTATTTGGCACTGAGAAGTGGAACTTCAGGTCCTTTGAACGAAACCTTAAGAACGTAGGCCCGTTGTCAAGTCAGGCCTTGGAACCATAAAGATCCCACACTGCTCAATGTATCAAAGTGCCGAGTAAAAGTCAAATTTTAAACCCCTTCACCAGCATATGGAGACGTTTTGATATAAGTGATTATTTTTTAGAAAGGGACTTAAGTCAACCTACAATCAACCAATCAGTCAACACACAAGTCGCATACTAAGGTGAGTTAACAAACTATTTCCATTAATTGAAGGAAATACCTTTTCATTGGTCATTTGCAAAATAATTTTGTTAAAACATTCTTACTGTAAACACAAGTACTCTGAAGTTAACATTAAAGTGATGCTTGAGTTTCTTACTGACAATATCTATGTGGATTTTGGCGACCAGGTCTTTCAACAATTTTTTGAAATTACCATGGGTACCGATTGCGCCCCGTAATAAGTAGACCTATTCATGTATTCATATGAAGGAGACTTTGTCCAAAATTTTATAGGTGAAAAGAAGAAACCACTTTTTGTGACCTTTAATTCGAAATTTAGATATGTCGACGACGTATTGTAAATTAACAATAGTTATTCCCATTGTTATGTCGAGATGATATATCCCGGTGAGCTTCAGATAAAAGATACTACACATTCTGACACATCTGTTTCATATTTGGATATTTTACTTGAAAAAGACATTAATGGTCAACAATCAAACAACAAAGCTCTATTATAAACGTGAACTTTAACTTTTTAATCGTTAACTTTTGTTCCTAATGAACCAATAAACCTTCATCAGCTGAAGACGGAGTTTATATCTCTCAGTTGATTCGATATGCAAGAGCATGCTCTACGTATGAACAATTTCTAAAACGAGGTTAATAATTGACAAACGAGTTGATGAAACAAGAATTCAGCAGTCTGGTTTAAAGTAATCATTTCGTTATTTCTATGGTCGATACAATGACATTGTCAGCAACTACAATTTATCATGGAGGCTAATGCTGATTGACGTTTTTCATACCAATTGTTAGTCCATTATTTACACACTGAAATGACGACGGATTTTTCGTTATATCCCTATCATGACAAGGAGCAAACCGCGGGTTCTACGGACATGCAAGGGATGCCCACTCCTCCATGGCACCTAATTCTACCCTTGATGTTTTGAAAGTCCGTGTTTGCTCTGCTCCTATTTTGCATTGGTTTCCGGACTTTTGAGTACTGTTCATTATCTCCATGTTTCACGAAGGGTTAAAATATACATATGTTTGCTATCGTCACCTTTCAAGGTCATTCTACCGTTTGCACACCACATTTCGCAAACATATATACATTATGTCAAAATTATGTCAAACATGCATTTAATCAGAGACAGAAATAACCGAAGATATAAAAATTCTTGTTTCTGCAAAGAAATTTATTCCTTCTTAAAAATAGGTTGCAATATTAATATAAAGATATAGATATATATAGTGCATTCAAAACAAGATCAAATCCAGGTTAAACATGTATTTTTTGCTCGTCACTGTCACCTTTAAGGCTAAAGAGATTCAAAAAAATAAAATAAATAATTTATGTTAATTGTTTAATGTTGACATGTTTTTAAAGCATAATTTGAGTATATAATATTTCGTTAATATTTTCCGGATATTTCTCTATATGTTAGTAAATATTTCGAAGATATGGATCCAGGAAATTTTTAATTCGTTTTATAAAACGAATGGTCTGTGTATTGGCAGCTTATTTCTGTTATAAGCATATTATAAAACATATTCTATTTGATAAAATTATACTTATGCCGAAAGCAAGAGAGAGAGAGAGAGAGAGAGAGAGAGAGAGAGAGAGAGAGAGAGAGAGAATTATTCTCTCACTGACGTGACGGGTAATCAATAATGAGGCCAGCCATCAAGATAGGGACAAAATAAATTAGACAACTCAGTCAAGATTTTTATTGAGGAAAAAATCTATTATATAGGAGAAGACCATTTAAGAATGTTTTCTGCTGTATGTCAAACGGATGACATTGCAGTGTTCATAAAAAGTAAATCTTAGACTTTGAGGACATTTTCTTTTTCTCGAGATGAGAATGCTAACAATGTTTTAAAATATTCTTGGGAGAATTTTTTTTAATTACTTTGGTCAGCATTGGACTGTGAAGAAAATTTAAGCTCTGTATACGGTTAACTTGACATTGTGGAGAAGACCAAATTACAATGACATTTACAAGATTTCAAACGATTGATGCTGAGGAATCTTCAGAGCTTTGGTAAGTATACATTTCATAGAATCGTAAGTAATTGACAAATTGTACTTCATTGAACAAGTCGAGCAAGGGTAAGCAGTGTCATTGGGACACTCAAGGTAATAAAATTCACGTTAATTAAGATTAATTAGCATGAACATGGTAGCTGAAATACTTGTCTGTTATTAATGAGAACATTCCTGTGTCTGAGGAAAGGATTCTCGGAAATACAGAACGAATTTGGTATATAATGATGTTATTAAAATGTTTTATGACATCATTATTGGACCGTTTTATCTCTTTGAGCGAAAGATTGATTGAGCTTTTTTATCTTAAGAAGCACATTGTTAGACGTGATAGTCAACGAAGTAATTTTTTTTCTCTTTTTTTATATCTGCTTCTCAAGAAGCAAGACCAGTTTCAACAGAACTTGATCATATCTCTTGATAAAATCAGCTAATAAAATATTAGATAAAATGAAACATATGGAGTTAATGAATAGTATTCAAGATCAAAAGTCCATAAAACAGTACAAAATACAAACACGGTCCTCCAAAACATCAGAGGTTGTATAAAGTGCTATGGAGGAGCTGTTATAAAAGAGAAGATATATATGAGGGTAACCAATATTTGAATTGTATATTTTTATTCATAACCTCAAAAAAATATTGGACTATTCCATCTGCTGAACAGTCGATTGGAGATAAGACTCTCATTTAAAAATGTATCTGTTTCAAGTCAACCACTACATGTTAATCTAATTATTAATAATCTTCACTGATGGTCCACTGATAAAAAATAGTACACTAAGATAGAGGCTTAGCCCTCTAAATAATCATTTTATCGACCATTAGAACTTTCAAAATGATGACTTTAAACGAGACTGCTGAAATTATTGTTACATCAATTGTTTGCAATTTACTGAACTCAGTTTAGAAAATGTTTGTATGTAGCGTAGACTGCGAAGAACATGCCCCTGCGCATCGAATAGTCTTTGATAAATAAACGCTGCAATCAGGCGATAAGGGTTCCGTTTACCTTATAAATAAAGGATGTTGACGATTTAAAAGTAAAAGTAATATAGCTTATCAGAAAGCTTTGCTGAAATGTTACCATTAAAGTCTTTTTCTAGTACAAGATACCTAGATCTGAAGCAGGGGTGCCAGAATCTGTGGTATCTTTAATCTCGAACTCATCGGTATATATTGTGTCGACATATGAATGAAATTAGCTATTGGTAATTAATAATACATCCTCGGTAAATCAAACTGTCAAGTTGAAGGCTACATCAAGTCATTTCTTCTCATCTATAAGATTTAAACATTTTTTCTTTTCTAGAAATACAAAAAAGTCTGTTTATTACATGGAGCAATGGGTACCCTTGAGAATTCCAATAGCTTGTTGGAAGACCTGATCTCCAAAGCCATATAGATATATTGTCAATTAAAAACTCATGTCAAACAATTGACCATTTTGTTAATGAAGCAGAAATCAATGATGTCAAAAATCTTGGCTTTTAATTCATCGTTGGGAATGATTGTATATGGAGATAAATATTAAGTCATAAGTTATTATGTTACTAATATTGTAATATGTTTGATATTGAAATACAATTAAAATATGGTGAATTTCAACCTCAAAATTCATTTTGAGTGTTTACAATATAAACAAATATTCAATACTGACAATTAAATCTGAAAAAAAACTCCTTAGAAAGGGATCTATGGGTATATGGAAAAGAACGACTTCCTCTAAAATACAATTATAATAAGCCACAAAAAAAAAGAAAGAAAAAAATTGTGTTTTTTGTCAGCTTTGACATATTAATTGATCACTAAAATCTTTTAATCGGCCGTGATATAACTTTTGGATTAACCCTCGTATTTGTCTAGTTAAAAAAAAATCTTATTTTTATTTCTATTGAAGAAAATATATTTTCTGTACTAATTTTGTCATTGTTTTTATGGTTGTTCATTACAAATATGGTCCCTGATTTTTTAAATGTAAGGCATTCTGGAGCTTATAGTTTGAGAGAATATTCCCCTTTGTGCATTAATGTACTTAAAAGAGAGTATACCAGATATGCATTCAGCATTAGAACCTTAAACATTATCAAATGGTTTCAATTGTATAAATTTTGTAAACAAAAAAAAGAAGACATTTAAACCTTTGTTGTAGCCCCGTGAGGTTAAAATAATGTAATACCATAAATTTTCTGCATTTGATTAAACACATTTCTATATAACGCTGTTCATCATTTTCTTAATCTATACCTTAAGGATAAGATTATTAGCAGATAATTGTTTACGATTTACTTTATTTTACTCTTCATTTTATGTCATTTAAAATTTATATATATCACGTATTTTCTGTAAATTTGCGAAAACTATATCCTCAGACATCTAAAATATTCTAACGGGATAACATTTAAGCTTCTGTTATCCGTTAACGTGCACGTGTTTTCCAAAAACATCAAGATCATTAAAATGAAAATTATCTACGGAGAATTAAAAAGACGCAGACCATTTTTAAACTGAGATGACGAGAATAATAATTACAGCCTTAAGATATACCTTATAAATTGAATTTTCCTTACTCTTTATCATTTTTTTCTGTCCGTGTAGTGCTAGTAGATCACACATTCAGGAATAAAATATCCTTATTGTGTTATTGGGAGATCGATTGTATAACAACCTCAAGATATATCGTTTAGCTTCTAATAGTTCCTTACTAATTCCCGCCGCGGAACTTGAAACCCGCCGCCATTAAGATGGCGACATTTTTATACCAGCAGGAATCGTAGCAATCCGCTGGTATTAAGACCGTCACAGCTGAGCTAAGGAACCATCAATCACAGACTAAGCTCTGATTCTTATCACGAGAAGCAAAAGGACCTAATAAAACTGTTTAGTAAAGTCTTGTAATTTTGGAGGTCTGCTTCGATTTTTGTATTGAAGTCTCTTGGGGTACTAAACCATGAGTTTTATTTATTGTACAAAATGTCTATATTTTTTGCTTCAGATTTTCGGATAGGGGTTCTATGATATATATGACTGTATATAAATGTAAGCTATTCTAAATCTCTGCTTTGAAAAAAAAAACTAATATGTAATAATGTATTAAATGACTACAGCACTTAGAGTTTGTTCTTGAAGTCGTGACTGATGTACTTTTAATGTTTAACAAGTACATCTCTGATTGACAGCTCAATGAACCAGTTTGTAAAATGTGTAATGTATTTGGGTTTAATATATAATTTAATATTGAGGATTATAAAGCGTAAACTGACCCAAACCAGGTTTTCCTCGTATAATTTGGCCAAGAATTAGAGTCATTCCTCAAATGTTTATTGTAAGCCTCTATAATCATACATTTGATGGGGGATAGTTTTTGCTCTGGAATGTTTAGTTTTTACTTTAATAGTACAGATGCATTTTTGTGACGGATTCTTCGTCCTGGTACCAACAATTCTGACCTTTGGAACTTGACCTTGTTAAAGTATGCCCTGATTTGGGAAAAAAAACTCGCCATAACTTTTGATAAAATTGGTTCGAGGGCTTTCAAAATACACCTTTTTGTTCTTGTTAATTCCTAATAGGCTTTTTTTTTTAGTACTATTACTTCTGATCTCTTGACATTGGAGTTGAGTTTGACCTGCATATGGTAAACTTTAACCTTTGCAAAGTAGCTACAAAACGGTGGCGTCAATTTTTCATAGACATATATTGTTTCTCTATTACACACATTTATTGCATTTCTCCTCTATTTAATGATCGAATGATTGTATGTTGTTTAACGTCCCTCTCTAGAATTTTTCACTGATATGGAGACGCCACCACTTGCTGGTGAAGAACTGCAAATTTTGTCCTATACACGGCACTCAGGGCCACTGAGCAGGGAGGGGTCTTTTTCGTGCCAGCACCTACTGGGACACAGGGCCTCGGTTTATACGGGTTCATATGAAGGACCAGTCACCACGTCCCACAGTGAGATTCAAACCTGCAACGTAATGATGAACTCTTACTTCGCGACTCTATAGCAGACGCTCTAAGCGCTACACCACGCCTTTATTTAAGGAATTAATTCCCGTGTCTATTATAAAGGTTATTTGCACATACCATTGATGATTCCATATAACTTATACAACTATGCTTAATTGCCTCACAAGTAATGACTACTCTGTAAAAGATTGTGTAATGAATTAACTTAAACTGTTATCCAGACAGACATTATGTCACCAAATTCTATTATTCTTAATTTTATTGTCTAGTCTATGGTAAATTAGAAACGAAGAAATTCATGTAGATGCATATACACAACTCATAAAACAACGTTTTGTGACTGAAATACATTGAGTAGTTTTATACTCATGAAATTCTTTATATCTCTACATGACTTAAATGTATTTTGTCTTGTACGAAATTTTGATTGCCTTGTATTTTTAAGTGTTTTGTAATTATTTTTAAATTGATTGATTTGTGCTTAAATCAATCGATGTCCCTTGCCGGTGTGCTTGGTCTTTACTGTAAATGTCTGTCGTTCCAATTTATCTGTACACTGAATGTATTTTATATCGGTTTTATGGCTGCTGAGACAGGCCCACAAATTCATCTCTATGTATTAAGGCACCTGGTCCCATAATTCCAGACGTCCATGATTAAACTAGTTTCAATATACACTATATATAAGCTAATAAAAGAAGTATTCACCAGACAATTGTAGATTGCAATAACCTTTCGCCTACATTTTCAATTACGTTACATATACAGGGACAATATATCAAAATTTTCTAAAACTGAATTTATATTTAACATCTGTTAAGTGCAATGGAGAGAATTCAATTTTATGGTAATACATTCTTTCCAAAGGCTTGAATCATAGGTCATGAATACAAATGGTTTTTTAAACACAAATCATACAAATAAGAAATAAAATACACAAAGACAAAACGATTAATCTATTTTAAAATCTTTTAATGATAAAAAAAATTCGGATTAAAGCTAATTTCAAACGTGCGAGGGAATACATTGTCTGTCTTTGCATCATTCCCAGTGAGATTTGGAATTTAAAAAGGATAAATAAAAGAAAACACATATACAAAATAATTAGACTGAAAATTCAAAATTGGAAGTTTGGTCGCGCTAAAGATTAATTAGTTGAGTCTTTAGGTGGAACCTAATTAGACGTTGTCTGTGAAATGTGCTTCAGTGGAGGACTAGTCCAAGATGATTAATGCCGCTATAAAATAAATCTGACATAACTAGTTTTGTTTTATTTAGAATAAGTTGACATAAATCTTTGTCAGTTTTGTAACTTCTCAAATTTCACAATTTTTTTTCATTACAAGGAAATGACCTTGACAACAAAACAGAGAACATGGAGTAAAAATGTTTATTTGTTTTTGACACAGCTAATCAACAGAATGGTTTACTGAAAATGGATTTAATTTGTACGAAAACTTGTTGGTTAAGGTGAGTGTTTATTCATATTTATTTGTGTTTTAAAATAATTTTTCCCTTTAAAATCATGAAAATTGCTGTGTAGAAATATTACATATATTATATATATCAAAGTTCTCCTGTTTGCTAACTCTTAATGATCCTTACAAATTACAAAAAATAGATTGATATATTTTGTTTCCAAAGTTTTATTCATGGACATTTAAGATATCTATTAGCTGAGGTTAATTTTTATAGAGGAACGATTGATTAGTGGATGTCGTTATAACGTCTGATATAGAAATGCATTTGTGAAGAATCATTCTTGTGAGATTTCAAGGTCATTTTTACTACGCAAATTGTTGTTCGTGTACTTTTTTGGTGAACTATTCATGAACCAAGGTCTAGAAATTATTTTGCGATTGTTTTAAAAAAGCCGTGTCATACATTCTATCTTTAAAGCATACAAAACTGGAGGAACTGCTCACCAAATGATACCCCCTGCCACCCATAGAAATATAAAAGCAGTGTCCATGTTTTGCCATAAGAAACCCCAAATATGTGTCGGATCAAAAATTAAAATAGTAGGTGCACAAAGGCAATATGTAATTAAGATTCTATGAAAGTCTCATCAAATTTCAATCAATGGTATGGGAGGAGTTGCGGATAAGAGATGGTTATCCCAAAGCGCAACGGACGGACGGACATCCCGATTACTATATACTCTCCTACTTTTCAAGGGGGAGGGGGGGTATAAAAATATATATCAAAATTATTTCGTTAATTCATTAATGTTTGTGACAGGTTTATATTTATTATTTTTTTCTATACATTGTAGTACACAAATAACGGGTTAATCAAGCAAATGAAATTCAACAAAATCATTTCGCTTCTTTTGTTATTTTGTTGAATATTTAAAAAATATTATATTAGAGAAAGTTACAAGAATAGATATATCAGATATTCTGGCATATATGAAAGAAACTAATTATTCATAGATATTCTGTGGTATAGAGATAGCAAATAATAGGGTCATTATTTCTTATGGGGGATTATTGCTATTAATAAGATTTGTTTTCATTGAATGCTTGAAAAGCTGGAGGGTATATATTAATCGGAATGCCTGTCTGTTCTTACGTTCGTCCGTCCTTCTGTTACGCTCTGCGGTATACATCTCCTATCCGCAACTCCTCTCAAACCACTGATTGAAATTTGATAAGACTCACAGAATCTTTGTTAAATATTACATTGCCATTGTGCACATCCTATTTTTTCTATTTGATCCGACACATATTTTGGGTTTCTCATTGTAAAACATGGACACTGCTTTTATATTCATACGGGGGGATATCATTAATGAGCTAATTGCTCAAAGCACCTCTAGATTTCACGTATAAAAAGTATGCAAATGAAATAAAAAACAGTTAAGAGAGTTTTGTCGCTTAAAAGAAGTCAGCGTTTCGAAATCAGTTAAAAATGTAGGGATGTATCATATGTGAAAAGTTGGTCTTAAACTCTATTTGACGGGATTTAAAATCAAATTTTTATGATGTTTGTTAATAATAAACTCTTATTCATGTAAAATATGTGCTTGTAAAACACAATAATATCACGAACCCTTCACCTGGCGTCGGAATTTCATAAATATTATGGATTCTTTGAAGATCACTCCAGAGGATGGACCAGATATGAAAAGATAGACGTTGACACTTTGTCAGCATGGATTAAATGTATCAGTTCTAAGTTTAATTCACGTATTAAAAGATTGAGGGGCAATATGTATACCATCTATCCTTGTGTATTCAATAATCAAGAAGTGAAAAAAGAATTAGATAGTTTATATGATCAGTTCGTACTGATCCCTGCTGACAAAGCAGGTAATAACATTGTCTTCGTTTGAAAGGCTCATGATCTAAATATATTCTAGAAGAACTTGGATTTCATTCTACAAGTAGTAATTCAACTTATAATCATAGTTCCCTTTCAATGGAAGAAATTCTCTCTCTCTTACGTAATTTTTGAATATTTTTGATATCCCAAAGAACAAAAATGAATTTGAACTACCATGTATAAGGGATGGGGTAAATTACATAGTAAAGTAATTAATGAAATTACAGTTACTTTCCCAAAACCTTCAATTAAATTACCATTACCATTACATGGATTTTGAAATGTAATTGATCAAATTACAATTACTTTACAAGTGTAATCAATTAAATTATAAATTACATTCAAGAAAACTTGTAGCTGCAGAACTGTTGCTCTCCGAATTTTTTTCGGAGAGCTACAGTTCTGCACTAGAAAACATGTATTAAAGTAAATAGTCATGTACATATATATGTACATTCCGTTATTTATATCAGATTATTTTACAACATTTCTTTAAAATTAATATTATTAAAATCTTCATTTACAACTTTCGATTACTGTGTCCCCTAACTATATCTATTAGATTTGAAGATTTTCCTGTCACGCTGAAGATTCTTTCCACTGAGGAATTTGTGAGAGGAATACATACATGTGATGTAGATAATGACTAGTAGAGAGTTTACTCATGTTTTAACTGTGTGTTAAAAATTTGGAATCATTTTTAAACTTTCCCATAAATTTAAAGATGCTTTTTGCCTTAATATTTCCTTATTTCAGCATTATAAGCTATATTTCAAATTGTGGGTATTTGACTTAATATTCTGTGCCCAACTACAATTTATAGTCAAAGTGTGTGTATGAAAATACCAACAGACAAAATCAAAATGTGTGAAAAATGTCTATTTAGGAATTATTACATGATCGCATGGCACTAATTAGCACCTGTTAATAACTTCTAACACAAGCTGAAGATATGGCAAACAAAGGATTAGAAGCCATTGGACTACTTATTTTTATAGGGATTAATAACTAAAAATCAAAATATGAATTTTATTTGTACACTTTACAAAGATTAATTTGATTTGAAAGTCTTTTAAGAAAATGAAAAAGGGCATTATATTTAAACAGCAATTTACTTAAAAAGGGAAATATGACTATGTTAAAATTCTTTTTAAGTTATTTTACTATCAATATATTTGGTCAAGAAGATTAGTTAACCTTAAATAATGTTTATGAGATTAAGGGAGAGGGGACTAATTTTTCATTTATTTAAAATTAGTGTAATTGAATGTAATTGAAAAGTAATTGTGAATTACATGCCTTATTGGAAAGTAATTAATTAAATTACAATTACTTGTAATTGAACATTTAGCCAATTACACATTACTTTCCATTACATCGAAATTTGTAATTAATTACAGTCAATTACCATTGCACATTACCATTACCCCATCCCTGCCATGTATATATTGGATTCCGAAACTTCATAAGAATCCTTACAAACACGGGTTCCAGTAAATGTTCAACCAAGCCTCTTTCTTTACTACACACTAAGATATTAAAAGCTGTGAAGGAGAAACTTCAAGAGTATTGCGCAACAATATATACAAGAAGTTGTGTGAATCAGATGTGGATACTCAAAAATTCCAAGGAACTTTTGGACCATTTGAAATCATGAGATTTCACCAAAATCAACAGCTTAAAAACTTAAGACTTTTCAACTTTATACACAAACATTCCCCACGATAAATTAAAGTCCAGGCTTTTTGATATCATTGACATCTGCTTTTTCAATAAAAATGGAACTCGTTAATCTACTTACCTAGTCATTGCAAACTTATTTTGGTATAAAAACGTTCTGATTGAACACACAAGTACTCTGAAGTTGACATAAAAAGATACTTGAGTTTCTGATTGACAATATCTATGTCGTTTTTGGAGACCAGGTCTTCCAGAATCTATTAGAATTTCCATAGGGTACCAATTACGCCCCGTTATGAGCAGACCTATTTTTGTATTCATATGAAGCACATGTTTTGAAAAACGCTCGCTGTGACCTTCAACTCGACATTAAGATAACTCGACGACGTATTGTCAATTAATAATGGTAATACATAACAAATCATAAGTCGATACGACATATCCTGGTCAGCTTGAGATGAAAGATACCACGGAGTCTGACACATCTGTTTCATATTTGGATATTTTACTTGAAAAAGAAGACGTTAATGGTAATCTAACAACCAAGCTCTATGATAAACGTAATGACTTTTCTATCGTCAAGTTCCCCTACTTATGCAGCAATAGACCTTCATCATCTGCATACGTTGTTTATATATCTCAGTTGATTCGATGGCAAGAACAAGCTCTACTTAGGAAAAGTTTCTAAAACGAGGTAAATTATTGATAAACATTGATGAAACAAGAATTTCAGGTGTCTCGTTTAAAGTCATCATTTTGTAAGTTCTTTGGTCGATCCAATGACCTTGTCAACAAATACAATTTATCATTAAGTCAAAAGCTGACTGACGTTTCTCATAATAAGTGTCAGTCTATTATTTATACACTGAAAAGACAACGGATTTTTCCGTTATTTCTCGATCATGACAAAAAGCAAACGGCGGCTGTGATCGGTCGGCAGGGGATGCTCACTCCTCCATGGCACCCACCTGATCCTACCTCTGATGTTTTGGAGGTCCGTGTTTGCTCGGCTCCTTTTTTGTATTGCTTTATAGACTTTTGGTCTTAAATACTGTTTGTAATCTCTATTTGTTTCATTGTTATTGAAAGATGAAGATAACGAGGGTATCAACTAAAAAATTAATGATCAATAAAATTTAATCAAAAAAAAAAAAAAAAAAAAAAAAAAAAACAACAAAAAAAAAAACATTGAAAGACCAATAACAACATAAGAGGTCCGATAAGATAAACCAAGATAAGGAGCAGCAAACATCAAATGTCAATCTTTGTTCAAACCATATTATAAAAAGTATTATAAAAATATTTCTTCATAGGTCTTCTAAAAAGGTCCTGAGGAAGAAAAGAATAAAATTATATTAAACAACAACAACAAAAATAGTAATATAATGCGATGAATAATTTATAGATAATGCTCCTGCATATTCTATCGAAGAAGCACCGTGGACTAGAAAAACAATCAGAAAGTAACAGTTTCTAATTGCCATGAGACGAAGCATTATTTCCAAGATTAAAAAGATAGATCAAGGTATAAAAGATTTAATATAGGCTCTTACGAAGATGCAAGCCGATACGCAAATAATTTGTTTTAATGGTAAATGAGAAATCAAAAGTCATTTGTTAGTAGGGCAGAAGACATGATCGTTAAAAATTTAATACCAAGAACATCAAATTGCTTCAAATGAATTAGAACTTCGTGTATGCGCCTACATGTATACTTTTCTTTAGCATAAGTATATGAAATTGAAGCTTTTCAAATTTGTGCTAGAAATGTGTAATAATAAATTTAATGCAAAATACCCAGAGATTAATTCAAAATATTACTATCAGAATTTTCCAAAATTTCTCATATTTTGTAAAATAAAGTGACATAATGACAGGAAAAGGCATGAAATTAAAATTCTGTGAAACATGCATCTTTTTGTCAACGTAGATTGCTAAATTTTCATATATTTGTTAAATTATGAAAAATAATTTTCTATACAACCCTAAAATCTCCAGAAAAGGCAATCTATACATATTTTAAGGGATATTTTAAAGCAGATATTACCAAATAGTGCCTTGTGAAATATTTGATCTCGACATAAATTTATCAAAGAGTCTGACAAGTCCGTTTTTTATTTGGATTAAGAACAGACAAAATGCCTTCAAAGCGACAACCTATATAACATGATATGACGTCAACTATCCTGTCGATAACATCCCTTATTTACGTAAAATATGTCATTATCGCCAACGTATGGGGTTGATAGGGAATGCTTGGTTCTTAGTTGATTCGATAGGCAAGATAATAATTTATTTACAAACAAGAAAAATAATTTTGCCTTAAGTCATCATTTAACAAATGATATGGTCGATATCACGACCTTATGAACAAAAACAATCTGTTTTTAAGTCGAATTTTGACTGCAAATTTTCATAAAATTTGTAGTCGCACCATTGTCAGATAAAGCTTCTACTCGGCACTTAAGGCCATTGAGCATGGAAGGACCTTTTTCGTGCCAGCACTTATTGCGACACGTGACCTCGGTTTATACGGTCTCCACGTCACACAGTGTATCAACTCCTTATTTCTCGACTAGTAAAATTTCAGAAATTCAAGAATTCATTTTTTTAAAACAACTTACCATTTTATAAAACTGATTTCAACCGATCGGTAGACGTCGCATAAGTATGATTGCGACGTTAAAATAAAGTGCAGTTCTTTCGCAGAGGTTCATAAAATGTGTTATACAAGCGAACGTATACAATAGAAGCTCTTGAAATTTAAAACGTTGAAATTTGAAAAAAAAAAATCCTTTTTCCATCAGGAAAAGGGAAAAAATCATTAATGAATAACATTTTGATATGCCCCCTCCGGAAAGTATAATATAAACCGTTTTTCTTACATACAATGTTCAATATTTTACCGGAATTTTAATGACATAATTTGTGCATAAAGTCTATTGAAGTGTTTTGTATAGTTTGGTTTGAATGCAAACAATTGGCATTTCTCCACATGATTTTCCTATTGTGGGACGTAGAGACTGGTTCTTCGGATGAGACCGTATATACCGAGGTCCCGTGTCGCAGTAGGTGCTGGCATGAAAAAGATCCCTCCCTGCTCAATGGCCCTGAGTGCCGAGATTAGGACAAAATTTGCAGCTCTCCACCGGCAAGTGGTGGCGTCTCCATATAAGTAAAAAATTGTCGAGAGGTAGGTTAAACAAAATACAATCAATCAATCATTCAATCAATCAATGTATCAATCTATCCATATAATTTTATAATTAATTTACTTGTGTTTTGAGACTGTCCCCTAGATTAAGTAGACGGTATGTTCTACCTTGAATTTGCAGGTACACTAAAGTCAATGTACATGTAAGTTATATATGCGATAAAACTAAACAATTTTTCTATTGTAGCCCCCCCCCCCCCAAAAAAAAACAACCACCAGTCGGCTCCTAACAGTAATAAAATAAGGAGTTGTACTTGTTGTTTAGAAGCAAATTAGCATTACAAAACAAATATTAATGGATGATTTTCCGTTCTTTATTGCTATATTCGCGTTGAGGGCGTTATAATCAATCCTTAACATAAAAGTACAATATATAACACAGCGCGGATATAATGAATAATACATTTTCTTCATTGTTTTTGCCATACATACGTGATTGCATTTAAATCAAGTGTTTAGAGATTTATGAATTTTAAGTGACTTAAAATATGCAAAACATTTGATTTCCTATTCTATAACTTTATGTGTGGGAATAATAGTAAGTTTCAGTGTACCTATGCAAGCATAGTAATGGATAACGTCTAGTCAATGTTCCATCTTTTATTGTCCTATGCGTCCAATTCCATACCTTCAAGTTATTTCATTGTAGCTGTTGAAATGTAATTGGATAACTTCTTGTTTTTTTCTTTGTAGCAGTGGAGTGAAGTTTGATTAACTTCCGGAATGTCACCTTTAATTTTTGTTACGTTTATGGTTTTGTGGTTCAAAGTGGGGGATATGAATGAACAGAATTATACAGAGCTGGGGCAGAGCGTGATCGATCAATGTCAAGCCAGGTGTCATCTCAAGGTAACTGATTATATATTAATCAGTACTTATATAATGTCAAAGTCACTTGATAATGTATAAATTTTTACTTATATAATGCAAGGTAACTTGATTACTTACAAATTACTTATATTATGTAAAGGGAACTTGATTATATATCAGTCATTACTTATATTATGTCAACTGAAGTTAACTTGATAATGTATAAATTATTACTTATATTATGTCAAGGTAACTTAATAACGTAAAAAATGTTTCTTATATTATGTCAGTATAACTTGAATATATATCAACTAATAGTATTATTTATGTTATGTCAAAATGACCTGTTTGTATAAATATTATGACTCGTATATGTCAAGGTTACTTTATAATATATAAATCATTTCTTATATTAAATGATGTCAATGTATTTTAATTGTTGAAACAGAACGACACTTATATATAAATTGAATTACTTAATACATATATTTACCAATGACCTTACATGTATATGGCATAACGCTATGTAATTAACAGAAATTGCATAAGGTTTATATCTCTCTGTTGATTCGATACGCAAGAGCATGCTCTACGTGTGAACAATTTCTAAAACAAAGTAGCTTATTAGCAGAAAGATTGTTCACCATGCACGAATATCAGCAGTCTCGTTTAAAGTCACCAATTTTTAATTTCTATGGTCGATACAATAATACAGTTTTTCATGGAGTAACTAACTTTTAGTCCAATATTTACACACTGAATTACCGACGGATTTTTCCGCTATCTCCCGATCATGACAAGGAGCACATGAAGTGTGTGACCTATCGCCAGGGGGTGCTCACTCCTCCATGACACCTGATCCCACCGGTGATGTTATGAAGGTCCGTGTTTGCTCTGCTCCTATTTAAGAATTGTTTTATGGATTTTTGTGCTTGAATACTGTTCGTTATCTCCATAAATTTCATACCCCAAGAATTGCTCAATCCTGTATTGCACTCAGTTCCACCTCTGATGTTTTATTGGTAAACGTTTAGTCTAGTCTGCTCCCCATTTGTATTGTTACAATAGACTTTGGTGCATGGTCTACATGTAATCAAGTTAATTACTGCTTCAAATTAGTATCCCTTTCAAATTAAAATAAAATTAGCTTTGTTTTGTCTTGGTCTAGAAGAATATAAGAGAGGTTAATTCTTAAAGAATTTGTGCACACCTATAATGACCTTCTAAATTTAAAACAGCTAATTTTATTTCAGCATTTCAAAAGAAAATCGACTATCCCAGTTAGAGTCGATTTGAAATTTATAGATCTGACAGTCTAATTGATGTATGTATTAAAATGATGACTGTATACTTCTTTTTGCTGTGTAATAATTCCAAACCTTTCCACGAAAATCTTTCATACTTTAATCTCTTTAACTGGGGCTGAAAAAGGAACGATGTATGTGTAAGCACACATTTTCACATACATCCAATGTTTAAAATCTCATAACATTTATATAAAAAAACATATCATTCTTGTATTTTTTACACTATAGAAATCTATTAGAATACCGTATTTATTTAAGTCAGCAACTGCATGAGAAACTCATTTCTTATTCCAAGCAAATGTAAAAAAAAAGACAGAAATAGGCCTCTTTTTAATTAATCTTTTGAAGCATAACGACCTCTGAACATAACTCTTTTTTTTCGAGAAAATGTGTGTATCTTCACGTGTTATTTAGGGCATGTTTTTATGAAAAAAAAAAAAATAGAAATTCTTTTTAAATGGCACACATTTTCCAGAAGTGGATTGTCTACATTTTTGTGAAATGTTCCTTGTGTTTTAAAGGTGAATGACCGACAACACAAATTGCAAAGACACAACAATAGAAATTTGTTTCTATTTTTTTTATGATTAATTTTACGAAAGAATAACTTTGACAGATTACGTTTTCTATAGTAATCTACAACGAGTACTTCAACCATTCCACCTCTTCATTTTTTTTTTTAATTTACTTTTACTTTTAATGTTTGAACAATATGTATGAGGAGGAAATTAAATTAGGTTTGTTTGTTATTTTTCGTCCCTCTAAAGGTTTTTGCACTCTTATTAAAGAAATTAAACTTTAAAGATCAAAGTATCTTGTTCATTGAAATCAGAAACGTGGAAAAAGATTTTGAGGTCTCATCCGGAAGATAAAAAAAATATTCTAAAATGCCAAGCGCTTGAAAATTGAACAGGTACCAATGTATCATAAATATATTTTTTTATTAAACGCACAACTTTCCGAAAAAGGAGGATAAGTTCAACCGACAGATCTACATTGTTCTGCCAGAAAACTGAACACCCAGAAATGCTCACATTCTGTTACGTAAAAGAAAAGGAAAATTTATATGTTGACAGTCGTAACCTGTTTTATAATTTATTAGCAGAATTGTACAACAAATCTCACCAGTAGGTCCGTCAACCTCAAACCATAGATTTCCTCGACAAGGTCAAATTTAGACGTCCATTTATAATTTTGTAAAATTAATATGACTTTTAAATTGGATAAAAACCATGGCTATTTATATCAAATTTAATTTTGTATAGAAGCTACTATATATGATGATAAGTTAATCAAGAATATCATGCTTAAAAATTTCGCTTATGTTATTTTAGTGAAAATAGATGAAACTAACAAAACTGAATTCTTTGTCATAAATTCTTAAAATTTAATTGATGACCCCTTTTTTTTTTCTTGAAAACCTTTTTATAGTTTGTTTTTATCACGCAATCTAGTATCCCTTGTGCTCTTTAAGTACATAACAATATTGCTTTGTCCTTCAAATGTTCTTTGTGTAAGTATAATTTGTAAAATCAGATTTAAAATACATTTTGCTATACTTCAAAACTTTTTCTGGTCTTTTATGATCATGAATGCTAGAATAGTTATGCGTAGCATACTTGTTGCGTCTTTTAAATATTCTTTGCATAAGGACAATTTGTTTAGATTAGACTTAAATCATCTTTAGCTAAAAATGAAATTTTTTAAACGATATGTTTTTTTTAATTGCTTTTTACACTTTGATTCTAAGGAAGAGGAATATTAATTTTCATAATCTATTCGACATCTCCCTATTCAGTGTATGACCAGAGGATGATAAACTTGCCTTGTTCTAACATCATGATGATAAAGATCATCTAAACAATAATTGACATCAATCTTGCATGAATTCATATGTAAAGCATATGGAACAAGGGAAAAAGCTTGTTATATACAATATATCACTTTTACCTGCATTTTGCTATGCAAAGACTACATATCAAAGCTCAAAGCCTTTAAGAGAACGAATTTCTTTTGTCATTGTAGTTTTACTTTCATATATTTTTTTAATTTATGGTTTTCTTTCACAATCACGAAATTGTAATTATTTGTTTTAGAATATCAAAGAAACTGGAGATTACAACTGTAATTCAATGAATTGTAAACAGGTAGGAAATTAAAATATATCTTTATCAGGGCTGTTTCAAAAGGTAAATAAAAAACTTTGACGTAATGACTGAAAATTTCCGATTTTTTCCCCAGGCAAATTGCAATTTTCCCAAACTTAAATATTTCTTAACATGAAATAAAATAAATGAACGGAATATTCACATTATCTTCAGTTTGACAATACTACAAAAACATTGAAGATTTAAATGTCCTCCAACGCCATGACTTTCTTTTGCTGTTATAGTTTGCTTTTGTTTTAGTGTCTAAAACCATGCTTCTTCACAGAAAAGGAAAAAGAGCGTTGTCAAATGGAATGTGTAAGTAATAAGGACCACATTCCGGATTCTAAAGTAACTATAATCAATTATTCGAAGAATTGGCAAACAGTGGTATTAAAGTCCAATCATTTCCATTTTCTCTCAGCGTTATTTTTCCATTTTTTAACTTGCCCCAACTTCCGATGATATTAGATGTAGTTGTGTGCTTTGCTCTTGATGTTTTGTTCTTTACATGAACTTTTGAGTTGAATTACTGTTCGATCGATATCTCTATATTTTTTTTAGAAAAATGAACATAGAGACTGTATTTTAATCTGCCTCTTCATGGAAACTGCATCAGATAATAAAAGTTTTCCTAAACCAGGTTTGTATCATACAAGCAATAAATTTTAGATGGTAAAGTAAACATTTCCAGTTTCCTTAATCTAGGCCAAAAAGGTGTCGCCCTTGTGTTTAAAAGATTTTGTCTTCATCCCATCCCATGCATATACATAAAGAAGTATAATACTTTGAAATCGAAAAGAAAAATTGTTTTGGAAAATAAATGTTGTCTATATTTTGACTTTAATGAAAGCTCATAAACAAATTAGGACTACTTGAACTGTTTTTTTTTCTCAGTAAAAGAACATAAAAAGTGAAAAAATGTAAAAAATTCTTCAATGAACTTTTAGGTACGCTGAAACATGTTGCTTTGCAGACATGTCGAGTTAATATTCCTGCTTATGGAAACCAATCTGGAACGTTTAACATCTCTCTCAGATGGTCTTTAGAAAATGCCAGTGGAGATTTTATAGAATACACAGTTTGGAAAAAAGTAAAGCAGCAAGAGGAAGAATATTGGCAGCTTATTTCTGTTGTAAGCATATCATAAAACATAATATTTTATTTGATAAATTAATACTCATGTCTAAAATAACAGGAGAGAGAGAGAGAGAGAGAGAGAGAGAGAGAGAGAGAGAGAGAGAGAGAGAGACAGAGACAGAGAGAGTTTGGATGTTTTCTAAAATGTATTTTGAGAATAATAAGAAATTGACGGCTATATAAGTCAACTATTTATAAATTATCAATTATCACTGCAATGTAATGCTGTGCACTGCTTAATGTCCCAGCATCAGGTACATTTTTATTACACTGGTTTTCAGACAAATGCAACATCATGGAAAATCGAAGATCTTAACCCTGATTTGCTTTACAAATTTAAAGTTATTCCAGTGTTTCATGATGGCATTAACATGATACAATCTACTGAAACCGAATGGATCCAATCATTCAAAGGTAAACCAAGTTCAAAGCATAAATAACCGCTTCACAGTCCATCAAGCTCCTAGCATTGATCTCCAGACAAAGATACCTGAAGAAATTTTTCGTAAATAACACCGATTGAAACTCTGAATTGGATATTGCATTGCGAAAAAGTAAAAAAAATGATTTTGGAAATGGGAATAGCTATATTTGAATTTGCAGGCCAAGCACTTGATAAGCAAGAAAACATTTTCATGAATAAGTTTAATATTCAGCTCATTCAATATAACCTGATTTGAGTTAATACATGATTTACAAACAAGATAAATAGTAACTGTCTGATGTTTCGTACTACAATTTTATGGTTGGAGGCAAGGTTTGTATAGGGCATTAAATCCACCTATACCCAAATGCACCACAGTTAATCCTTCATTTTAATCAAATAATTAGTAATTTATAATATTTTTGCTCTTTCAGTAGTCTGGAAATCTTTAAAGTAATTTAAACGATAAACAGCATGCCTTGTATTTCGAAGCTGTCAAAACTGTTGTCATTGACTTATTTAAAGGGCTATGATAATTCCATGTTTTGTTAGATAATGGTCCATATTCAGTTCACTTACATACAGTAATTATTAAAATGTAAAAAATACAAACTTCTTCAAATCATCTCTATGATTAAAATCGTTTCAATTATCAATTATTTGAAACTTCGAAACTAATTCAGAATCCTTAAAAAGTTTAGCGAAAAGCAGATTCTAGTATATACAAAATGTTAAAAAAAATCATATGGATTGTACTAAATCATTTGAATGTAATGATAATTAAATGGAAAACTTCAATATGTTTTTTAGAACTATTAAATTAATTTCACCATCAAATTAATTTCACCCAAGACTAACAATAAAACAAACAGTAAATCTTCTTGACCTAGCAGCTACATGTACGTTACTAAAGTATGTACTGAGATTCTATAAACAACTATTGATTGGTCTAGTACAGATGTGTTTTTTGTTAAAAAACAATTTATATAATCGAAATGAAAAGTATTATTTCTTATCGGTAATTACTTTGAAGTAGACAACGTCAATCTGTTTGAATGTCCTTTTTTCAACTGAAATTTTGTATTCTAATGAATTAAAATAAATACGTTTTATATTGATTCAGCACACCAGGGCATGTTAAGTTAAACCTTAAAAAGTTACAAAAGTTAAAGGCATCTATAAATGGAGGTCTATGTTTGCTTTACTCCTTCTACTTGTATTGCTTGAATGGACTATTAGCTTCAATACTGTTCGATATCCCCATTCCTCATTAATGTCACATGACTTTGGAAAGTTCCTCTTAAATCAGCTTTTTTTTCTTCTTTTATTGAATACCATGTTTACTCTTTTATCCTTTTTGTTAAAAAGAGTAAAATACAGAAAATTACATAATGGCCTCTTAAAGTTGTTATATTTTTTCTTATTTCACAGCAGATACCAATTTACAGAGCCCACTCTCACTCTCTGTATCGAATGAATCTGTGGACGAGAAATCGGTCAAAGTAAAGTTGTCCTGGGAACCACCCCCTGGTAAGACGTTAATCATACATGTAGCTTATCAAAATTACAATCAAAGATTACGTCACAATTACAATCATACCTTACGTCATAATTACATTTAGATTCTTTATCCCTCAGCTCACTTTAAAAAGTTTCATTATGATTATCCTAAATGTTTCTTTGATACAGAAAAAATTACCTGATCGATCGACAAAGGATTCGCTCAGTGTTTATGCCCTGTTCACATAATTGTATTGTTTATAGATTTCATGATCACCTATTTTCATTTTCACCTCCTCCATGGCACCTGATCCCACCTCTGTTATTTTGGAGGCCCGTGTTTGTTCTGCTCTTATTTTTTTTAATGGACTTTTGATCTTGAATACTGTTCGTTATCTCTATATGTTTCATTGAAAACCTGCAATAATTTTTTCAAGGCTTCATTCAATAACATTTATTAAAATCATTGTCAAAGCTGGCTTCCAATATGTCTATCAATTCTCTATTTTAGATGCATGTAAAAATGTTCGTGGATTTTTGCTAATCCCAATAGTACACTCCAGCTGTCCTTAAAGGTCAAGTCCACCATTAAGTCTCTTATCTTGAATAATGATTTAGTGCACAAGCTTTTTAGTATTATTGCTTTTTTCAGATAATCCTTGCTTCTTCAAGCTATTTTGGATGTCTGCAAACTGTGAATCCTATAAAAGTCGTACCATCGACATGTCAGTAAGTGCTAAGCGTTTTCTAAGTCTTCATACTGATAAAAAAGAAGACAAATTTACCTTTAATATCAAAGGGAAGAGATATTTCCTCTGAAATTGTTATTGGTTAGTTTTCTTTTCGAAGACGAATTGTAACATACATATATTTTAATCTAACTTTCCACTGATATCAATAACAACACTATATATTGTATAACTATGAGCCTATCCTTTTCTTTATCATGAAAATTTTTTTTAGCTAGAATTCTTTTTTTTCATATGGTATGCTTAAGTATGGATATTCGTAGAATACATTTCGTTTCAGGCAATATCTGTTTGTCCTGTAACTTGTATTTTACTTTTATTTCAGTCATTATCTAGACCAAGTTTATGGTTGTCGAATTTGGGCTTTGGATGTGATTATAAGTTTGATATCCAGAGTTCTGTAGATCCCATTTTCAGCAGAGTCAGCAATTTTACTGTGACGTCATACCGCACGATTGACTGTTTGCCAGCGACGTCATTTAACTATTCTCTCTGTGGTATAAATTTTGGTCAAATTTCAAACAACTATACGCTGACATTTTAGAAGAATTTCTACTATTACAAATATCAAATACCACTTAAAACATTAAACGTATAATAATTATTACATGCTGTAAAGAAATCGATTAGCTAAAAAGGTTAAAAGATACAATTTATTAATGCATTTCCTTTGTTGAGTTGTGCAGTCTACCTGACTATACTCTGGGCATTCAAGATTCGTATCTATGTTTAGACGTGGGTTGATTCCTTGTCATTATTGTCACTTTACATTAAAAAAAGGAATGAAATGCAAACATATTATGAAAAATTACCGTATCTTCTCATATATCATATCATTAAAATCTCGCTCTACTTTCATCTTAACAATTGTCTAGACTTCAGTCTAGATTGATTTTATTTGTTTTGTAATGTTTTAACAACTTCAAAGGGTTTCATGTATGTTAATGAAAACAGAAAGAAAAATACCTAAAAATTCATGTAAAACTTTTTATTTGTTGATGATTTATGCTTGTTTCTTTTACCTTAAGCCCCAGAACAGCCATCAGAAATCACAATAAAAACTGTGAAAACGTATGTAGATGAGGTCAATAAAATGACAGCCGGGGACATTGTACTATCTTGGAGTCCTCCCCCGCACGCCAGCGAGGATAACAACATCTCCGTGTACAGAATAGACTTCAGTAAAGTAGCCCGCCTCCACAGACTTCAGTACCTCGTACCCCACAGTAATGTCACGCATGTGTTAGGGGTAAGAAGGAAACTCAGTTCTTTTCCTTATTTTATTTACCATGATTTTTACATGTAACCATGTTGTGATCAATGGAAGGTAATTGATTTCTGATACTGTATACGGGGTTATTTTGCCCCGTGTTATTTTGGCCATTAACAATTATGCCATATTTTAAATTCGCCCGATCACACTTCCGTTAAAGACTTTTAATTTGCCCCGTTTAAAATTCTCCCACTTGTGCCACGGGCGAAAGGGGCGAAAATAAAACGGGGTGAACATTTCCCTGTATACAGTAAATGGTAATTGAAGAAAGTTTTATATTTAGAAACACGATTCATTAACAAGAGGCCCATGGGCCTTATAGGTCACCTGAGTATCATGTAACAACTTTCCAACAATGGAATTGGTTCTTGTTTTAAATCAAAGGCCATGAAATTCGCAATTTTGAAAGAGGCACCATTGCTTATCATAACTATATCCTTCGCTTGCTTACTTTGGTTATTTAATACTCAGAGTTAGATCAGAGTAACAAAGAGAAAATGCATTTCCACATTATTAGCAGTTGTGCATCCCACCCCACAAGAACCACTGACCATTGGGGCACATATTTCAAAATTCTGGAAATTTTATCATAAATTTTAATGCATCATAAATGATTGATTAATACCAAAAAGCAGAATTCAAAGCATTAATTTTTTTTTCAGACTATGTAAACCCCAAACCCACCCGAAGTACCCTGACCCAGGGGTCCTGAAATTGACCATTTTTGAAGAGGCGCTTTTCATCATCATTAATATGTACTTAGAACATTGGCATAATACCCAGGAGAAAAGGAAAAAGTTTTCGAAGAATTCATGCATTGTCACTTTATAATTATTAGAGCCCCACCCTAACACCAAAACCCCTGACCCTGGGGCCCTGAGATTCACAATTCTGGAAGAGACATCCTTCCTCGTTATAACTATGTACATAGTTCATTGGTTTAATACTCAGGAGCAGAGGAGAAGATTTAAGAATTAAAAATTTAAATAAATAAAGAGAATAAATGTATTTTCACTATATAATCAATAGAGTCCCATTCTAACACCAGAACTCTGACCCTGAGGCCTTGAAATTCACAATTTTGGAAGAGGCACTCTTATTCAACATAACTATGTACTTGTTTAGTTATTTAATACCCCAGGCGCAGAGAAGAAGATTTTCAAAGAATTAATGTATTTTCACCGTATAATCAATAGAGTCCCGCCATAACCCCAGAACACCCAAACCAGGGGCCATGAAATTCACAATTTAAGAAGAGACATTGTTGCTCATCATAACTATGTACATGGTTAGTTTGTTTCGTACTCAGGAGCAGAGAAGAAGATTTTCAAAGAATTTATGCATTTTCACTATATAATTAATAGAGCCCCGCCCTTACACAGAACCCCTGACCCCGGGGCCATGAAATTCACAATTTTGGAAGAGAGAGCCTTATTCAACATAACTATGTACTTGGTTTGTTTATGAAATGCCCAGGAGCAGAGAAGAAGATTTTCAAAGAAATAATGCATTTTCACGATATTATCTATTTAGCACCGCCCTAGCACTAGAACCCATGATACCAGGGCCATGAATGACACAATTTTGGTAGAGGACTCAATGCTGATTACAATCATGCAAACAGTTTGACTGGTTGATGTCCAGGAGTAAAGAAGATTTTTAAAGATTGCATTAATTTTAGTGGTTTTGGCCCTACCCCTCAGGCCCCAGGGGGGCAGGGACCATGAAATTCACAATTTTTGTTCCCCTTCGCCCATAGATGCTGTAAAAGAAATTTGTTTGAAATTGGTTGAGCGGTTGCAGAGAAGAAGCTGAAAATGTTCAAATGTTAACGCACAACGCACGACGCACGACGACGGACAAAACGGAATTTACTTAGGTGACCTAAAAATCATTCAAGACAAAGTGCTTTTCCAACAGCAATGTATTACTATCTAATAATGCTGTAATAATTAATACCGTTATGTTTAAAAAAAATCTTTAACTAACTTTACTGATTACGTATCTTAATTTACCTTTAATATACATGCTAGTTTGGGTTTTTAGAATCAAACTTGGGTTGTAATAAGGAAACTCCACTGGTTTAACGACTATCGGTTTACTATTGTTGGAATATCTGAAGGCGGAGAGAGTAAAGAATGTTCAAAGACCTTTAAACTTGGTAAGATTCTTCAGACTCATTAAATCTGCTTTCGGAGTGAAAGATGTATACAATTCTAAAACCTAATTTGATAGGTGAAGGAAATAGTTGCATAGTTGAGAGAGAGAGAGAGAGAGAGAGAGAGAGAGAGAGAGAGAGAGAGATGTCGTTTTATGTTTTGATGGTTTACATATCTTTGCCTCTTTTATGAAGGATTATGAGACGGAATGTGAAAGGAACATTTTTTTCTGAACGCATGTGTCTTGAAATATTTGACAATTAAATAATTGTTTATGGCATTATTTCTTTATCTAGGTGAATTTGCAAAATTGACGGCCAAGAAAGAAGACACGGAGCAAGGTTAAAAGGACTTTGTTTAATTTTTTTAGATTTCAAATGTTTTTAAAAAATATTTCCATTCAATAACGTAAACAAGATGTGTTTGTGAAACACTAATGCCCCCGTATGGCAACATAGCGAAGGTTAAGCTTTCTCAAATGCAGATCAAATATGTTGGTACGCGTACATAAAGTAAGCCCTTTTCACAAGAAATACAGATGTGAAATATAAAACCCTAGCACCACCTGTTCAAGGGTTATGACCAAGGTTAACATTTTTAAAGGTATGACAAACTCTGGGGTCAAGGTCAAAGGGTCAAGGTTGTTGGTTTCTAAAGAAAGGCCTTGTCTCAAAGATTACATATGGGAAGTATGAAAGCGCTGCCCCTTACAATTCAAAAGTTATGGCCAAGGTTAAAGTTTGTAAAAGTAGGTCAAACTCCAAGGTCAAGGTCCAAGGTTCAAAGTTGTTGATATTCAATGAAAAGTCTTCTCACAAGGATTACATATTTGAAGCATGGAAGCCCTATCGCTTACTATTCAAAGTTATGACCAGGGTTAAAGTTTTTTCGTAAGTACGGAAATCTCCAAGGTCAAGGTCTAAAGGTCAAAATTGTTGATTCAAATGAAAGGTCTTGCCAAAAAGAATAGATATTTGAAATATGAAATTCCTAGTATTTACCGTTTAAAAATAATAAAGCCCTAGTCCTGACCCTTCAAAAATTATGGTCAAGGTTGTTTTTTTAAAGTAGGTCAAACTCCAATGTCACGGTCAAAGGGTCAAGGTTGTTAGTATCCAATAAAGTGTCCTCTCGATGGATTAGATATGTGAAGTATGAAAACTCTAGCTTTTACCATTCAATAGTAATAGCCAAGGTTAAAGTTTTTCATAAGTACAAAAATCTTCAAGGTCAAAGTAAAAAGGTCAAAGTTGTTGGTATCCAGTGAAAGGTCTTTCCACAAAAAATATATATATTAAGTATAAATATCCTGGTATCTACTGTTCAAAAGATATGGCCAAAATAAAAGTTCAAAAATTTTGGGTAAAAGTGGGTCAAACTCCAAGGTTAACATCAAAAGGTCATAATTAGTAGTATTAAAGAAAGGTTTTTTCACAGGGAATACACATGTGAAGTATGAATGTCATAGCTCAACTAAATCAAAAGTTATGGGCAAGGTTAAAGTTTTTGCGGACAAACAGAAAAGAGACAGAGAGACAGCTAGACAGACAGCCAGAGATACAGACAGACAGACAGCTAGACGGACGGATCCGACAAAACTATATACCCCCGAAACTTCGCTTACGGGGGCATAGAAATATTGATAATTTGCATTTGTGATTTTCATATATAATGTTAATTTTATGTTTATCAGATTGTATATAGTATGTATATTAACCAGTTAGCTATATATGTTATATTACTTGTCATTTTCAAGCCATCTATCAACAGGGTAAATTAATCTTCCAAGTGTGAAGAAACAGAAATGAAATATATTTCAAATGTAATCGCTAACATCGAAATATTCTCCGTATTAAAAAATTATGCTTTGTATCTGAAAAAAATTCTTTCTTAAGGACATGAAAAAATTATAAAAAACAGGTAAAGGCAAAGTAATTTTAAAAAAATGACTTCAAATATCTTTAACAATTACTGTCTTATAAACATCCTCATTAAAAATAAATTGACATTAAGTGGCTGTCTTTTAAAAATTCCAGAGGAGAAGAACGAGTCTGTGATAGCTGTGGTGGTGGTGGTTGTGGGAGTCCTGCTGGCCTTTATACTTGTCTGTATTATCAAAAGGAAAAGGTCCAGAGAGGAACAGGAAACGGAAAGGAAAACCAGCGACGAGGTGCAGAACAGTAACTTAACATTTACTCACACGTGAATAAAAAATGGTGAGGTACAGAAAACCCATGTAAAATTCCCTTAGGCTTATTAAAAAAATTAGCGACGATGTACATTATGAAAAGTACAAGCCTTGAATATACTCACTCTCAGGTAAAAAAAAACAATGATGAGGTAGAATTCACTCCCTTGAAATATTCAATCTCACGTTTAATAAAAAGTGATGGAATACAGAACACCCCCTTAAAATATAGAATACTTTCTCTCATGTAAAGCACTAATTTCATTATTTAGTTTGATCCTAAAACGAGGTAAGTTATTGACAAGCAAGTTAATGAAACAAGAATATCAACAGTCTCGTTTAAAATCATAATTTCGTAAATTCTATGGTCGATACAATGACCTTGTCAGCAAATACAATTTATCATTGAGACAAATGCTGACATTTTTCATACTAATTTTTTTATCCATTATTTATTCACTGAATTGACGACGGATTTTTCTGTTAATTCCCGATCATAACAAGGAGCACAAGGCGGGTGTGACCGGTCAGCAGGGGATGCTCACTCCTCCATTGCACCTGATCCCACCTCTGATGTTTCGGAGGTTCGTGTTTGCTCTGCTCCTATTTTGCATTGTTATATGGAATTTGAGATTGAATACTATTCGATATCTCCATATCTTTCATCCAAATTACCATTAGTATGTGATGAAAGTACTGGATAAGAATAAACATATCAAATCTGTGTATAAAATTACGGAAATTGAACCTGTAGAAAAACGACATTTGAATCTTGCATGTTATGCATACTTGCGTCAATTATTGCTGTATACTTACTTAACAGTTTTATAGGGATATCTCATTGGGAAGCAATATTTGCGCATATAACGAATTTACATTCCCAAGAGAAACTGTGCTGTCCACATACTGTCCGATTTATTGAATCTCATATAAAAAAGGAGTTACGCACGGCATTTTGTCCCTACGAGCAAGTCAATGTGTGCATGCCCGAAATACTGACATCGATCAACAAAGAGACCATTGCACAGAAGTTAAAAAACAAAACAATATCAAGATTGAAATCAACATGATCAATGAACTTGTAAAATATTGATATGAAGGAATGAAATTCCAGGCCTTTAACCCTACGGATATGACAACACACATTTTAAGTAATTTTGTGTAGGCAAATTCAGCTTATACGTATCGCACAATGAGAAATGCCGCGTATTAAAAGTAATTATAGAATCAGCTAATTTTATTTTTAACAGTTTAAAAAAACATTACCAAAACAGCCTTTTTTTCGCTTTCTCCGCAAACGTTACTTTTTCAGGAAAGCATACTCCTCCACCAAGCTGAAAACTTTTTAAAATGTCTCTACCAAGTAGTTTAAAATACGAGAATGTAAGAAAATATATTTTATTACTGAAGAGTCAAAAGGGAGATATGGTTTTCTTGTCTTGAATAAAATAGAAATTGACGAAATATAGTGTTTATATTATTTCATAAATCGGAATTGCAAGTTGATTCAAAAGATCAAACAAAATACATCGATGCTTTGAGTTACACAACATCTGCAAAAAGCAAGTCTGACAATAAAAACATTGCTCAACATTTCATAACAACATAAACTCTGAGATTTGACGAAATGCATGAAAAATATTTTGACATGATGGCTATATTTCCCCCAAAGCTTTACCTAAATCAAAAGACTAATAACATGCAAAAAGCATCATAACAGAGATGATTTGATAAAATTTAGCAATAATGACGCTACTTAGCTACACAATTTATAGCCCTCAATAAAAATCAATAACAAAATCCAAAATGAAAAAAATGCCTTTCTTTGTATTCAAGAGAGCTAAGGACTGCAAAAAAATCTTAAACTACTTACTTGCTCGACATGTTCATTTTCTCAAATTAAGGAACACCAGTGAAATTTCATTGAGTCAAAATTTTATCCAATTAAGTAAAGCTAAAGTATGGAAAAAACGAGGAGTTTTTAAGCTCAAAAGTCCTTTCATATGATAAAAATTACATAAAGTAGGAGCCCATCAAACAATGTCTCCTAAGGCAAGCTATTTGTACAAGAAGATGTAAGCCTATCTCAGAAAATAGTACATGAAATAAGATTATGAGTACAAAGACTAAAGGCAGGCCAAACAGTCAACAAGGGAATTAATTGAGGGACTAAAAAAAATTCTTAAAAACTATTTGGTCATTTTTTCCTCTGTAGATGACTTTATGATTTTTAAGCATGGATTTTGATATCCCTTGAAAACCAAAACGAATTCTTGGCACTAGCAGTCTAATCATGTACCCCAAACTGTCGTCTATTGACATCAGAATACATCTATTGTAGACAATATTAACATCTTATGTAGTTTATTGATTGATTGATTGTTTACTGTTTAACGTCCCTCTCCAGAATATTTCACCGATATGGAGATGTCACCATTGCCGGTGAAGAGCTGCAAATTTTGGCCTATGCTCGGCACTTACGGCCTTTGAGCAGGGAGGGATCTTTATCGTGCCACAACTGCTGTGACACGGGGCCTCGGTTTATACGGTCTCATCCGAAAGACCGCCCCATTTAGTCGCCTTTTACGACAAGCAAGGGGTACTGAGGACCTAATCTAACCCGGAATCCCACGGGTCTCTTATGTAGTTTAATTGTGGGATTAAACATCCATTTTTTGTCCAAACATACCTGAAATATATTGAGATAACAAACTGTATTCTAGCTCAGATATCCATTAAACAATACGAAATAAGAGCAGAGAAAACACGGACCTTCAAACAGCATAGCTAGGATCAAGAGTTATGGAGGAGAGAGGCTCCTCTGTCGACTGTTCACACCCGCCGTGGGCTCCTTGTCATGAAGTTTATGAAGTTTTATTGAGTTCTTAAAAACATCAATGCTTGTCACTTCTCTCAATCTTTTATTGCAGGCCTACAATCCTCTATACGTGGCCACATCGCAGTCCTCCTGTGAAGATCCCCTCCTGTCAGATCACATGGAGATATGCTTCGAAAACCTCCATCTTTTGGAAATCATTGGTGAGGGAGCGTTTGGTAAGGTCCATAAAGGGGAATATATACAGGAGGACGGAAAAAGATGCACCGTGGCTGTGAAAATGCTGAAAGGTAGGTCATTTACAGCAAATATTAGCAACTTTTATTTTACAAGCTGTCTTGGTTGCTTGGGGTACAAGACCAAGCAACCTGGTTTTTCATTTTTTCCAGACTGCTCAATAGCAATCGTCCCTTGGTACCTTATGCTACCAGGCCAACAAAATATATATAATTTTTGTAATGATATGATTACATGTACTTGTTTGCTATTATCCTGGTCATTGAAGTATAATAAAGGAGCTTGGTATTTTTTTCTTTTATCATATTGCATTATTATTATTATTATATTATATGTAATGCTTACATGTACACTGTGAACTATACCAGTATTTCAAATCTGAAAACTTTTACAAGTGAGGTCAAGTCAATTTTGCATTGTTATAATCATGATTATATTGTTTGTTTCTTAATTGTATATGCCCCCAGAGGGCCCTTGATTTGTGAATAAATAAATATAATATAACATTTTTGACTGCATTTATAAAACTTTTCATTTCGATTGCTGTAAGACTGTTATCACAAAATTGTTTTGGTAAGGGCAAATACCTACACTGATTTTTTCCCAGAAACTTTTGATTACATTCTTATTTATTGTTCACAAACTTGAAACATTTTAATCGGGCTTTCTCTTTCTTTGAATTTTCAGAGATTAGAAAAGGTCGATGTCTTATTTTAATAAGTTGTTTGAAAAATGTCGAAAGAAAAACTCAAATCGCTTTTCTTTTATATACTAAGTATTTGAGACTCAGTAGATTTATCATAAAAGCTATTTCCTGCCCTTTGAGTGCAAAAAAAAAATATCATCGATATCATTATTGGTGATTGAAGAAGCCCTTTTTTAAATTAACCTCCTTGTTCAACAGAGTTTGCAGATAAAACAGAAGAGAAGAGCCTAATGACGGAGATTGAAGCCATGAAACAGCTGGGAAACCATCCTAACATAGTGGGGATGCTGGGCTTCTGTACAAAGCCGTCCTCCCTCTGTCTGTTGATGGACTTCTGTCCCCTGGGTGATCTACGACAATATCTCCTTAACTGCAGGCATCAGGTCAGTAACTTGTCTTATTGAGCTTTTCCTGTCTGTATTGTTCAATAAACCAACTTATTTCTAAATGATTTAGAATAAGAAACTTTTGTAAAGTAAAATATATCACATTATTTATTAGTACATGTATTTCTTTTTCGAGCCCGGAAGTTGATCCTTATATTATTATGTTAAACGATGTAAATTATTGACAAACAAGTTGCTCAAACACGAATATCAGCAGTCTCGTTTAAAGTCATCTAAGTTCTATGGTCGATACAATGATCTTGTAGGCAAATACAATTTATCATCAAGTCAAGTGCTGACTGACAATTTTCATACCATTTTTATAAACACTGAATTGTCAAGGGACTTTTTCCGTTACTTCCCGACAAGGACCACACGGCGGGTGTGGCGGGCCGGAGGGTGATGCTTACTCCTTAATGCCACCTGATCCCACCTCTGATGTTTTGGAAGTCCGTGATTCCTATGCTCCAACTTTGTATTGTAAAATGGACTCTCCGGCTTAAATACTGTTCGTTATTTCCATAAATTTTGTGCAAATTATATCACCAATATCTGATGGAAAACAATACCTAACTACGAAGAAAAAATGTTTATTAACTTATGTTATTTTTTTTATAACATTTGTATGAATGGCAAGTTATTTGTTGATTTCAGATGATGAAAATGGGTCAAACAATGAGAAGGAGATCAGACAGTGGTATCAGCCCGGGCTGTGATAGATCAAAAAGCGCCGATTTTTGTAAGGTTCTAAACTTATATATCATAGATCACAATATATCACAATGTTTTGTGAGGCTTTATATTCACTAGATTGGTACTTTAGTGGGACGAAACATGACTAGATCTCTGCAGATATTCCTGATGTATTTCTACATTCATAATTATATATGTTGAACAAAATGGCTTGAGTCTTTATTCTCATTTAGTGGAAATATGGTGTGCAAGGTGGACAAAATATGTGATTTAATTATCATTATTATATGATTGAATAATTTCCATCTCCCTGATTGGCTGAGATCAAACTATTTTAGAAAAATACTACATTGTATTGACCTGCACGTGACGTTCCAGGTGAATACAAGGATTTATTTCCTCTACATTGATCTAAAAATAGATCGGGAAATTCCAAATTGATACAAATTATTTTGGAAAGCTATTTAAACGACTATGACTTTTTTTTCATGTGAAAAAAACATAACGAATATATATTTTCGGGTGAGGGTGGTAAGACGGGATGCAGGGACCCCCCCCCCCCTCCAACACTTTTACTGAACAACAATTTTTACTTTTTGGCAGTCAGTTTTCCCTGATAATACTCCTTCCTTTCAAAATCTATCCTATGAAAAAGACTGACATTATATATTTTTTTCATGGTAACTAAAATTGATAAAAACATTTCAAATTGATATGACTGTTAAGGTTTATTTACATTTTAAGTCTGCTTCTCTCTTGTATTTGGCTGGGACTTAATTAAATGCAAACAAGTAATAAGCTGTGTCATTTTATCAGTGAATCATAAAATAAAACAATTATTGCTGTTTTTTCGGTCAATACAATGATTTAGCCATCTTCAAAGGACAAAATTCACCTCGCCCTTCAGGCTCGGTGAGTATTGTACTTCTCAGATGGCTAAATCATTGTATTGACCTCAAAAACAGCAACAATTTTATAGTATCATTGAAGAACGGTCTAGTAAACATGTCTTTGCTAAAATATTTAAGAGTTACTAAATCAACTGGTCAGTTCAAAAAGCTGAAAGAGTTTTAACCTGCTAAAGGAGATGTTAACAACTAAATGGCACCCGATTCCATCTCCTATATTTTAAAGGTTCCCGTTTTAAGAAGGATTATTGTAAATAGAATTTTCTAGCTCCATTCCAATCAAATGCACATGTGCACACATCAAAAAATTGTTTTTATGTTCTCCAATTTTGCAGAGGGGTATGTTTTATTGATTTTGAAGATATTCAATTAAGAAATAGATAAAATAAGATTTTCCCATGGGTAATTTTAATCCTATTGACAAATGCACACAAAAGAATTCTTGGTGCAAATTGCACGTACACGTAAGTGCTGCACACTAGGAGTGCATGTACATGTAAATTTCAGCTTTTAAAAGCATAGAAAATAAAATGCATGTGCATGTATTAAATTAAACCTTTTAGCAATTCGACACAATAGGAGTCGATGTAACAGTACAATGAATAACAGTACTTCTGGATATTGTCAGCAATATATAGAAAGTTTAGCAAAATACACCAAGGTAATGTTGAACAACTCTTTCATATGACAAAAAAAAATCACATTAGCAAAAACAAGAGTTGTTGGACCTATTACGGTATTAAAGTGGCAATGTATTCTATGTGCTAGTTTCCGCAGCATTGCCATGACTTTTTACAACAATCTTTCATTGCCATCAGTGTTCTACTATTTTTCTGAACATTTGAGGGACATCAGTTACATTTACTACAACCTAAAAAGAATGTTTTTCTCTCTTTTTTCTAGATTATTTTGTTTAAATATTTCCTTCAGAAAATGATCTAGATGTGTAGTAGATAATACATAATGTATAAACAATGCAATGCACATTCGTCATATCAAAAGATAGAAATTTATTTCAAACTAGACCATTTTTCATGAATGTGGGTGTAATATAAAACTGATATAATCATGTTAATGGTGACACGTGTACTCTTGTTAATTTTGTTTGATGACTGAAATTTTACAAAACCGTTGTAAATCTGATTTTTTTATAAAGATATGTAAACCAACTATCGGATGAAACCGACACAGATCTGTTTAGATAAGTCTTAGCGTTTCATTTCAATATTTTATAGATCTTATTAGATATCTATCAGCGTTAAATCCTTTCATTTTATCATTGTTTATGTTCAAGTTTCTGCTGATCCTGGAGGATTGGAGGTGCTTTCTTCAAATTCTGAAAGTAACGGTAAACATTTTACACATAAATTTTGATGCAAAGATGGCTTGTGACATAAATATTTAATCATTATGGCATCTGTATCAGAAAAAAAAGTTTTGTTTGATATCCTTATTTCCAAATATCTGTAAAATATGGGGAGAATAGAAATTTTCTAAGCTGTATTTAATGTCGTAAATGCTTTCACTTTATTAAGAGAAAAGATTAATTATTAGCAGCAAAATCATAGTTATATATTATATTGAGCAGAATTAACTATCTCATGGTTTTTTGTGTTTATAAATCAGTCATTACATGTAACTGTCAATGGATTCATACATCTACCAGCTAAATTCAAGAAGAGTATATTGAATTTACCTTTTTACATTTCAAAGTATCAACAGAATCGGAATGCTGTATTCAAGAGGCGACACTTCTGTCCTATGCTCGGCAGATCGCCATAGGGATGGTAAGTACTTGAAAGCTGAGAATAAAACAAACTCACTTTTCACACACTTTCCTAAATAATTTCGAAAATTTGATTTTATATGTTATCGGAGAACAAATCCATTATTGTTTTCTGGAATCAATCTCTCATCAAGTATAGATGAAATTAATTCAATGAAATGATAGTGGAAATCGTGATAAAATTTCTTTTCCTTAAAACCAAGACGATTATGGAGTTTGTCTAAAATACTAATTCGCAAAGAATCTTTATTTTGGTTTAGTAAACATGTCATATATATAAGACATCATATTATTGTTTCCAAAAGAAAACATATCGCTAGATCATCATTATTTGTTATAGGAATACCTATCCCAGAAGAAGTTTATCCACAGAGATTTAGCTGCCAGAAACATTCTAATGGTGGACAACCGTAGACTGAAAATCTCGGATTTCGGACTGACACGTGACATATATGAAACTAACATGTATCAGCCTACTTCATCCCGTAAACTCCCCTACAAATGGATGGCCATTGAATCCATTTTCGATCAAGTCTTTACAATAAAATCCGACATGTAAGACCTTAAGAATTCTATGCCATGATATGATTGATTAACGTAACAAGCTTGTCAGACAAGTGTAAAACTAGTCCAGAGCCCTTTTTATAAATGTTGTCTGAGTTGTAAGCAACTTAAAGAAAGACAAATGCATTTTAAAGCTCAAAGATGATATGATAATATCAATTGTAATGCATTATTTGGAATATAAAATAATATATTGTGTAGATTTAAATTTATCAATTCTTAAAACGGTTTTTACTTGTACTGAAAATCATTTTTTTTACATATAGCTGTGCATGTATTCGTGAAATGAATGCAAATTATAGTTAGACATAATTTATATATTTTATTATAACTTAAATTACCTCCTCTTTAATTTAGCTGGTCGTTTGGGATCGTTTTGTGGGAAATCGTAACACTGGGTGGTAGTCCGTATCCGGGAATTCCCAATGAAGATTTATTCCGCCTTCTAAAAGATGGTTACCGCATGGACAGGCCAGAAAATTGTTCCACTGACATGTAATTAAAGATTAAAATGTTTAGAAATAATAGAAAAAAGGTTATTATAAATATCATAGAATTATTTTATTATTACAAATCTTACTTTTACTTACCACCAATCCTTCCAAAAATAGTTTCGTCAAAACATTAACCAATTATGATCTAGAACCAATTTGTAATCTGTCAGCATGGTTTTAGAAGAGCTAGAAGGTGTCAAGCATGTGATTTTCTTTTATCTTTATTTTTGAATTTGATTTTTCAGTTACAATTTTTCTTTGTTTTTAAAGAAACTTATTTTAGAGTAATTTGTTTACAGATACCAAATGATGCTGTCAGCATGGCATCCAAATCCTGACTGCCGCCCGACTTTTACCAACCTCCGCACAAAGCTAGAGTCGATGTTAGAGGCAACACAGTCTTATATTAACCTCTCTGTCAGTGTATCACAGGATTACTATACAAACGAGAGTTCCTCAAGGTAAACAGACCGTCAGTAAGTCATTGGATAACTAAACAAACGAGGGTTCCTTAATTAAGGTAAATAAACCGTCAGTCAATGTGTCACAGGATAACTTAACAAACGAGAGTTCCTCAAAATAAACAAATCGACAGTCAGTGTGTCACAGGATAACTTAACAAACGAGAGTTCCTCAATTCCTCAAAATAAACAAATCGACAGTCAGTGTGTCACAGGATAACTCAACAAACGAGAGTTCCTCAAAATAAACAAATCGACAGTCAGTGTGTCACAGGATAGCTAAACACGAGAATTCCTCAATTCCTCAAAATAAACAAATCGACAGTCAGTGTGTCACAGGATAACTAAACTAACGAGAGTTCCTCAAGATAAACAAATGGTAAATAATAAAGCAGAATTCAAATAATCTGTAAGAAGACATTAGGTATTTCATCAAAGATATTTATAACGGAGGTCGCATGCCACAGAAGGCAATATCAATTACACCCTCACTGTTTAATGGTCCTGGATCAGAATATGATAATTTTGAAGCCCTTTCGCTTACAGTGCAGGAGATGTTTATATCTCCATGGTATCTGCATGGTTTTTGTGTTCCGTATTTGCTCTGCTCCAGTTTTGTATTGTTTAGTGGACTTTAAAGTTTGAATACCGTTCGTTATCATCTTATATTTCACATACATAAATGCGAAAATAATTATTAACTTTTAAAAATGAAGTTGAAAGCTGTGTAGGAATATTTCATTCAGTCTCTTTGAAAAATAAGCCTATATAATATAAACGTTGTCTGCTTTTTTAAATGAGGAAACGATGTATCATTTTTCTCGAATGATTACATTTCATTTTCCCAGAATGTCTTCTCCTTCATCGCTTTGACCGATCATCAACTCATTCGAAGTCTATTATACATGTCCTTTGAAGAATATGATTAACCAGACTTTTTCAATGTCCTCTTTATAATTTTATTAATGAATCTATAGATTTTTTTTTATTATGAAAGGAATTTGCCTGCAAACTGACATCAAGTTGAAGATATGGTGAAAGTAATAATATAACGATATAAAAAAATCTCTGCTTGTAATGAAAAAAAGGTTTATGTTAAATTTGATTTTGGTGAAATGAAAAATACTTTTAAAATAGAATGTCAATTAAAAAAAAAATGTCTTACATTATACGTTTAACAACAATCATAATTATGTGTCAAGCAATAAAAATGTCTATCTTATTTAATACATCGGTTAATTCGAATACTTGATGATAAGGAGGACCTCCAGTAATTATGATATGCCTAACTTTAATTATTGTTTTGTATTTTCATGCATAAAGGGACACATCGCCGCTTTCCTTGCCAGACAGTGTTTCGGACAGCACTGGAAGTAGATCTTCATCATATTTTGCCATGAATGTACAAGGGGAGACAAATGCTTCGCCAGTTGTTCCAAATACTTATCTCTCCCTCCCACAAAACTCAACGATACCCGTGAGTTCTAACGAATTGAAACGTGAATGTGTTCACGGATCAGAATTGACATCTTGTTACAATACGGAACAATGTGAAATGTGCAGAAGTTTACCATGTGCCTTGTGTAAGAATGAATCCAAATTTAAACAGGAAAATACTCAGTCCGGATATCCAGTCAATGAAGTCACAAAATCCTCATCCATTAATAAAATAAGGATTTTTCCACATGGAAGTAAAGTTGTCTATTCTGACAAAATTACAGTTGGAGAAAAACAAAATTTTGACACGTGTTCAAATTCAATTTCTATCCATAATAAATCTTGAATTAAAAATGTTTACATAACAATAATCATTTTTTTAATCTTCATAATTCATTCAACATATATACAAGCGGCAAATTGCTAAAATTAACATTTAAGTAGGTGAAAAATATTAATTACACTTTCAGCTGGGTTTTCGACAAAATCAATTCATATAAAAATTTGAATTGTTTTATTCTGTCATGACGATGGTCGTCATGAGATACTGTTTTCAATTTATTGTGATTTTGCTGGATTGTTCAGATGCTTTGTGCTTAATCTTTACTGTTTTTTGCCTGTTCTGTGTAGTACCAGAGATGAACAGTGTTGCTTTGATAGATCTTATGACGGCAATCTTATTATATAATTAGCAGAATAAAACAATTCAAATTTTTATAAATTTGACTTTGCCGAAAGACCAGCTGAAAGTGTAACTAATATTTTTTATCTACTTAAAAATTCTACTATTTTTGATATACTTTATATATTTTATAGTTCTAAGTGACTTTGTTCATCAGTGCTAACTCCCTTTTCACCATAAAGAAGTCTCAAAACTTCATTGTCCTCTCGTGCCAAGTAAAGGTTTAAATATGAAGATCTCCACCGGAGTACGGTGACATCTCTTTATGAGTGAAAATTTCCTAAAAAGGACCTACAACATTTAAACAATCTATCATGTTCATTAAAGTATATGGCTGTTCGTAGTTTTTTCACAGTACGGGAGTTTATGTGAAATTGTTTTCACAAATGGCACCTGTAATCTTTATTTTTGAGTCCGACATATGCAAACAATATAACCATCTTAATATTTCAAGGTTTATATGTAATTTTGTATTACTTCAGTCGTGCATGAGGGATAAACCCTGAAGATGCGATGTCTACCAACAAGTCCGTCACTTGAACATTTTAAACAATTTGTTATTTGGTTCCCCAAATAAGATAAAATAACCTTAAACTACAAAATGCTTAAAGCACAGTAAAAATAAAATTTGACATCATTGACATACACTGAACGGCACCCAAGTGCATTATTGTGCTTCTTTGTCTAATGATAATAGCAGAGTTAATTTACCTACCTTTTAATGAAAAAAAAAACTTATACAGTATGCATTGTTAGTATTAGATCTTAAATACCATGATTTAGGAAGAAATACATGATAAATTAAAAAAAAATTTCAAACTTAAACGCAGAAAAAAACGAAAATTTATGCTAGTTAGCTATAAATCATGAATCTTAAAGCAAATAAAATATAGCATCATAACTCCTTCCTAGATCCAGAGATTGTAAATTTTACAAATCTCCTTGTAACAATGCTAGACCAATTACCAAGTGCAAGTGAATAAAACCGTATCTAGTTAAGCAATTCAGAAGTTTATGGTGGCCATCCATTCACTATTTATCTATGAAAATAGGGGAAAAAACAGCATATCTCAAACTTTATGTCAAATATAAATCAAAACTCTTGTCAATTAAGCAATGAATAATTGGTCGGGTTACTATATACGAAGCAATACAGAAACATAATTAAGTTTTTGATTTAGAGTTGGAAGGAGTTACGTTTCTCGTTTGCCTCAATACTGCTAAATTTTGCTTAATCGTGTTATGAAGGATATGGAGATAACGAACAGAAGTCAATATGTAAGGAATATATTATGTCACTGTGAAATTACTTTTATTATTAAATATTATGCTAAGGTGAGAACCTGTGTGTACACAAATACAACGTGTTGATATGTTAAATAAAGGGTAAAAATCAAATGTAAATATATTGTTTGTAAAACGTAATATAAAATTGAGATCTTACAAAAGAAGCAGTATAAAATAACAATAGATTAAAGACTAGAATCCTTACGTAATAATCATGTTGTTTTGACTCATAGATTGAAAATAAAAAAGGTAATTGTTGATATTATATAAAAACTGTGATATTTACACACAGGTAAGAGATATGAAAGTTTTAATTTAAAAAAAGAGAAAGGCTTAACTCCCGAAAAACATTTTAATTTTAGAGCAATACAACAAGTTGTAAACAGGTTAGATATAAGAATCAGGAACATATTCTTTAATCTGACACAAATCTTCTTCTTTTCTTAATTCTTGCACAATTGTTAGAATCTTTATTTACAATTTGTAAATGTTGTAAAATGTCTCTTTTTATGCATGTAAGAATGCTATTGTCTCTTGAAAAGCTACCTCATGCTTTTGGAGTCTTAGAAACTCTGGGTCCGCTTGTTTTGTCTCGGGGCTGGTTTCTTGGGAAAGAAACATTTGCGTTTGTCTGGAAATCTTAATCAGCTATTCATCAACATTTAGTCCTGAGAAAACTGTAAACAAATGTGATAAATAACTTACTATAAATTCGAATCAGGACATTCAATTATATGGAAATGTTTTTCAATGTACAGTTATCTGTTACAAAATAATCTATTATGGCAACTTGCGGATCATTTGTAGTTACATCTCGTTAATCGGAAAGTGAAAGAAAAAATCATTTTGTTATGCTTAGAAAAAATGTCTTGTTCTATTTATTGCATGATAGCTCGACTTGTTCTTTTTTTAATCAAGATTTTTACTCTGCTATTCCATAGTAATGAAACAATCTTTCATTTTGCAAAAACAATCTGTCATAATTGGTTCCTGTTATCATCAATAACATTGTATGATTGTATAACTGTGTACTTTTATTTACCAACCTGTTTTGATATCCAATGAAAAAGAATATTCCAAAGATTTCTAAATGAAGAGAAAACATTTTTTCTTTGGCATTCAACACGACATTTAGATGTATCGATAAGTTGAAATTTAATTAATATCAGTTGAATAGTCATCAGGAAAATCACTAAGCTAAAAATCACCATTATTCGTACAAGGTTTCTGAATGCGGTCACTTTATCTTCTGTGTATTTTTTAAAGTCTTCCAACTTATTTTATACTGAAGAACATGCTCTGTATACCATAACCCTAGTCAGGCTATTGGCAAATGATTTAAATCTTAAGGGATTTAAGCAGCCTTTTTTACTATCTGCATTTTGTAAATTCGTTAGAATGACCTAGCTAGTTAGTAAATATATTCCATCATTGGGTCGTATTTTGGCTGATCGGTTTCATACCAATTGTTTGTTTCATACTAAATTTGACTACAAAGTGACTCAATTTGGCTCAACTTGATCATTACAACATGCTTACGGCGAAGATGAGTGGTCTACAGGGGATGCTTCATATTTCTATGCACGTGATCCTATGAAAATACGTTAGCGTTTTAAATTTTATGAAGAAACCGAGTTATGTAAAGATCTGACATAGTTTAAAAAATAAACTCCTTGAACAGTATTCTGTTCACATCTGAAAAACCAATACCCTTGCAAAATTAACGACCACACTTGTTTATACCTACAGTGACAAAAAAAACCCCTGAAATTTTCTTCTGATTGCTGATGTAAAAGATAGAAGATACCCTTGTGTTTAATTGATTACGTAAGCAAATTCTAAAACCAATTACATGTAAGTCTTATACCGTTGATTCTTCAACAGTGATGGAATTGTTTAGATATATCCCTATATTATGTAATAATCCTCGAAATCGATTGATAATTAATCTCTTGGGCAAAGAGAAGGGATGGTTGGAGCTCTGTTCACAGAGACTCTCCATCGGAAGCGCATTTTAAAGGATTTAAGTTTAAGTTGTTACCAACAAGCAAACAGAATGCAAGAGAAATTTTTATTTCTGCACTTATTAAAAAGCAAAAAGACTTGTGATTGGTTATAGTTAATAATTGTGTATGCTGTGGATCAAGACTCGTTAACCTATCTCTTTTGAGCTAATATTTAAAAAGTATACAATCTACTATATAGTGGGGGTAAACAACAGAGGACATCAGTCGATTTAGGCTAACAAAATAAAGGGTGCTTTTGTGGTTTTTAGCTTAAAACATGTAATGTGAATTTATTTTGAGATGAAGAAAAAATTATATAAAAATAAAATATTTTGACCCTATATTTATTTTCGAGGTTAACAAGAAAACTTTGATACAATATTGCATATGATTACACTAAACATGTACATTATGTCGGGTCACTATCTCTTATTTTTCAAGTTTAAAACTGGCAAAACGTCATTTTGATTTTTTTAATGTCATAATTTTAATAAAATAAAGATAATAATATTCTTACGACTGAAAGACACAAATATTCTTATCCCTTTCCCTTTATCATTTCAGCTTTGTCATACTCATTCTTTTTTATCCATAGTTTATTCTACTTATATGTACAGGTAACGTTTTCTGTACATAATTTGATTCCTTGATCAGATGAATTCACCATAATGAAATTTTTATTTTCATGGAAATCACACCTTCTGTGTGAAATAATTTTCTGTGATACTATGTTTACCAAAGAAGTGTTATATTCTATTGGTTTCATGCCATGTTATTTCACAATTCTAACCTATAGATGTTAATTTACAATACTGTTTCTCATTATTACATATCAATATCTATAAAATACAGCTGTACTTATTAAGAAACAATTCTTGCCTCGCGAAGGACTCGACTTTATACAGAGAAAATTCACAGTGTTGACGCGTTTGGCATAAGCACCGTATCCAACGGGTAACGCGGGGGAGTCGCTAAAAAGTATGGGGGAGTCGTTTTCAACGTATGGGGGAGTCGATTTTCACCGCTTCGGAGTCAGAAGCGATGTGGGTCACGTCTTTTTTCGGTATATGTAAGATGTATGTACAAAAAACAACTAGCCCACGGAAGGTAGCAATAGTTAAGCTTTCTGTTGGTCATTTGTCCGGCTAGCATATACGTCTAGTTTTCTCAAACACTTCGAAACTATTCGACAGATTTCATATTTACGTTGATCGAGTGGTTAAGACATGCATATTTTGCACAATCTACGACTTGTGTAGGGATTATAACAGTTAAAACAGTAAAAGCAAACGTTAATCTTTCAAATGCAACAATTGAAAGTTGGCTAGACTTTATGAAAATTAATAATTAAGACATTTTCTCTTCAGAAAGTAATGGTTACGTAGGGGGGAGTCGTTTCTGGAAAAACACAACGCATAAGGGAGTCGCAAAATATGAAAAAAATATAGTTAAATGCATGACCTAATCTGGTGATGTTTTTAGTTTAAGAATACATGTACAATTGGATTATATATCTTCGGAGCACATGTGCTTTGGGACAAGACCCTTCCCTAGCTAAGTATGTAATTTTCTTACACATCACAAAAATTCAAAAAGATCACGAACTCTCACTTTCAACAATGACAGCCTCTCCATATAAAAGAACAACAAGATTTATAATATGGAAAATTTCTTCATAATAGTATCAACCATTTTTTTTTATTAGAAAAGTGGAAATCTCTGGCTCGTCATTCCCGCCCCTTGACTTCTTTTTTCGGGGGGGGGGGGGGTGGTAAAAATTTTAAACTGGTATATGCTTTCAATTTGGTCGACATATAAATAATTTATTTTTCATTTATCATATAAACAAATCTTCAGGTACAAACGATGTATCTTAAATGAGAATATCTGGGATTATCTGGGGTTTACACTGTCAGTGCTATATGTATATATTCATAGACAGGGTTCGAGGGCAACATGCTTTTTTTCGGACAGAAGAACCAAACTGTTTGCCTGAGGTTGTTCGGCCGAAGGCAAAAAGTTTTGTTTGAGGGGTCGATAAAAAGCATTTTTGTCCGAGAACAATCAATTAATGAATCGTTATATTGTTTATTACAGGCACGTAGCAAAGGGGGGGGGGGGAGGGGGGCAGGGGGCCTGCCCCCCCCCACTTTTTTCCCCAACATTACCTTTACTATACAAAATGTTCATTGAAAGGATGGTTGGCCCCCCCACTTTTTACCATAGTATAGTGGTATCAAGGAATTGTAGGAAAAAATTTAGAAGTGAAAGTAATTTGGCTTTAAAAATGTTGGCCACTTTCAAAAACGATGCTACGAAAGCCCATTGAGCTCATTTTGGTAGGTTAAAAAAATAAATTTTTCGCGTTATAACGCGTAACTTTTGCAATATAACGCGTAACTTTCGCGTTATAACGCGAAACTTTCGCGAAATAACGCGAAACTTTCGCAAATAAACGCGTAACTTTCGCGTTATAACGCGAAACTTTCGCGATATAACGCGTAACTTTTGCGATATAACGCGGAACTTTTGCTGTTTAACCAAGACATTTGCTTAAGTCTTAACTTTCTTTTGATTTTGTGATCAAGTTTATTTATCAATGATAAGGAAAAGGTTATTTTAAACTTGGACTATCACAAGCTACAATTTTAAGTTTTCTTCCTATTGAATCCATCTTTACCGTCATAGATGGTCTTTCTCAGCACTGTTCAAACAATTCAAAGATTATGCGAGTTTTCCAAAAGTTAAACTTCAATCCCTATTATTATAAATAAGATAATGAATTTCGGGGAAAATCACCCCTTTCCGCGTCTTTTTTACGCACTCTCTAGAGAATTTGAAATAATTTTATTTTATAAAGAACAAGATCTCAGAGATTATGAAAATTGGATAGTAGATTTTCATTTGTCTCCGTTGGATTCATGTTCTTTTCTGTCAGTCAAGATCAAGGTTCCTGAGTAACATTATTATATATGCATATTATTTCGCGAAATAACGCAAATGTTTCGCGTTATATCGCAAATGTTACGCGTTTATTCGCGAAAATTTCGAGTTATTTCGCGAAAGTTAAGCGTTAATTCGCTGTTTCGCGTTATATCGCGAAAGTTACGCGTTTATTCGCGAAAGTTTCGTGTTATAACGCGAAAAATCTATTTTTCTAACGTACCAAAATGAGCGCAATGGGCTTTCGTAATTATGATATTATCATGATGAAATTTTTTTCACGCGCTCTGCAGTTTAAACTTGGTCAATTCCGTAAAGTTATGACTCATGACACTGTGAAGTAAGCGGCGCCATAGCTCATCGACAGGTCCAACATCTCATTCCACTGTCCAACAGCGATTTATTTGACTGCTCAGGAAAACAGTAGAAAGGCTTTAAATTTTTTTAGGTATAGTTTTTCTTACAAAAACAATTTTTCATAGGTACGAAAAAATGAATTATAAACAACTTATCTGAAAAATTTTGACAAGCAAAAAAAAAAAAGGTTGGAAGAAGAATCATGTTACAACAGGATTTCTCAACCAAATTTTATTAACACATTTGCTAATATAACTATGATTTAACTATTCTGCACGAAAACGATGGAAGACCTTTCAAACGTGCCTGTTTCGTGCAATGTATTTCAGAATTGTTATTATGGGTAAGGGCAGGGTCTGAAGTTCTAATTTTAATAAGAGCTAGGCTATAAAAATTCACCAAGAAAACTAGAGGTACTGTGAGCAATGAGCTCATTAATGATATCCCCCCCTTCCCGTGCCATAATGGCAAAGTTCAAGTTTTGCTGTGGCCGGGAAACCCAAAATATGTGTCGGATCAAAAAGTAAAATAGGAGGTCACCAGGGGCGGATACAGGAATTGAAGTTGGGGGGAATAAAGTAGGCGGGGGGGAGGGGGAGGGGGCTGGGGACCCAGGGGCAAAGTTCCCGGAAGCTCCTGGATTCTAGAGATTTCGAAGGGTAAAAATGAGGTCTACCGAGTAGACAATTTTTACATTTTCTAGCCTAAACTATGATTTACGCTAACTTTGGCAATTTTAGGGCCGCCCCCAGTGCACAATGGCAATATGTAGTAAAGTTTCTGTGAAAGTTTCATTAAATTTCACTCAGTGGTATAAGAGGAGTTGCGGATAAGAGATGGGTAGCCCAAAGCGTAACAGACAGACGGACGGACGTACAGACATTTTAAAACTGCCTAACGCTTTTTAATTTAAAATGCTGATAATTTTGAAATATGCCACTTCTCATCTGTGCAGAAACCATATCAAATGACATGTAGCTATGTATATGAAGTACTGGTATATACTCATGCACTTCATGTTTTTATTTTTACATGTACATATTGCTTATATTGATCTTTATTCATATTGCATTTTAATAAAATTATAAAGTTATCAAAATAGTTATGTACGGAAGCATTTAGCAAAAGAAAAGACATTTAAAATAAAAGTACAATTCAATTTTGCGACTCCCCTATGCGTTGTGTTTTTCCAGAAACGACTCCCCCCTACGTAACCATTACTGTCTGAAGAGAAAATGTCTTAATTATTAATTTTCATTAAGTCTAGCCAAATTTCAATTGTTGCATTTGAAAGATTAACGTTTGCTTTTTCTGTTTTATCTGTTATAATCCCTACACAAGTCGTAGATTGTGCACACTATGCATGTTTTAACCACTCGATCAACGTAAATATGAAATCTGTCGAATAGTTTCGAAGTGTTTGTGAAAACTAGACGTATATGCTAGCCGGACAAATGACCAACAGAAAGCTTAACTATTGCTACCTTCCGTGGGCTAGTTGTTTTTTGTAAATAGAACTTACATATACCGAAAAAAGACGTGACCCACATCACTTCTGACTCCGAAGCGGTGAAAATCGACTCCCCCATACGTTGAAAACGACTCCCCCATACTTTTTAGCGACTCCCCCGCGTTACCCGTTGTATACGGTGATAAGGATGATTTAAGACCGTTAGATATTACAGAACTAGCACTTCTTGAAAAATATGCTACCACATACACTGTGTATTTAATGAAAGTGGTTCTTAGTATTCATTGGTTCAAACTATTACTTAAGATTTGTTCGTCAAAAGTCAAGATGAAATTTATCCAGTTTGCATTAACAGACTAAAGGGAAAGGTTTAAATTTATTGTACCATAGCTGAACATCTATACACCACATTTTATTTGTTCGAAACTATGGTGTATTTTGAGCAAACCAACACTTTTCTGTGATCAATATATATCCCACTAATTTCTAACTCCGCCTTCTTGCGGTCTAGTAAAGTTAACATTTTTAAAATGAATATTCATCGTTTATTGTATTTATGGAATACAACTCAAAACAAAATTACAAAAATAAACACACACACCATTGCGCACACATCTGTTCTCTCAAAATAAGATATCTTTAATGAGATACCAATTCACATAAAACAAGTACAAAAGTAAGTTCTCTCTCTCTCTCTCTCTCTCTCTCTCTCTCTCTCTCTCTCTCTGAAATTAATCGGTTTTTTTAAATAGTTATTTAAAAAGAACAGATACAAAAAAGAGAGTTTTTCTCTCAAAGTAACAAAAAATGTCTCCCAGTAACGTTGCTTTTCATTTTCACTGAAATGATTAATTAGTATACACCTGGTTCATAGTAATACCCCAGTTAAAATCCGCCGAAATTAAAGGTTCAGTGGGTGAAAATTGGACAAGGAGCGTCTGTATCCATGGAGGGTGGCGGATCTGGGGAGGCAGATGTAGAAATAGTAGAAGTTGCTTCCTCTGATTTTATATTCATGCGTTTTGGATCTAAGACGTTGGATACCTCCATTACCATTTCATCTGATGCTCTTTTATACTGTCGAACGGATTCTGTCAAATGATGGCCCGTTCGGGCCATAATTTCTTGTTCCTCTATTCCCGCCTGATATAAGTACGCTTCCCGGAGTGATTAGTATAATTACCTTCCAACCCGCCTTCTTGACACATGGATTTCATCATGGTTGACACCGATGCACTGCTTGCTAAATTTCCTGCCGTCTAACGCTCGTCTATAGAAGGGTGCGGTCGGATCACTGTCAAGACTAAGGATGAGGCAAATATACTCCTTATACACGTTGTACAACTCATCATCACAGAACATATGCTTGATGATTTTTGGCGAAATATTCCGCTGGTTCAGACCACCTGAAATATAATCATCAAGTAAACATTAAATAAATATGGTCTGTCGAAATACTAGTATAACATATTCATTCTAGAACCCCCCCCCCCATTTCCAGAAAAAAGACACTAAGTCTGTTAGTGCTATTCCTGTTTAAAACATTTTTTAAAAAATAAACGATGCACATAACTCTTAATTCACACTTAACAAAAATGTATAATTCTGATAGACCTTTTTGTTAAATATTTTTGCAGAAATTATAATCTTACCTTTGTAAGTTTTACTGGTGCGCCCTTTAAAAACAATGAACGGTCTTTCATTTCCATCACTTACATCATGAAGCTCAAACTGATCAATCGATAGTTTCCTATGTTCATCGACGCCTCTTAAACCAAAGAGCTTGCAGTTGTAAAAAAAAGACTGAATTTAGTAATGATTTTGAAGACGAATTTCCCAAAATGTTCTTTTCCCACATAATCTTTTCGTCTTTTTCGGACAGGGGTTCAGCTTGTCGTTTTACAATTCCTACTCCCTGAGCAGTAAGCTCAGACATTTTCGCACTCAGCGCTCGTCGAAATCCTTGAAACTTGAGATTTTTTTTCATCCAAAAAGTTTAGATCGTTTCCATTTTCTCGAAGATACCTCAGGACGCCCACGCACAACTGATACAGAGATCTTGGTGGGTACTGCGCACCATCTTTACGCCTCGCCTCAAGGACAAAGCTTGTCATTATGTCATTCATTTCGGTTTCGTTAGTTATTAGAGTCAATTCAGACATGAACGCTCCAGTAATTTGCATTCTGTTTTTTCTCCATTCCTCAAATTCTCGCAGCATAGAAAACTCACCAAAATCAGCAGGTTCGACTTCATACAATTCAATTGTTTGGGTCAGCGACAATTCGTTTAGGGATTCTTCGGCCTCAATAATATCAAGGGCTTGAGAAAGCGCAAAATCCATGCCGTCTTCCTCCATGCTGATACCCGGACTGACATTCAAGCGCGAGTCTCTTCGTGAGATACCGGTTTATCTTGTTTGGTCAAGCGTGCATAAAAGTATAATCCCCTAAATTTACTCAGAGCAATTCATTTATCAAAAAATCAATGGCTATAATCTTTATTACTTTTATTTTTTATTTCAATACAGTGCAGTTTATTTATTGACAACATATTATATATATAAGGATATAATTTTAATCACATTAATATTTTGACACTATTTATCTTAAGGTAAGTCACTCCTGAAATTTGTTAAATCAAGGATTTTTTGAGAAGTATATTTTGGATAAGTACTCATAAAGTGTAACTCAAAATCGCAAAGAAAATAGGGGGTCAGTGTGCATCCTACTGATCTACGGTACATTTAAGTTGACCTTTTTGCACTTAAATTTCATCTCTTTGGTTAATTACTTTAAACCTTATTAGATTTTATCAGATGTAAGCATGGCAATAAATATAATCTTATTTTACGTAAAAGAGTTTGAATAATATTTATCATTAAACAAATCTTGCAAATTAATGCGCGTTAATTATTGTGTGACCTTTTTGCACTAAAAACTAACATATTTGGGGTATTAAAAAACTTAATAGGCAATAAAAAATTTTCTTATATCAAACTTTTTACGACTTAAGTGTTGATCAGTCACAAGTATCGAGTAGTTTAAAATAATGAAAGAAAAAGGTGGGGTCAGTGATGTTAATTTTGAAATATTTGTCAAAATATGTGATTTTCAGGCAAAAAATGGTGAAAATTTGATCTTGACTTCTTTAATATTTTTTCATTTTTTTGGAAAAGTTTGTTGAGAGAAGGTGTAAAACTTAGTTTAAAAATATAAATTAAGACCTATATTAAATATTTTTAGCAATATCAAAACGGAAAATATTCTCCGAGTAAAATTATGTGAGGTTAAATTTCCATTACATTAAATTTTATAAATGTGCAGATTTGCAGAATTTTCTGCTAAATATCCTTCCACCAAAAGAAATAGTCCCTCATAAATCTTGCTTCTTTGTAGATTTTTGAGCAGTTTTTTCGTTGAATGTTAAAAAATGTACATTGTTGAATTTAAATATGTTATAAAAATCGAATTTTAATAAGTAGTTTTGAAGTCAAAGCTTCTGCGTAAACTTTTCTAAAAAGCTGACGAGTGACATACCTTAACTATACATTTCTCAGTCGATGTTTTGCACGCTTGATTAAGCAGACTAACTCTAGATCTAACTTTAGAATCCACCTATACAGGTTATAGCTATGGTACAAGTGAGTTACCGTTATGTTTTTCTATTGGTTCGCTATAGATACCCGATGACATTTTGAAACAGTCATGAGGGGCATCGGGTATCTATTGCAAACCATTAGAAAACATACGGTAACTTTTACAAGTCCTTTTCTGGCAACCTGTGACTTCTCGTATAAGCTAAATATTCTTGCAAGGGAGGAAAGACTACACAAACAAAACCATGACATAATTAAGGAATTATGAATTTAGATAATAAACACTCTAATGAAGTCTTGTGACTACCTTTATTTCCTAGTTAATGAAACAATTCGTTGTTTAGTCATTCCTGATGATCGGCATATGCAAATCACATTCTGTTCCAAACTAAAAATTGAAAAAAACAAAAACATATTTCAGGAAATATCTAGAGTCTTCTCGAGACTAAGAAGCTGGGATCTTTAAAATTTTAAATCAATGCCAATAATATACAGAATAAAAAATAATCAAAACCTTATAAAAATAATACTTCAAACTTAAATACCGATTTCATTAAATAAATACGTTTATGTCTGCATACTAGTGTATTACTTACAGTAGGGACAACACACACCGTGCTGCCTCCAAGGGCGACTGAAAAAGCAAAATGCTCCCCTTGGACAATGGAAGGTGTGTTGACAAGCTGTGTAACTAACAGGATAAAGTCCGAAGGGACATTCTCCTCCCTGACCTGTATGAGTGGGAAAGTTTGAGTAAAAAAGATTATGATATATGTTTAAGAATTAATTCTTTATACAACACAATATGAAATAATAGGAAAATTCGCATAAAAAATAAAAACGAGTTTTCATGTTATGATTAAAAACTGCTCAGTTCAGAAACAATTAACTATCTTTCTTTGCATAACATTTAGGTTTTTTTCTTTTTAATGTTAAACTACAAGTTCATGAGGATTCGTTTTTTCAACGAACTTCTGTCCTTTATTGATAGTGAAATTAATCATTCGAGCCATTGTTATTTTTGTAAAGATGAATGTAAATAGAATCTCGCAAAAATAATATAAAATCACTTACCATGTACATTTACTCCTGCCAGGAGAACAAGAAAGCTCAAAAGGATGATATACTTATGCATCTTGAAATATGCACCTTACTGGATATGCAATGTTCCATTTTATACCATTTCTTTTGATGGACAATAAATAAATCTTCGTTTAAATCAAAACATAAATTGATTTCCTTGTTTTAACAATCTGCTGAGTCACTCCTCATAACCCGCTGCATGCGATCACGTATTGTTTACTTCAGAATTAATATTTTCTGCAGTCGGTCAACGTAATTAGTTTAAAATGTTTTTCCATAATAGACAAATGACTTTTATGAAGTTTATTGTTAAATCATAAATAATGAAAATGAGATATTTATAGAAAAACTTAAATAAAAGTACGATCATGTTTTTGTTATATTAAATAAAACATACATAAAACAAGCTGTGTTTGAGAAACACTAATGCCCCCGTATGGCAACATAAGAAGGCTAAATTTTCTCAATTGCAAATCAAACATATTGATACCCAAGGTATGGCCTTCTCAAAAGAAATACAAATGTGAAATTTAAAACCCTAGTACGACCTGTTCAAAAATTATGGCCAAAGTTAACTTTTCGTAAAGTTAGGTCAAACTCCAAGGTAAAGGTCAATGGGTCAGGGTTGTTGGTTTCTAAAGAAAGGTCTTGTCAAACAAATTACATATGGGAAGTAAAAAAGCACCAGTCCTAACCTTTCAAAACGTTATTGCCAAGGTTACAGTTTAAAAAGTAGGACAAATTCCAAGATTAAAGTCAAATGGTCAAAGTTGTCAGTATCCAATGAAAGGTCTTCACATAAAGAATATACCTATGAAGTATGAAAGTCCTAGCATCAACATTTCAAAAGTTATGGCCAAAGTAAAAATTTGGAATTATGATGTAAAACTGTGTCAAACTCCAAGGTCAAGAAGTCAAAGAAAGTTCTAGTCATAAGGAATACACCTGTGAAACATGAAAGCCATAGTCTCGCCCAGTCAAATGTTATGGGCAAGGTTAAAGTTTTTGCAGACAAACAGACAATCAGACGAACAGGCAGACAGACAAATGGACAGAAAGGGCGAAAAGGATATACCCTCGAAACTTCGTTTACAGAGGCATTAGAAATATAAGAACTTAAATAAAAGGTACTTATAATTCAGCAATAATTTATAATACTTGAAAGATGCATTTCTTATACAATTTTGAAATGTATAATGCTTATACGTGTACAGGTATTTACATTTTAGAAATTTCTTGTCTGCAATGTTATTTTTTTTTTAATTTTGAATTCCCTTTATCATCCTTCATATAAGATATATATTTAATTGAAGAGTGATTGCATGTACTTCAGCTACATGTACTTTAAGTGTGAAGATCTAGTTTGATTTTCCCATTTGACGTTGCACTGTCACGACGTTTAAAATTTACAGTAAATTCAGGAATAATCTCAATGCACTAGTATTCGACGGAAAATTTTTCCTCTCCTTCCACCATTTTCCTCCAAACACGAAATGTTCGCCTTGGTATATTCACACTGTTGATCCTAGGTGGGAAGCTTTTATTCTTTATTGGTTTGGGTTCAGCAACCCACCCCCTGTTGTTTGTTTATCTTTTCTGGAAGTTGTTCCGTTTTCACATTTTCTTCTTTTTCTCCAAAAAGAAATCTGAAATCTATATCCCTGAATCTTATTTTGTTGATCCCTTCTCATGCAATGTTCTTGTTTCCAATAACTTTCACGTTTCTGTTATGTATCTGTGTATCTGTGAGTTTTGTCGTCCAAATCAATTTGTGAAAAAAGTTATTCTAGGTTCATCTTTGTTTAACTGTTGGCGCAGTTTGATGACGGTTCATTTTGGATGGACTTACATGTATGACGTCATGTCGCATGCAGATCGGTACTTAAAAGAACACATAGAAACACAAATTTTGCATAGTTACAAGTACAATTTATATGCTATTCACTTTACTGTTTAAGGAATATGCAAAGATTTTGCGAAGAGAGGAGTGTCCGTCTCGTCGCTGCCAATCTCGACGCCTATGCCTCTCTGTACAATAAATCCCTTAGAAACGAAACAAAATACTGTGAATGTCAGTTATCACGTCATATCGGGTGTATGAATCTCAAATGACTCGATTCGCAAGAGCATGATCTATGTATAAACACTTTATGAAAAGAGATGAATTATTGACAAAAAGTTGATAAGACAAAGATATTAACAGTTTGGTTTGAAAACGTCTTTTAGGAAGATCCTACGTTAATACAAAAATTTATATATCAAACAAAAACTATCATTGGGTCAAATACCAACTGACGATTTTTGTTCAGATTTTATAGTCTATCACTAATCAACACATTTAATTTTCTTCTTTTTTGTATTTCCTGATCATGACAAGGATTACAAGTCTGTTTTGACCGGTCGAATGCTTACTCCTCCTTGGTACATAGTCCCACCTCTAATGTTTTGCAAGTCCGTGTTTTTCTCTGCTCTTGATTCGAAATGGTTAATGAACTTTAAGGCTCAAATGTTGTTCGTTATATCCATACATTTTATCTCGCTAGCATTTTTAAAGCAATCTTGTTTAACTAATAGGGTACATCTGGAATATATTAATCATATCATAGTTTGTACGAAGAAAGACGAATCTTTCCTTATCATAATATGTATTTTACATTCTTAGGTGTAAGTTTGGGTTTCACAAAATAAGTATTAAAAAAGTACACATAACAACAACCAACCCACCCCAAACCCGCCCTAAAATATGTTTCTTTTAATGTTGAAACATTAATTCAATTTTATTGTAATTTTGTCAAAGAACTGTAACCAGTCTATTCTCAACTCACTACCATGCCATCTTGACCAACTCATGTAAAATTTTTCTTTCGGAACAATTTTTCTTCTTTTGTTGATTCTTTCAGCAAATGGGATTAAAAGGAGATACTAGTACGACATACTATCAAACCTGACTTGTTGCTTTGCCGCTTAGTTGGTCTGGCCTCTATTTTACTCTCTAATTGCATGAATTTGGCCTTGCCTAGCCTCAAAGTACATGCGTAAATCCTATAACACCCGAATCGCTAACGTACGGATATCATGTTAACATAAAGAAGGCACATGTCAACTTAGTCATGTTGCATCTTGCATGGTTTATGTCATATGCTGGTGTCATTAAATGTCCTTACCCAAACTAAAATTAAACATTATCTAACAAGAATAGTGATTTGCATGTTTAAAATGGTGTCTTGAACGTTGACTTAGTAATATTGCATGTTTACATATTTTTCTTGCATGTAGAGGGCAGATAAATTATTCTAAATCACTTGAATTTATTTGCTTTTTTTCCTTGTTTAATTCATAAAAACGCTGTTATTCTGATGTTTGATAAGTAACCTATAAAGTACATTGATTAGAACCATTAAGATAAGAGGGCTATACTATCGATTTATTTTTATCATATTTCGCTAAATAAGCTTTTCTGGTAATTACTATACATTAGAAATATTCGAAACATTAGTATCTGATTTTTTTCTGAAATGACTATCAAAAAAAAAAAAATCTTTTGAACTTGGCAGATTAAATGAGACACGAGGAGATAACATATAGTATTCGGGCTCAAAAGTCCAATAAACAATACAAAGTAGGAGCGTAATAAACACGGACCTCCAAAACATCAGAGGTGGGATCAGGTGTCATGGGGGTGTGAGCATCCCCTACCGACCGGTCAGACCCGCCCGCTGTGTGCTCCGTGTCATGTTCGGGAAAACCCCACGGAAAAATTCATTGACAACTATCATATCCTACCCTTTTCTGAACACAAATCTCATGAATGCAGTCATATGTATTATATACCTATATTAGTATTTAACTTTGTTCATGATAAAATTTATCATGTCTGCATTATTGTGTAATTCTTTTAATTGTAATTTGTGCGGGGTCATTCCTAGTGGTCAGATAAACTTTTCTTGATTGGCGTGGGGTATGAATGGGGAAAATTCATATAAAGAGAAGATTTAATGTATAAATAAATGAACGATAATTTTTTTTATTAGGATGTATATTCGTCGAAAAGAGTGACCCACGAGATACACGATCATTTGCTCCTACATTTTACATTGATTATTCCTTAGTGTTAGACTTAATTTAATTTGAATTTTATATGTAAGGAAAGATATAAAGATTTTCGGAACTATGCATTTTTTGAACAGAAATAAAAAATGGAGAATTCCCGTTAAGACTTCATCCTGTAAGTAAGAGAGTCTGTCTAACTAACTACGTGTTGAGTGAAATATCACATAGGAAGAACTAAAATAAAAACCCGGAAGAAAAAAAAAATTAAGTATAACTTATAATATGGGCAACATATCTCATGTTTTGTTTTGGGTATTTTTGACTGACGAAATATCCACTTCAAGGACAATCCAAAATAAATGGTCTGCTGCAATTAATATTCGCTAATTAGAATAGGATTCGGAACTCTAGGATATTTTTCACACACGAATAAAAGCTGGTTTACAGTACCAAAAGCATGGTTCTTATTTAGCCAAAATAAGTTTCTTGTTATTTTTACTAAAGGCCTTTGAATAAAAATTCTATACAAAAATAAATGCAGTAATTAACAAAACAACTTTTTTAAACTGAAGGTAAAAATTTATTTTCTGTATCCCAGCATGTTATGCAACACAAGACAGCCGGATCTTCTAACCCATCATTTTCACTGCCACCCTAGTAATGAAAAAGATCCTTATTACAATAACCAAAATAATTTGATGAATATCAAATAGTGCAAAATTAATTTAAGCTGACTAAGGGTTATCCTTTTACGAATTTTTATGGTACAAGTTAACCACCATTCGTGTTACAGTCTCAGGTGGCAGAGGATAGTTTCGAATAAAGTACCGGTCAAAAAATAGAAAAAAATAGAGAAACCTGAGGTTTGAATGCATATTACAGGTAATTTATAGCTAGAATATTTTATGTGTGCATTTGGAGGGAATTGGTGGCCTTGTATGTTTTATTGAAATATGACACTTTAGTGTCACTACTACTGTATATGGGATATGGACTAGAAATACGAAACCAAGCTCAAAACCCTCTCTACCGGTATTTCACCAGAAAAGCGGTGTGGGTTCATAGGATGAATTGTAGCTTGAAAACGAGGTGGTTGAGCCATTATCTCTTGCTGTTCATTGGTATGTACAAATGTTATTCTGCAATTTGTGTGGTAGCTTAAGTCATGAGCATGGGCCTCCCTGGAAGCAGTTGCGGCTGCGGCGAAATAGTGAAAATAGGCTTGATTTACATGAAATTTTGAGGTTGTCCCTGTGCCATCTTTAGGGCTCATTGTGTAAGTTGTACATGTTTTATTACTAAAAGCTTCAAATTCCTCAAAGGACTACATCATACTATTATTACATGTAGAGGGAATCAAAAAATTTTTCAATGCACATTTTAAAAGCAGCTCAATATTAAATAAACCGTCAGTCAAACGTTTTGATTGGAAAAACTATCCTCTGCCACCTCAATCATTCAACGAGTCATCTATACCTTTTTAACCGGAACTCTCAGGCATCGTGTTGAATCAAATATCACATAGGTGTTCAAAGAAGGACTAATAAAAAAATCTCAGAAGAAAATGGAATAGTATTACTTACAATATGGACAGCATATCCCATATATTCTTGTTGGGGTGATCCAGCAGAATGCTCCCCTTGGACAATGGAAGGTGTGTTGACAAGCTGTGTACCTCAAAGGATAAAGTCCGAATGGACACTTCCCTCCCTGGCCTGTATATTTTGGAAATTTTGAGAAAAAAAAGGATTATACAATTCTTTTTAAAACAAAATCTAGAATTACTTAGGGTTTTGGCTTAAAAGTACGAGATTCGTATAAAATAAAACCTTTCTAGTCCAGAAATGCTTAAATCTTTCTTTACATATATGAATTGTCTGTTTTGTAGTTTAGTAAACTACAATTTCTGACTTGAGGTTTAATTTTTTTCAACAAATTCTTGTCCTATATTGATAGTGAAATTGATCATTCGACCTACAGTATATTGTGATTTTCTTTGTCAAGATAATTTTTTTTAAAAAAAGCTGTTTCAAATATGAATATCCCAAAAACAAAAGAAATTTACGTACCATGTACATGTACACCTGCTAGGAGAACAAGAAAGCTCAAAAAGATTATGTACTTATGCATCTTGAAATATGCACATAATTGGTCGTGTAGTTTTTCATTTATATACCATTTCTTTTGATGGACAATAAATAAATCTTCGTTTAACTAAAAACACAAAATAATGTCTCTGTTTTGATTAGTCACTCTCTGTTAACCTCGTGCATGCGATCACGTATTGTTTATTTTAGAAATGATATTCTATGCAATCGGTCAATATAATTAATTTTTTTCCACAATTGTTATTGGTGGGTTTTGTTTTGTTTAAAATATAAATGTAAATTATACCAATAAGATATTTACACAATACCTTAAGTAAAAGTATGTTCATTTTTTGGTATCTTCAATAAAACAAACAGAACAAAATTATAAGAACTAAATAAAAGGGTACATGTACACTGTACTTATTATTAGATATTCAGGTATTATTTTTAAAGATGCATTGCTTATACATTTTTGAAAGATGCAACATGTTTCTACATTTTAGAGCCCCCTCTCTAGTCCTCAAATGTAATTCATTTTAAAATCCTCGTATCATACTTTAGGTAAGATAAATTAAATGTAATAATAATAACATCAGCTACTTTAACTGTCAGCATTGTTCTTCGCATATGAGGTTGCACTGTCACGGCATTTAAAATATGTGTTGTCAAATCCAATTATACTTTAACCTTTTGACCCCCTTATCCGTATTTTGATGCGGTGAATACGTAGTTTTCCACAAATGAAATTAATAAGCAAAACACGTATTAAATGTAAATTTACTTATTAATTTGATCATCATCTGACCATTAGTTGAGCGGTTATATAATTTCATGATTAGAGATCATTAATGTTATAAATAGCTCTCTGATAGTTTTGTTCAGTACTTTGTATTAAGGCGATATGTTATAGTTAATTACAGTAAAAAATTGATACTTTGATTTGTAATGAAATTTTAAACTTTTTTGAGATTTTAAAGATGAAAATCTCTCATAGATTTAACATCAATGATGTGAACTTTGAAAAAAATGAATTATATTCAAGTAATACTAATTCCAGGTTATGTAAGTATTTTACATATATAAAATATTGAACCTTATCCCAAATGTTACAATCTGAAATTCATATAGTAAAATTACAATGTAATCTGATTTACTATAGTGTCAACTAATATATGTGTAGTCAGCTATTGTTGATTATGGTAAAATAATTAATCAGCTCAATAATTGGTCATTACTCATCATTATTCTCATTAAAATGAATTTAAAAAACAAAAACTATGGTTATAAACAACGATGCCCCCATATGGTGTCTCAATGACAAAGTTTGAATTTTGAAGTTGATATTTAAAAGATGTTGCATATTTTCGGATATTAGATCTTCCACCAATCTGTTAAAATGTTGTTTGATGCCATACTTATGCGAAGAGGGATTTCTGTACATGTATTTCATATAAAGCAGGATTATTCAAATATCTAAAATGAGAAAAATAAACATGTTGGGATTTCAACTTTCTGTCCTTGATTTGTACCGTTTTTATGGGCTTAAGGACAGATAATATAAACAAGGATGCCTGGATTGGTATATATTTCTGAGTCTTCTTGTTGCAAATGATGCGAATAAAAAATCAAAAATATCACGTAATTGTTTACCTTCTGTAATGTTCAAAATTCTTCCTTTCTGCGACCATCCTTATTAATCTTTACGATTTTTTTTCACTTCCAATGCATTATTATGTATATTTAAATGAAATATTAAAAACTATGCGATGAAACTTGTTCATTTTACTTTTTTATGACAAGGGTTTGGGTCATCTGTCCTTAAGGCTAAATTACTGTTCGTTATCTCCATGAATTTTATCTCACTGACATTTTATTTGCATCCTTTTTTCTAATAATAAGTTTTCCGCATTGATTCATCTGAAATACATTAATCGATATGCAAATTTGTTTTCGTATCTAAATGTATCTTTCCTTATTTTGTGTATTATATTATACTAAGGTATTAGTCAAAGAATTAGAAAATGTATGAAATAGTTTTAAAAAGTACACACACCACCTTCCACCCCTCAAACATTTCCACCTAAACTGTCAAGAATTAAGTCATGGCTCTTATTGAACTTCTGCAAGAAGCTTCTGTCGTCGGCTTACATGTACGTCTATATCTCAGTTAATTCGATATGTAAGAGCATGCTCTACGGATGAAAGATTTCTAAAACGAGGTAAATTATTCACAAACAAGTTGATGAAACAAGAATTTCAGCAGTCTAGTTTACAGTCATCATTTCGTAAGTTCTATCGTCACTACAATGACTTTGTCAGCAAATACAATTTATCATTGAGTAAAATGCTGACTGACGTTTTTCATGCTAATTGTTAGTCCATTATTTATACACTGAATTGAAGATGGTTTTTTCTGTTATTTCCCGATCAGGAACAAGGAGCACACAGCAGTTATGACTGGTCGGCAGGGGATGCTCACTCCTCCATGGCACCTCATACCACCTCTAATGTTTTGAAGGTCTGTGTTTGCTCTTCTTCTATTTTGTATTGTTTTATGGACTTTTGGTCTTGAATAATGTTTGCTATCTCCATATGATTCATTCGACTCTGTGACCACGTATATTTGAATTACGTTGTTTGCAATATGAATATATACGATACGAAAATCTTACCGTAGGCTCAGAAAAAAAAATATAGCAAACGTATATATATGAAAATAAAGGAGACATTACATACACTACAAATGAAGGACCCGTTAGACCTATCTGAAATATTGTTAAAGTGTATTCTACTTCCAATCATCTTTTGTGTTGAATATTCATCACTAAATCAGGAAATTCCCATTGAAGAGAATCTCTTTAGCCACTATAATGTTTTGTTATCTTTTATCATAACACAGATTTAAATGTCAAAGAAAGCCATCGACTGTTTAAATCAGTAGTTCTCGCAAAAGTCAATCCTTAATTAAAAAAGGTTTCATTTGATATTTGCCAAAGTTTTTTTTTTAATTATAGTCTAATTTATAAATTAATGCAATCATAAAAAGACATCTGAAGAATAGAGTTGAAAATTTTATTTTCTGAATCTCAGTACGTTACATAGCACAAGCCTTAGGGATCAAAGTCTTCTTGTCTATCGAGGTCACTACCACCCTGGTAAAGAAAAGAAATGTAATGTTTTATTACACAAATATATATTACGTAGGAATATAAAGAATTACTAAATAAATACACAATTAATAAAATAATTTATAACGTACAATATGGGCAGCATATTCCGTATGTTCTTGTTGGAGTGAACCAGCAGAAAGACCGAGGCGGGCAATCGCTATGCTGATAACACGCCGTCCGGCTCACTTGGAAATATCCAAACGGACAATCTCCTCTCTGTCCTATAAAGTAAATTTAAAAATTAATGTCTTTTTTGTAAGGTTAACCGATTGGATAGAAATATAAAAGTTCAAACGTTTAAAGCAATACGAGGGCTGTTCAATAAATAATGTCCTCGGTGCTCAGAAAGAAGCAAGAGACGCTTTTCAACGATTTAGTATTCATGATTTTACTAATTAATCTCTTTCAAGTAAAATACATGTCCGTAACATTTTTTATCTAATTTCTATTTGTTTTTAGAACTCATTTTTGGGTATGACCCTTATTATACTGGAAAATGGCAGATCCAATGATTTCCCGGACTTGTTTCTTCCCTCTGAAAGTTGTTTTTGTCAAGTTTGGAAATATAAACAAGTCAAAAGGTTAAAGATCTGGCGAATATTGTTAATGCGAAAAAACATTAACTTTCTGTTTATCCCGAAAACCCCTTTACTCTTTAGGGCATGCGGGTTTGGACGCTGTCTTGAAGAAATTCAATGTAGTGGATTCCTGATTCAGGGTCTTTCCTCTAATAAACCTTTTGATTTTTTTGCAAAAAAATTGCTTTTAGACTCCTCCAGAAATTAAACTGTCTCTCCGAATACCAATTTGAACAACAATACCACTTATTTTTAAGAAAATTACATATAAATCTGTCTTTGTGCTCTTGAATACCTGTGCTGTTGTCAGACATTCGTCGTGTTTATCAAGTACATCTTATGGTAAATTTTGTTTTGAGGGTTTTAATCAATAGATTCATGTTCCAATATCTGTTTGAAAATAAAACAAACGTGGATAACTAAAATTACTGATATTTTAAAATAATTGTTAAGAATTTCGTATACGCTGTCGTTTTCACTCATTTTTCAAAATATAGGGTGACCTCTGAGTACCAAGCTTTTTTACCGTCAAATATTTCTTAAAAACAGTGTAAACTACTCCCGATATGATGTCTATCAAATTTGCCATGTGTCTTAAAGTCAATCATACATCATCAAATATTATTTGTTGAAATTTGGCAACCAGTACATAAGTTTTTATAATTTTTGTTGGCAAGGAGCTCGAGGGTACCCATTTTTTATGCCCATTATATAATTTTTTATCATTGAAATCCACCTGCTCTTCTGTCTATAAAACAGGCATTGGTATCTGTAAATGTCATATATTTCAGTGAATATTTCTTTGGGATTTTTAACAAGTTTTACGGCAGCTATAATGAAGCTTTTATTTTCACTCTAGTTTACTGATTCTTTACCATTCATTTATAATGCAGTGTCTCGAAAAGCCCTTGTTTCCCAGCTTCTCACGATGAAACTATGTGATGAAAAGTGGTCACATAAACTGTTATAAATTCATGAAAGATTCAATAATGAGAGAAAGTCAAGTTTAATGTCATATGACATCTGTAATGTATGTTATATAGTTCAGGACATTATTTATTGAACAGCCCTCGTATGAGCTGCAACTTTGATGTCGGATTTTCTTGCAAAATTGTAAATACCCCTTTGAATGGCAGAAAAAAAGAATAATTATAAACTTCCGTTGTTCATATTTGCGATGTAAGAGGTATTTATAAGCTGTGGTTGAATCAAAATTGCATTATTGTCGCCCTGTACAATAATGATTTCTGATATAATACTGTATATCCAATTGTAAAGAAGTCTTTCTTCAGAAAAAATTTAATACTTTATTTTAGTCTAATTGATCAAAAAGGTTTAAATTACATACAAATTTGTCATAATAACACATTTTAACAGCAAAATAAAATTTTCAAAAATGCAGCTTTATACTGCTTTAACGTTCAGTGTACATTTATTGATGGATTTCTTGGGGTTCCATGTCCCATACATGTACGAGATTTTTTCAGTCATTTATAGACCTCACGATATTGACCGGTGAAGGACTTGATACTCAAGCCTTTGCTAGGCACTCAAAGTCATTGAGCTTTAATGGTTCTTTATTGTGCCAACGTCTTTCGTTTTTTCTCGATTTTTTTTAGGTCGGTTCCGAAAGACCCGCGCTTTTCACTTCAAAGTTCCGAAGTTACAGTTGCAAATTATTTTTATCGACTTAAGTAAGTCGCATCCGAGGTTCGAGCCCTCGAACATCCGAACAGATATTGAATCGAGGATATGAAATAAGATAAGAAGTCGTTTGATTAGATCTGTATTAACATCGGTATAAATAACCTCGTTGAAATTATGGAAGTGTTTAGATATATATAAATCATAGGAAATTCTTACCAAGCAAAATTGCTTATTTACTTCAACTGTAAGAGACATGTGTTACGTCAATTTAGGAGCGAATAATTGCTTTTGAAGGTATAAATGAAGAATTTGAAAATCTGAAGAGTCGTACAAATATTTCTAGAAATTAAGCATTTTAAGAAAAAGATTTTCACTGTTGTACATGTCCTCTGTGTTGAATATTGTGATCGATGATGTCATCAATAAAAAAAAATATATGTCAAATATGATCTCTTCTACATATGACCATCATCTGGTTTATTTTGCAAAAGTAAGACCTTCCTTGTAAAGTTTTATATTATTGTTCTTTAAGAATAGACTTACCATTGAACATCATATATATAAGGTTTTCAAAATAATGGTATCATGAGAAATACATGAGGAGCAAAAGGCGGGTAAGACCGGTTGACAGGGGATTCTCGTTCCTCCTCGGCACCTGCTCCCACCTCTGATGCTTTGGAGTTCCTTGTTTTCTCTGCTCCAATTTTGTATTATAAAACGGATTTTTGAGCTTGAAAAGTGTCTCCATACATTTGATCACACATGGTATATTTGATCAGAAGGGCTCTCATGAAAGACATGTGAATGTACAACTTACCTTCTTCTGACCAGAGAGTTATTTAACCGAGTATACTACTTAATAAAACAAGTTAAAATACGAGAAAAATTTAATAACCTACCTTCACAACTGACGACTAAGAAAAGGAAGAAGATTAGAAATTTCATCTTTCAACTGCAGGCAATATTACCCAACCATAAAACTAGAGGTCGTCTGGACCTTTTATTCATTTGCTTTTAATTAAATAAACTAATCATTCAGTTTTGACAGAATTACAATGCATATTTTTTAGGACAATTTCCTTGTTTTGTCTAAAAATTAGAACACAAAACTTGCTTTTTATGCAATGTGTCACGTTCACACTGAGAAAAGATTGAGGAAAATTAAAAACATCACCTTGTCCACGGTGCATAGATTTCATAGTTGGAGTTATGAGGGCGACTTCAATTTCATGTGAAACACACATTCCCAACGACCAGGGGCTATTTTCGACCCCAAGAAAAGACGTTTTTTTATCCACTTTCAAAACTAAATCTATCTTTGGATTCAATTTTCCACCAAAGGTCAAGCTACTTTTTAACATAAAAAAACGTACTCGGGAATCAATATATATCAGATTGTACGTTTCATTTGCATGACTATATTAGAAGTTGTTGATTATTAAGAGCTGGAAGAATTATTATCCCGCTTCAGACAAATTTGTCGATTACTGATTGGATAAAAGCTAATCACATGACGCCCTGAAATTTTCCGTATTACGTCTCCGTTTCCATATTACGTCTCCGTCGAGGCGTAATATGAAAATCGGGCACGCGATTCCGTTCGAAGCGTTGTTATTGTAAATAAAAATGGCGGCTAAGAAACGGTTTACGTAGGTAGTTTAGTTAAATTTCTTGTTACCGTAACGATATTTTATGTTGATTGTTATTGAATTAAAACTAATATTTTCATAATATGCACAATTTTTTTTTTGCGCTGAAAAAGGTCTTCAGCGGGATAAATTCGTACGTGTAACACAGTCAGTTAGTGACCTAATTCGGATTCATACAGGGTGTGAAATGGAAATCCGTATTGGGCGAGGCTTCGCCGAGTCCAATACGGATTTCCATTTCACACCCTGTATGAATCCGTATTAGGTCACTAACTGACTGTGTAACTAATATTCTAATTGCCCGTACATGTTATTCATTAAAAATATTCAATCATTAACCATGCAAAAGAATTTTTTTTTTCTTAAGCAGCATTCTATGTCCTTCATCAATAGAAAAGTTAAATCATTATGATGTTTTCCAGATAAAGAGTTATTGACATGGACATTTACGCTCTATATAAATAAGTGCTGTTGGTCCACTGGCAAACAAAAGCAGTTCGAAGATCTTGCCAAATTCAATTAGTAATAGGTATCATTTTTGGGGTCTTCAAAAGAAGAAAACGTCCTGTAAGTCGTGGTTATGAACGTTTATATTGTACGCAGAAGTAGTATCAAGTTCACTACAGACCTTAAAATTTGAGTCATCTAAAATAATGTCTTCCACAAAGATCACAGAAGAACCACGACATTATTGTACTGACAATGAGCTTATTGCGGAAGTTGTACATATGACATGGAAATAAATACATCTATATGTGAGTTCATACTGAGGACATCAACATCAGATTAATTAGTTTTATTAGTCAAAAGATAGATTTATCCCAAACATTCTTTTAACTTTGAGTCCAGTGAATTATCAGATCATCTTGTAAAATCAATTGATAGAAATACTTCGACGAAAAAATTGTTCGGTACTTATTAGTTTAATTTGCTTCTGCATCATTGATGTGGAAACCTGCACAAGCAATCCATACTTTGTTGAATAGACCTTTATCATGGTCACTTAAGGAAATGTACCCAATACCTGTTTCTGTCTCTTTGATAAAAACCTACTTTTTGATTACAAGTCCTTACACAATTAAGCCCATTAAAATGTAAAATAAATCACTTGTTGTGAATAATCAAATGTTATATATAAGTACTATAAACAAAAATAAACTCACACTCAATCTATGCTGACACGATAGAAAAGACATAATACACTACATCAATAAGAAAAAAAAGGCCGTAAAAACGTGATATTTTACAATATGTCAGGTTGACATATACCAGAGGTTTAGTAAAATGTCTCCCTTTAAGTAATAGCGAGCTCTAACGACAACGCCTGGGTGAAGAGAAAATTCGGACTACTGCACATTCATTCCATAGAATTTTTTCCGCAGTAATTTTGACCCACAATGCATCGCTTCGTACACAAATGCTAAAGCCACGTTCTCGCGAGAATAACGACAAAAGTTAAAAGAAAAATAAACTTGCCTTGATTTAATGAATTTATCTATTTATTGCAGAAAAGTAGTCATAAACTGATTGAAATCAGCCCTGTTCAGCCTTTAGTTTGGTAATGCAACATGCATATGACGTCATGCGACGTCAGAGTCTTAGACACGCCGAATATCACGTGCGGTTTGACGAGCCCGATCTAAATGAAAACTGGATTAGTATCTGCGCTCGCCCTAACGGTCGCACCGTCAACATATTATTTCCTAATAAAGCTAGGTATATTGCTTTTCATGTAAAGCTGTTATCAGACGTTAGTCTATGGTTTCAAATTTATAAATTTCATCACAAAATAATCCTTAAAGTGGAAATCACATTCCCACTTCCTGCAGTAGGTAAAAAGTGCCGAGAACTCTATATTTACGAATTGAGGTTTTTCTCTGCATACACGAAATTACACGTATGTTCATGTCTGATTTGATGTTACAGAGCATCATTTCCTGAGCTGATCTGAGTTTGAATTGAGCTTGTTATCATTGCAGTTTTTGATTGAAGAGTAAATGTTCTTTCAGATCTATGTACCATTTATGAGGTTATTGTGATTTTTTTCGCTTGACCATAAAACTTTTTGTAGTAATTTCATATCATTTGTTTTGTAGATACCATCTTTTTATTATAATTGGATGTGTTATTGACTATAGACAAAAAAGGCCTGCTTACATGTACAACTACATTGTATGACAAACGAGTTGGTGTCCAGCGTGGGTCAATGGTTAGAGCGTCTGCTCTGAAGTCGCGGACCAGGGAGCTGATTCTTCATTCGAAACCCACTGCTGGACGTATAGACTAATCCTTTGGATGATACCGTATAAACCGAGGTTCCAAGTCGCAGTAGGTGCTGGCACGAAAATGATCCCTCACTGCTGAATGGACTTGACTGCCGAGTAATATGAGAAAATTTCAAGGTCACCATCAACAAGTTTTGGCACTTCCATCTGAGTGGGAAAAAAATTCTCGAGAGGAGAGGAGACGTTAATCAACATACAAATAAACAACTAAGATTACTTCAACTTTTCCATCTTCAACTTCCCTTACAAATGTATTCTTTAAAATATGACCTGCTAAACGTGTTTATGTCTCCCAGCTTATTTACTGCTCAATAGTCAACATCTTTGAGTTTGAACAAAATTGAAAACGAGGCAACCCGCTCACTGATAAGTTGATTTTACACGGATTTTAACATCTTCCATTTTAATCAGCATTTTATTAATTGAAGGTTCACTTTTTATTACCTTTTTTACAAATATAACTTTTCAATAGGCCTTCTTGGTTGTCATGTTTTATACATTTATACATGGCCTTTGCTTTTATAACTTAATTGATTACGAATTTTTTCTCTTTACCTGATCCATGGGGCTCAAGATCAATCCTCTTGTCTGATCATACCTATTGTATGGCCTTCGTTTTGATATCAAATTTGATGAAGGAATTTTCCATCCACCTGATAGATTAATAGGGCTCACGGCGGACGTGAGCGGCTAATAGGGGATGTTTACTCCCCATAGCTTGGCATTGATCTGATGTATGCAGGTGTGTTCTATGGACTTTTATCATATTTGCATTGTTCATAGATTTTTCGAGAAAATTCACAATTCGTTAAAATCACCTCTTTTAATGTCATAATAAAGATAGAAAAGAAAACCATGTACTCTGTTAAGCCCCAGACACACTGTCACGATTTTAGATCACGGTAAGCTACGATCTAGGGATCCGTGAAAATTGTTAGACATCCGCAGTCAGTCTGTTATTATTATCGTGGTGAGCCCTGTTAACTCGGATTACTCCTGAACGATCCATAAATTGCTACGACTGTTTTGAACTGTGCAAAACAGTCGTGGAAAACCACGATGCAACTTCATTTCTTGTATATCGTAGTTACCCCGTACTGTATGCCCACCATAACCGTGTGACCACCGTATAGAATTTCGTCACGTTTCGGGGTCATCCGTGACACGTAGGTCTACGCTTACGCAAGGATTTCGACGAATGCAGTAGGGAAAATATACGAATATAATCCGTAACTAACCGTAAGCCCGGCACATTTTGTCTCGGTTGTAGTAGGAAAAGACAGGGAAACAATATACAGACTCACGAAAAATGGCGGCAAACCGTCTTGTCTTACGTTGTAATTACGGCAGCAGTAAGAGTTTTGACGTCTAATCACTTGTTTTAACGGTACTTTTACGGTTGGATACGATAGGTTACGATTTTTTAGTTATTTATTACACATTTTTGTCACAATGTTTGCTTGTTATTATTATCTGTTGTTGTAAACCTATAGGGTTTAGCACAGACATATTGTTTGAACATTTTAAACTTAGACAATATTAATATTATAATCATTTTTAGTTATTAGTAGTGAAAGTAAAATGATATAAAGGTTTATTAAATCAGAATGTATATCATTAGTGACGCAAATTCGGTGACTTTATAATTGGAAAAAGGACTTTAAATTTGTAAACAATTATTATCTTGTCAAAACAAATTGGATTTTGTTGTTGTTCCAATGCACTATAATTTGGTAGATCATTTTGTAATGAAATTGATCCGAATAGACCGATCAAGCCCATTGATAGTAAGTAATAAAATTTGAACGGAAATACAATGGTATTATTAAGAGTTTTGACTAAGAGCAATAAAATTGGGAACTTTGAAGTAAATAAGCAAAAGATCTTAGGGCTAGAACTCCTGTGGTGCAGGGATGGGGACTGAGCCCATAAATATTAGTAACATGTATTTACCTGCATTTGAGGGTGGTGCCATGTTGGGTTTCATAGGTCAACGGACAGACTTACGGACAAGGCGTAGGTGGTTGGTGATGGTGAATTAGCCAATGAAATGCATTTTTATATCCGGGACCATGGATACCCACTGAGCACAAAAAACCCTGTTTTTGGTCAGAAAAGTGCATTCCCGCTCTCATTACTTTTCCTGTTCTTATTCCCGGTCTTATTCTGAAATTACCAACTCTCTCTTATTCTATTTTTGGGAATCATTCGTTTGGACTTTTGTTTGTTTATTCATTTGGAGTTCAGTCTTAAACTCTTTATATTTTGGACGGATCCTTTAAACATTATATCAGTGCATTGGTTTATACGGATCAAATTTCAAATTTCGAAAACTATAAAAATCTATACGATCACGGAAAAATTGTAAATTGGATTTATTTAATAAACTTTGAAAACAAAGATAAGTTTTCTTCATTGGCTTACATTGTTCATGACCATGAACACAGGATTCGACTTCTAAATCTGCACCTGTAGTTGAACAGACAGAATGCACAGAACTACATTATTGTGGCACATATATTTTTTATACCAGGGAAGACGGAAGAAGGAAAAGAAAGAAGAAAACAGTTTTGGGTATGATGAGTTAAAACTGGTATAACCTTATTCCTTGCATCACTGGACAATTACAACTCATTTAAGTATAACTTCAGAAATTTTTCGGACACTTTCTCTCAGGTACCCGTGAGATTTGTAAAGTCATCATCCAAAAATAAACCGAAAGAGAACGTGTCTACCCATCACCTCCAATGAATGGAAAACTATTGCCGATGGACCTTCGTGTTGATGGCTGTCAAACCATATGCATTGTATCGATGCGATTTAATTGATGACAAAGGTGAAGCAGTTACTATGAAAGTATTAGGAATGATTCCCAGCAACACATGCAATCCCAGCTAATGAAAACAAAAAGGTCTTAATTTGTACTTTCAGATGACCATATTGCCTTGAAGATCTGGCTCATTAATTGATTTTCCAAAGTTCAAAGTTTTAAGAGGAAGAGAATATTGACAACTACCACTGTTCGGGTGACTTGTCTAGAATTCTGGTTGACAGATTACAGTGTCCTGACTACAACAGAACCGCTTAAAGCTATATATGCCGTATTAGTGTTTTATTTTAAAAGTAATAAATATATGTGGTGTCTCATCAAGTTATATAAGTTATATACTTTCTGCAAATAAGACAATTCCACTCCATCACTTTTAAAAGTTATGAAATATTGTTTGGTAAAAATTATTTTCTCTCCGTGTCGGATAAAAAACCGCCTCTTATTGAAATATTCATGATCACGTTGTCTCGCATGTTTACAGCAAACAATGGTCCAATCTCGTGAATGAACCGAAAAGCATGATGGTCTACTACGTTTTTACTACAAACACGTGAGTTAGGGATTGTCAATATTGATAGCACCTAAGAGTTGGTTGCTTTTTTGTACCGAGGAATAATCACGTGCAATTGTCTTTTCGATGGACATTTTCGGTTGGGTGAAATTCTACAGCTGTCAGCGACTATGGATAAAGAAGTGTGGAAACCATGTTGTGCCAAAATGAAATAACCAATACAAACAAATGATATAATTTGATCAATCAAAATGGTTATTAGATACATTTGATTCTGCATTTCTTAATGGTTCAAAACAACAAAAAATATTCCACAGAATATCATGTATAAATCTGCACAATATACCGAATGCCAAAACCAGAATACTACTAAATAATATAATTATATTCTTTACATATGAACCACAGTATTTCTGACCCCTTGAAAATAATATAAAAAATCTTGCAAGTAGGTTATCAGCATTGGCTCGAGCTAATTCGAAAGTGAAATTTGGAGTTTGGCAGTACAGACACGTAGCATCGTTGAAAGTGTGGGGGTCCTACCTGAGAAAATTTTGTTTACTTACCTAAAAAAAAGTTGACAAGCCAAAAAAAAAGAAAAAAAAAAGGATAGTCAACAATTGCCCAATCTCCAAAATCCTATTTCGTGGGGGGGGGGGGGTGGGGGGGGGGGGTACTGGCCAACTTTTTTCAAGGCCAACTTCCTTTATACCAATTTTCCCTATATTTCCTTGGTATAAATATACTGTGGTAAAATGTGGGGGGGGGGGGCAACCATCTTTTCTATGAATATTTTGTATAGTAAAGGTAATGTTGGGGAAAAAAGTGGGGGGCCAGCCCCCCCCCCCCCCCCCCCCCCCCCCTGATGGCGTTCATCGAAATGCTTGGTTGTGCCCTCAAACTGGAATAGTTTTTAGAGGCCTGGAATTCCTTGACCAATTTTATTTTATTAGCCCAACTATATTTCTAAGAAGGCAAGATGTATGGTATGTAAGTTTCATCTACATATGTTATGTAGTTCATATTAAAAAAACAAAAGGGATTATTGACGATATCCCATTCAGGGTGTAAACATAGTAGTTTAAATTACTTTCCATAAATTGTACTTGACATAAATTATCTTTTGCGCATAATGCGCTCCATACTGAAGATCCGTAAATGTTCACCCAACCGAAAATGTCCACTAGCAGTACAGCACGGGGAAACTCTAAACAAACGGACCTGTACAATGGAGTGGGGAAAACTTTAATTTTCATCATTGTTAATAATTTGTATGCAAATATGAGCATGGGATTAGTTGATAATAATGTTCATAATGCATCAAGTCTTTCCGAGAGCGATTTAAAAAACTAGCCTTTCTGAAAAACACATGTAGTATTTTATCATGTTTATGCAGTAACCCATAAATGCAACTCATTGAGCTGATTGGTCTATTTGTGTCCCTCACTGAACAGACGTCACAAAAAAATATTTTCCTCGACCTGATGATTCTCGCGATACTTTTCCCACGCACATGCGCAGATCCAGGATAAACGTCAGTCCTTTATAAATATGCATGAGAATATCGTGATCTTTTCCTGATCAGTACTTTGTTAATACCGAATAAAATTTCGTCGAATTTGCAAGAATGCTTCATTTTTGGTAGCTTATCATATTCCAGAAATTTTTGTTCGGTTTCAGCTGTGCAAAAATACTGTTTAACACGGCATACATATCTTTAATAGTTCTATTGTGCTGACCTGTATCTGCATAGACATTCAGAAGAACCTTGAGTATCCGAAAGCACAGTGCCTTTCCTTAATCAAATCGAATATCATACCCTTATTACTTAAAAACAAGTTTATGAAAATAGAATATCAACAGTCTTGTTTACAGTCATAATTTCGTAAGTTATCTAGTCAAAATAACGACCTTGTCAGAAAATGCAATCTATCATTAAGTCATAATCTGATTGACATTTTTTTATACTTACTGTAAGACTATTATTTACTCATCCAATTGTCGACGGATTATTCCGTTATTTGCCGATCAAATCAAGGAGCACACGGCGGGTGTGACCGGTCGGTGGGAGCTGCTCGTTCCTTCATAGCACCTCATCCCAGCTCTGACATTTTAGAGGTCCATGTTTGCTTTGCTCCTGGTTTGTATGTTTGAATGGACTTTTGAGATTGAAAACCGTTCATTATCTCCATATCTTTCATCCGTTATATCATTTCTACTTCTAGATTGTTGAGAGATTACCAAATTTTGGTTTAGGCAAATGATACTTAGTAGTAGTAACCGCATTCCGCTGGCAAGTTAAATCCGAGTATATATCAGGACCCTAGCTACTACACTCAATTACAGGAAAAGTGTTTTGGCAACGTAACTTCATCTGAATATAAATCATAAAAAAACTGAAAGAAAACACCTTGTAAATGATTTTTGTGAATAAACAAGAATGTTAATATTGAATAGATCTAGAAATGTTGAATAAATTTTAAAAAGCTTTTTACACATCTGCATGTATTTCTCATATATAACAGTTATCTGAAAATAAGCCAACTTTTATAAGGATTTAAAAATAAAAACAAGCCACTTGTATTTTAAAATAAGAAATGAAATAGTTACATTTGATTTCTCAATGATTCCGCTTTATATCGGTATTATATTATTGCTGGCGTCCATGTACAGAGAGCCTTGATTACAACTGAATTTTTCCTAATGTCTTTTACTTGCTAAGATGTAAAATGTCTTTAAAAAACTTCATCATTCGTGGGATTCTCGTACAAGAACCGAGGGGCGCTGTAAGATTAACTTGATTGGCCTTAACCATAGCTTAGCAATCACTAGTGAGACCGTTGCATTATAATGTATCATTACGGGATACCGTGGTTGTCCGTAACAGTGTCCGTGGTGTGAATGACATGGTCCTTGATGAAACCGTGTCCAAACCTTGTTGAACCGTTCAATAATCTTGAAACAACTGCTTCGTTTGTTTTTCGCGCCAAAAAATCGTATTAGTTTTAAGATTTCATACGGTTTATAAAATCGGGTTGAAGCGTTGCAATCCGTGTCTATTACCGTGACAGTGTGACCTAGGCTTTACTGCTTTGTCAAAAGTAAACTCCTTTTGATGCATTGCTAATAGAAATTCTTTGTCCTAATACTCACGTTTATTTTTTACATTTCCTTTGACGATAAAAGAGATGTCTAAATAAAGAGATCTTAAGTACTGTCTATTTTCTTTTAATTTATCATCTGTCAAATTTAACAGATGGCATAATATTCTTCTTTGCATTTTTACCTAGTAGATGTTTTTGAGAGGTATAAAGAATTCTATGTTTTGATTTTAAGTGGCCATCAATTTTGCTTCTTTAATTAATAAGCTCAAAGAATTACGAGAAAATTATGTGCAGAAAAACAGATTTGTTCTCCAACAAAAAAGAGCACAGTCGTAAATCTCTCTAACAAAAGTAATAATAATTTTAGCTTTTCTTTTTTAAAGACTGTTATTACTTCTTCTTTGTCTCATTCAAACGAGAAAGGGTTCATAAATGGGATATGTGAGAATAGCGGAAACAATAACTGTGTAAAGAACTCAGTTCTTCGTGACTGATACACGACTCCGGGTTTTTAAACTGACATATTTTGATGTGTTGATGAAACCAATAATACCGAATACAGTTTTATTATATAATTTGTAACATACTAACTTTATTTTAAATGTATTTCATTATTTTATATTTCATTATCTATTGTTTCATCAAGGCAGCTTAAAAGTCTATTTTCATTGTTCAATTTCAGATTTATTACAATAAATTTGTTCAGTAAGAACCATGCTTTTTTACAATAATATTTCATATCACATCAATTGCCAATGCTTGTTAATTCTCTCATATATTCTTAGGATCTTTTTCAATCAATGTTCATAAAAAATCAACAACGTTGTCTGCCATTGAACAAAAAAATCTGATCAGTAATAATTTGCTATTACCGTCTTTTCAAATTAAGGCTGTAGACCTATTCTGGGAATGGAGAAAATTTCACTGTCAAACACACAGAACTGTGACATGGTGGAACTCTGAGCAATTATTTTCTTCCAATATTCACTTCGTCCGGACATCTGAACTAATGATCATTAGCTTACAAGAATGAGCATCACTTCACCAGATGAACATGGAAAGAGCAAAAGTGAAAGGAATTCCTGTCAATCACGGCCCCAGGGCGCTTATGGAAAGCAAAATCTAATTATAAGTAGCTTTCGTCTTTTATTTAATCTCCTTCCTAGATTTTTTAAGTAGGGTTGGTGTTCATGGAAAAAAATTAGCGTTCATTCCGAACATTTCAAAGAAAAGGACACAGTACATTCAAATCAAATGCAAAGTTAAAAAATGAATTTGATAAAAAGTTAAAAAAAATTAATTTAAAAAATAATTAAACATCACATACACACAGATTTATTTCTCTCTGTTGATGCGATGCACAAGAACATGCTCAATGTTTGAATAATTACAAAGATGAGGTATGTTATTGACAACAGGTTGATGACACAACAACATCAACAGTCTCGTTTGAGGTCATCATTTCGAGAGTTCTATGGCCTATACAAGGACCTTGTCAGCAAACAAAATTTATCAATATTTCAAATACTGACAGACGTTTTTCTTACTAATTGTTCAAACCATGAAGGATATAGAGATAATGAACAGTATTCAATATCAAAGTCTATAAAACAGTTCAAAATAGGAGCAGAGAAATCACGGACCTCCAAATCATCAGAGGTAGGATCAGGTGCCATGGATGAGTGAGCATCCCCTGCCGACAGGTTACACCGTATGTTCCTTGTCAGGATTGGGAAATAACGGAAAAATCCGTGGTCAATTCAGTATATAGATAATGGACTAACAATTAGTATGAAAAACATCAATCAGCATTTGACTCAATGAATTTGTCATCTACGTTTAACATTGGTTAGAGCCTCTGCGCTAGAGTCGCGGAGTAAGTAATCAATCCTTTTTTGAGGTTTCGAATTCCATTGTTGGATGTGGAGACCAGTGCCATAGATGCGACCCTTATAAACCGAGATCCCTTCTCGCAATAAGTGTGTGTACAAAAAAGAGTACTAATTGTTCAATGGATCTGATTGCCAAGCATACTACAAAATTTTCAGCTATTCACCGGTATGTCGTTTTTACATGCGTGGAAAATTCTCCAGAGGTATGTTAAGCAACAAAACCAAGCAAAAATCTATTGGAGTTTCCATGGGTACAAATTGCGCCTAGTTATTAGCTGACCTTTTTTCGTATTTATATGAAGCGGAATTTGTGCAAAATCTTATGTGTGAGAAGAAGAAAACACTTGCTGAGGCCTTCAACTAGATGTTTAGTTATATTGACAACCTATAATGTCATTTAACAATGGTTAATTCCATTCTCATGTCGATACGATATATCATGGTGAGCTCGATTTAAAAGAGTGACACATCTGTTTCATATTTGGACATTTCGCTTGAAGAAAAACTTAATGGTAATCTAACAACTAAGTTCTATGATAAACGTAATAACTTTACAATCGTTAACTACTCTTACTTATGAAGCAATGTACCTTTCATCACCTGCATACGGAGTTTATATCTCTCATTTGATTCCATACACAAGAGATGTTTTACGTATATGTATGATTTCTAAAATAAGGTACATGTAAATTATTAACATGAATGTTAATGAAAAAAGAATATCAGCAGTCTTTTTTAAAGGCGTCATCATTTCGTAATTTCTATGGTCGATACAATAATCTTGTTAGCAAATACAATTTATCATTGAGTCAAATGCCGATTGACATTGTTCATACTAATTTTCTGTCAATTTTTCATACTCTCAATTGTCGACGTATTACGTGATCATGACAAGGAGCAAACGGCGTATGTGACCAGTCGGCAGGGGACGCTCAGTCCTCCATCGCACCCTATTCTACCTTTGATATTTTGGAGGTCCGAGTTTGCTCTGTTCTAAATCTGTGTTGTTTAATGGACTTTGAATACTGTTTGTTATCTCAATATATTTCTTCAGTTAGGGAATAACTATCTTCTAGTTTGGTATTTGCGACCGTTAATGCTCATTTCACAGTCACAAACTGAGTTTTATTTTACCGGCGACGCGTAAGCGTTAAATCGGCATTAACGGTCGCAAATACCAAATTAGAAGATCAGTTATTCCCATTCTAATACAATCCATGCATTTTGTTTGTTGTTTACATCTTATTTTGTTGAGTTTCGTTAAATAAAATACGTCACGGAGCATTGTGTTTTTGCGTCGCTCTATTATGACGTCACAATGAAAAACTTTCTGCCTCGTTAATGCTCGTTTTACTGCATCAAACATCAGTGCATTAGCCAATCAAAACGTGTTTTACAAAACAATTGCATTAGAATAAGTTTTTTTTTTACATGTGCATTTCTGATAGACTTGCATTGAATGGGTATAAATTCGAAGCTTTTTAATCAAATCCCTTTCTCAAAGGATACACAAGAAAAAGCTTTAATAGATAAAAAGAACTGAAGGATGCAAAGATAATTTAATTCCACAAAGAAAGGAATCACTAGAGAATTAGATAACTCCGAATCGTTTGCAATGCAGCTTAATAATATCTTTTTACAGGGCTTAAATACAGTTCTATCAAATATTTCTTGAATTCTTGAATATATATTGATATACCTAGAGACTTAAACGGAAAATAGGGATTTCTTTTTTTTTTCCTTAATGGCTGCATTCTCAGATGAAATATCTGTGTTAACATTTTATCAACATCAGGTGTAGGTTAATGGGGTATTTGGCATTTGATGGATGTTTTATGAAAATACGTCCGGGGAATTCGACCGAATATGCTTCAAACAATTATCATGTAATGGTTGCTGGAGGAAAAAAGTAAGTTACAAACGTATCTACGATAAGTCAAAGTTAAAAATAAACAGGCGATTGGAAGTAAATGCAGGATTTCAAAGCATGTGAATCCGACTGGCAAGAAATGTATTAATGTATCATTATACAATGGTTGTAAAATGAAAAACAAAACAAAACCCAAACAAAACAAAAGATGACATGCAACACATATGCGTTATATGTCAAAGTTTTATGATATCGTTCTTCGACGCAAAGCTTTGACAAAAAGCATTATGTTAAATGTTGAGATGATTATTACACGTGGGGATCATCGAAAATCAGACAATGAGAATATATATTTCACATTTGTCATTTCCAAGTGGACTAGAATATGGCGATAAGTAACAATATTTTGGCTTAATGTACATTGAAACATTACAAATCGTTAGCAGAGCAAACAACGACCCCAAAAAGCTTTTTAAAAAATGTTATTTGTCAAGTTTAACCGTTTGGCAAGAACATCACAAATCATTTTCATTGTGAAGATAAAGAAAAGACATTTTTATTAATGCATATAAAACTGTTTTATCAAGGCCATTATTCACACTTCAAAATAAATTTCACAGAATATGATTTAAAATAAATTTTGGGCAAAATTTCTGTATTTCTGTATTTTCAAAAAACTCTAATTAATTAAATATTATCAGTATGTTGATATCGCTGATGGAGAGGTACGGAGCACGACAAAAAATCTGAAGCAAAGGCATGCGTAATCCAAAATTTAACTCATTAATTTTCTATAATTCGCGATATTTTTCGACAATTTTCTCAAATGTATCTATAAATTGTTCTGTTATTATAATGTACTCAGATTTCTGACATGATATTTGAAGTACTAACAGAAATAAAGTGGTTTTTCTCCGATGCGATATCCGTGAAAACATTGAAAATGACGTCATATTATTGACGGCGCACCACACTTTTGTAAAATTATGTATTATGCTCGAGAAACATCAACAAAATCGCTTTAAAAGCGCAAAACTAGGGCATACCTTACTTTGTTTTACAGAAACAAAAGGCTATCAAAGGACGCAGGATATTCCAAGAAAACTTTATCCGATATTGTACAAATGTTGAGAGTGCAATATCTCACTATATCTATTTGTGCAGTTTTTGGTTTTAAAACAAAAAAAATTCTTTACTTTAATAGATTTTAAGTTTGGCAAAATTTTTATCAATGTTGAGAAAAAGCAGGATTTTTACAGCAATTTTATTAATTTTAAGAATATTCACTTTAATATTATACATTTTATTTTAATGCCTAGTGAGGATAGATTTTGCTGCTCCGTGACTTGATTTTGTTTAAATCATGAAAATTGATACCAATTTACAACATTTTGATATGAAATTTTGAAAACCATATAATAAAGATTCTTTTATATTATGTGTAACATTTTGCATTATTAAACTATTTTTTCTGTATTCCGCGTAATTTTTGATCATAAAATCAATTTTATCAAGGCCATTCTTCATACATAAAATATACAAATTATAAATTTTCAGTAGCTTATTTGCATAAAATATCCATATTTAGCCTTAACTCACTTGCGTATGCAATGAAAAAAAGCATATAAATTATTTTTGATTGTTTTGTTAAAGCAAAACAAAGCAGCTAAACATTTTATTTTATTATTTTTAAGAAAAAAATTGATATATAAAATGGATTTAATCGTCACTGTTAGGTTTTAGCACGATTCATCGAATGAACGACTAAAGCACAGGCAAAATCCAAACTTCGCAATATTGATTGATTTTAATGAACGTTCGTTAACGAATATGACAGACGAAATGATGCCCTTTTACGAAATCATATCAGACATAAATAATAGGAGTTCTGGAAATGCTTTCCTGTATAAAAATGTATAAAAATATAAATGTATAAAAATGCAGATAAAGTCACGAATTTTAACTAGCGTAAGATCACGAGATCTAATAAATGTGAACATTGTGTTTACTCATTTAATGGAATTTTATTCTAAATGTTCTTATCGAGATCTCACAATAGGAAAAAAAAACATCTCAAGTTAATTATTTGCCGTAGTTACAACGTGTTTCTAATGTTCCGTAAACGGCTTCAGCATATCCATTAATGCTCGTGCGCCTTACCTGGGTGTAAATAGATGACGGCGGAAATATAACAGTTTATCTATTTCACCTGTAGGTTATATTTAATGTTAAGCTTGTTTGTGAGTTTATTTGTGTCTATGTCCAGTTTGACAATTTAGGAAAACTGTCAATAACATAATGACGTGTTTGAAAAAATAATTGTATCACCTTCATAGAAATAGTGAATGTAATTCTGTTTATTGTTTACCAAACGCTTTTGTTTGACAGATATATCTAGTCACAAATGGAATGAGAGATAACAAATGGAATGTTAAACTCTTAATTTTTCTCCTGGCTGTCTATTTAGCAGATCCCAAATAAAAAAAAATGTTTGTCAAACAGTTGATAAATATTTTATGTACTCAAGTCTGTAAAAATATCATTAGGGCATATGGCACATGTATGGATGTATAGCACAAATTGATGATACTGAAGATCACTAAATTTTCACGACACCTTGTTTTCGCGAGATATAATAGTCATTGGGTCTTGATCACCGAGACAAACTTTTCAGTTGTGTATTCCTCTATTTAATCTTAAGGAATACCCGGTACTTTAAAAATTTAATTTTGGCGAGCACTCGCGTTATAACGCTAAAATAAAGCTCTCGTGAATAAAGAGTGCTTTACAGTATTGATGTATGATGTTTTTTTTTAATGAACTGTTCTGTAATGATAGATAAACAAAAGAGAGTTCCTTTTTTGTATGTTCACCGTATGACAATTTCCAAAATGAGGTTAGTTATTGACAAACAAGTTAAAGAAACAAGAATATCAGCAGTATCGTTTTTAAAGCAATCTAAATTTTATTCTGTTCGGTATAATGATTTTGTCGGCAAATACAATCTATCATAAAATCAAATGCTGACGTTTTCATACTTGTTGGTATGAATCTTTAGCAAATTTTAATCATTCTGTAGATATCTTAATTGTGAAATAGAGTCGCAGGAATGAATTCCCCGATTGTGTCATTTGTGTGACATAAAAAATCGAAATACCTACTCAGATCATGAACCAAATGTCGACTTTATTCTTTGAAATTTCATTTGGCAGGGCAGTGAAATCAAAGATCTGTTGAAATAATGAGACTTTTATCCTGGATCATCCACCATGCTTGACTGGAATTAAAGATTGATGTTTACACAATTCAAATGACAGTTACATCCTTAAAAGCACAGCACAGAAGTTGGCAGGATAATTTTGTAGGTCGATTCCATCTATTCATAAAATGGACGCTTCAGACATCAAGGGAAAATATGAAAAAGAGTGTAGAATCTGCTTTTTGCGGGAGAAAAATGACGGAAACTGTTATTGCCCATTGAAAAAGAAAATGGTAATTTTTTTTTCAACGACTGTACTACGCTTTTCAGAGTGTACCTGTTGAAGTCATTTGAATTCATCATAACATAGTCGTGAAAATCTTTGCCGAAAGTAGACAGGTCAGGGGCTGAAATAAAAAAAAAAAGAACTCCAGTTGTGACTGTATCAATATCACAATGAATATATATTTATATAAGCGATGTAACGTAACCCCCAGATTGTGATAGCATCAATATTAAAATTATCTGTCGCTCGCGTGGCGCAGGTGGTTAGAGCGTCTGCACTAGAATTGCGGAGTAAGAAGTTGATCCTTCCTTCGCGGGTTCGAATCCAACGGTGGGACGTGGAGCCTGGTTCTTCGGATGAGACCGTATTAACCGAGACCAAGTGTCGCAGTAATTAAGTGCTGGCACGAAAAATATCCCTCCCTCCTCAATGGTCCTGAGTGCCGAGTATACGACAAAATTTGCAGCTCTCCATCGGCAAGTGGTGGAGTCTCCATATGAGATCCGCCGTTTATATATTAAGTGTGTAAATAATGGACTAACAATTTGAATGAAAAACGTCAGTCAGCATTTGACTCAGTAATAAATTGTATTTTGTTTGTATTTGTCATATTATATAATAATTTACCTCATTTTAGAAATTGTACATAGCAATACGTAGAACATGCTATTGCATATCGAATCCTCTGAGAGATATAAATTCTGTATGCAGGTAATGAAGGTACATTCCTGCATAAGTAAGGGAAGTTGACGACTTAAAAGTTAAGGCTACATGTTTCAAGTTTATATATTGTTCATAGAGCTTGGTTGTTGGATTACCATTAACGTCTTTTTCAAGTAAATAATCCAGGAATGAAACACATGTATCAGACTCAGTATATTTTGTTATCTCAAGCTCACTGGGATATATCGTATGGTCATAAGAATGGTAATGGCCATTGTTAATGACAATACTTCGTCAATATATCAAAATGTCAAGCTGAAGGCCACATCAAGTGTTTTCTTCTTTTCATGTATAAGATTATGGACATCATATGAAGACGAAATAGTTGGGCCAAATAAGTAAGTACCCATGAAAATTCCAATAGATTGTTGGAAGACCTGGTCTCCAAAAACCACACATTTTGTCAATCAGACACTCAAGCATCTTTTTGATGTCAACTTACGAGTACTTGTGTGTACAATCAGAATGCTTTAAAATAAAATAATTTTGCAGAAGACCAACGAAAAGGTAATCAAATGTACGAGTTCTATTTATATTGAAAAAGCAGATGTCAGTGACATAAAAAAGCCTGGGCATCTTATTTACACCAATTCTCGCATATATTGTTGCACTATACTCTTGAAGTTTTTCCTTCACATATGTAAATATCTTAGTGAGGAGTAAAGAAAAAAGTCTGGTTGAACATTTAATCGAACCCGCTATGTATCTAAATAATGATCTAACAATTAGTATGAAAAACATCAGTCAGCCTTTGTATACAAAATAACATTTATTGGAACTTTTTTTCAATCGCCACCATTCTTTTTATTTCACAAAATTAGTTCTCTTTTACGCAACACTTATGGTTTTACAGAATCTTAATTCTAACAAACGAATTCGTTTGAATGAAGGATATGGAGATGAAGAACAGTACTGAATAAATTTATTTTTTTGTAATAATTAGTCTAATCATAAATGTTTGTTGAATCGATACCAAGTCTATTGTTCATACATGTATATTTGTCAGAACATGTTGGATTAGTATTTCATGGGATTAGGTGATTTGCATTTGAAAGATAAATATTAATCTTGTACAGGTTTATTTCGTTCTTCTTTTCATAAGCTTATAAAACTGTAATTGATTAAGTTACTTTTGGAAGAAGAAATATTCAGAATTTGCAAATATAATATATAAAATTTTTGAATCAATCAAGAAAAAAATAATCCCATATTCTAACTTGTATGAGTAAAGTAAAGCGCCATAAAAATAAGTATGGGATAAATGAGAAGATTTTCGTAATACGTTATTTCCATGTTGTTCATAGATTTTTTTATTTTGTGGCTTAAGATTTTGTGAAAATCCAAACACAGTTTGATAATTAACATTTATAAACATGCATGTAATCGGGCAAAAGACGATTGAAACCTCACAAAATGTTGTCAATACCTTTGTAATTTAAGATGACGTCTTATAAAATTTCCCAAAATTTCGAAACTGGCATTAATATTTTTCATAAGAGAAACTTGACAAATTTTATCATTACGTATGAACTTTAAGATGACGTCTTATAAAAATTCCCAAATTTCGATGTTGGCATATTTTTTTTCCATTATTGAATCGTGACGTACAGGTATATAAGATACATGTATATAAAGTATTTGTTCTTCATTTTTCAACAGGGGATCGTCGCTGCTCTTGACGTAATTCTTCCAAAACATGGTCACTTAGGGACACAGAATCACTATCAAAACTAGGGGGGTTGGCAGCAAGGTAACATTTACCAACGGGTGAGTACTCTGTCTCAGTATTGCAGCTCTTAGACCTCAATAATTCCCCGCTAAGACGCTCATCTCCTTTGCCACTTCTAATTGATCTTGATTTCTCATTCTGACAAGATAAATTGCTGTTTGATCGTTCTTTCTGGTCGTAAAAAGAATATCTCTGTATTAGCTTAAATCTATCGGAGTTTCTGCATTTACAGCTGAGAATGTTTCTAAAGGCACGTTTGAACTCTTTACTTGAGAAGCCGTAGATCACGGGGTTCATCATGGAGTTGCAGTAGCCAAGCCAGAAAATCACCTTAAACACGTTCTCTGGAGGTGAGCACTTACTGCAAAGGGCACCTATAAAAACAAGGGAAAGAATGGACATAGGGTAAGATGATACAACATAGGTAACAATAAGGTAACGATTACACTCGACCTATTTTCATACATTTAAAAATTGTAATCCTGCATACCTCTTTGGAACAATGAAATTGTAGTTGAAATGCCTAAATATTTCCTTTTTCTGGACCTAACAGAAACACTAAGTCACACTGCAATAAAAACTAATACTTGCTATACGAACCAACTAAAGTTTCTTTTCATTTCAATAGTGACCTTTGTTTAATAATAATTCATCGAAATAGCAGCCGGTATTGAAATAGTTATTTCAGGAGAAAAGGCCATTTCCGTTTAGTGTTTAGTACCTGGTTTTGATATTGAATGCATATGAAAGTTTTATCAATAAAAGGAGTTATTTTTAAAACGATTGCAAGATGAAGATTCCATTGTTTCTTAGCTGCTAGAGTTTTTGCTTTTCAATTATCATTAAGAGTTCATATATATCAAAGCGCATTTTCTTTTGCAACAATAAGCACGAGGAAAAAAAATTTAGATTGGAAGTTAGCGTTATGGTCTAACTAATTGCATTTGCCATAAAATTAAACCGCAGTCAGCATGATCTTAGAACTTCAGAAGCATTAACCAGCATGAAAACTTTTTAAGTGTTCATCAAATCAGCATGCCATGGAATTTGATAAATGTTACTTTTGTGGATAATTTTTGTGTAGTTTTCGTTAAGTTTTAATAATAAAAAATTTTTCTCCTCAGTGTAGTGACCATGCTTACTTTAAAAAAGAATTTCTTTGCGAAAACAGTAGGAAATATCATGGGGTTTTCTGAGATTAGTACCTCTTTTAAAGAACTTTTCAACTGTGAAAAAAAAGATTACTTTTCGGATGGATTGAATAAATTTAAAGAAGAAAATTAGAGTTTAATTATAACAATCAATCTGGTCAATTGAAATTTCTGGGGATACCAAAAATACTGATGTTATGTGTCACATGATATCTGAAAATGCTTAATTAAAATTGAAAGACATCGTAAAGATACTATTAGAATTTAGAATTATGACAAAGAAAAAAATAACAATATTTTTATCAGACAGTTGCCCCATTTTCTGTAGTAAATACGCCAATGATCTATTTAGAAACAAATGTTTTAAAAAGTAGAAGATTTGACAAACTTGCGTGATAAATGACAAAACATAGGGACAATTTTATATAGCCGAAAATAAAATCAATAATAAGAAATGTGGTATCAAAGAAAAGATGTCATTTTATTATGGTAAAGAGAAGAAAGGGCTTCAAGCATGTATTATTATACATTTATTGAATGATAGCGAGGAATATATGAAGATATACTAGTATTCAGCCAAGTAATATCATATTCCCCGAAGGTTTCGCCTGAAGGGAATATAATATTTCTTGGCTGAATATATCTTCACGTTTCCGAACATTCATGCAATGTACTGTTTGTTATACCATAACAAGCATAAACTGTGACATAAACATAAACTTTCAAATTCGGCACCACTCTCAAATTAACTTCCATTTACGTAGAGTTAATGAAACCCTTTGACACATCACTAATCATCAATTTTGTGACGTAAAGCAGACTAGTGTGACGTCCAGTTTTTTTCTCTTGGGAGTTTTTTTTGTACGAACGATAACTATAACGGGAAAATGTACAGGTATCTGAAAGGTGGAATAGGACGAAAAGCATGCTGACAACGTGAAATATGAAGTTTTATGGCCCGATCACGTGATTGCCAGAACGAATGAGATAACGCGTCGTGTAGAATATAATGAGGTAGAATAATAGTTTTCGTGTAATAAGAGAGATCAATTAGAACATGTACATACATCCAAATAAAGGACTAGCAGTGCTAACAGTTATGTTCCAATAGCATTAAGCAAAGATAAAAAGATTTCGTTAGTCGAAATTTCCGTGACCAGGTTATTTTTCCTGTGGTTGACAACGCCGTTGAATATAAGCTTAGGGTAATATATAAGATTTTGAAGAAAAGGGAGTAAAGAAAGTAAACAAAACCTTTCCATCGCTCATATTAATTATATCTAAGCCATTATGAGTCCATTCTATTTCCAACACACATGAAAACAATCAAATGAAGATTGTACAATGTCAGATATGTCATGGGAAATGACATTTTCCTGTGTCTTTGGGCATTCTTAAAGATAAATATGCTGAGGTTTTCTGATCATGGTTACAAAGACCTTAGACATTTGTAAAGGGTAAAGGGAACGTCTTATAAGGGATTCAAACATTTAAGAATATGAATGACATGCTTCTCTTATCTTAGATGACATGTTGGATTATTTATTACTTTCGTAATCAGTATGTTCGGAAAGAGAACCCGCTGCACACCTGAATGAAAAATGCTTTGAAGACTTTATAAATACATTATGACGGCATCGTCGCAAATCACGGCCAAAATGTATGATTCTCTCCTATCCCGGTAGGAGAAAGCTAAATGCATACTTCTAGCCGTGGCTTGAGACGATGTTATAAAGGGTATTTGATCAAAATTTGCTTTCTCAGTGGGAATGTTTTGAAGACCGCCAAAAGTAATTCGCAAATTATTTTCATCCCCCTTTTCAATCTGTACACGTAAAGCAATACTCTTGAACTGAATACAATACACACGCATAACGAATTGCTGGGGATGTGATTAGTTTTGTTAATGGATATACAGTTACATCATCATGGACCAATCTCTTCAAATACCATCGCAATTTATACTGGTCCGTAATCAAAGCCACAGGAAATCATTTACGTGTGAGCATTAAAAAATTCATCATTTATTACGCTCTATGTGCGCCGGTTTAACTATAAATTAAAAAAAAAAATCAACATTCTGCTTCAGATATTTGATTTTAATTTCATATAAAAGGAGTGAAATGATTTCACAAGCATTATCATTTTTTACCAAAAACATATTTTCAGAAAACGGTGTAAGATTTTATGTTGTGTTTAAGTCACAGCAGGGCCTAAATACGCCTGATTTTATTTTTGCATTTCATCAATAAAAATTATTTAGACATGACAAGTTTTGTGGCAACAAAAATCAAATTTATCTCTTCTTTCAAATCCCCAGTAAACTAGTCGTACAAAAGTTTGAAATTGTCCGTAAATTACTTTCTTCTTTTAAATCCATATTGAATCAAAAGAATTGAATTATCATCAATATACACTATGGTCTGAAATTTATTTTATTCTGTACCACTCTTTGATTATTGTTTTATTCATAAAATGCCAATAAAAATGTGTAATGAATATGAATCAAAATACTTTATTTATCCAATTTATTATACTTCTTATGCATGGTTCACGCCCGAATGAAATAAAAAAAAAATGCAGCCTTTGATCACTTAATACTACAAAGAAGCCTTTCAGCTTTCACTTAGAAGCAATATAAAGTCTTGTTACCCATAGAACAGAATCGATCTCAGCACTCGTGTCTTTGAACTGATATAAAACATCGATAAATATTAGTGTCCCTTTAAAATAGAGGAAATAAGAAAGGGAATGTAAAACAAAGGTCATAGGCTCAAACGCAAGTCCTTGTCGATGAAATTGTGTTAAAGACTGCAATCAAATTATTTTAGGATTCTGGATTTTTTTGGTTTGTTGATGCCAAATATATCGCGCAAGTTTTCTGAAAAAGAAGTCGGGTATTACCAGGTTTTCAAAGAAAAAGCTCGTACTGTATTGAATTAAAATGATCTTCATATTTTGCGTATAGCAATAGTCCGAAAAAAGAAGAAAGAGGATTTGCATTTGTTCGTTTTTTGTTTCAACTGTATGCACTGCAGATTTTTATATCAAGATATCGCTATTATAGAGAAATGATTGAAAATATTCTTTTTTACAGAATTAAAGCAGAAATTTAGATTTTTTGTGACATTCCCAACCATATTTTTCCCCGACTGTAATAAAAAACCTCGCATGTCTTCATGAAGAACATGTTATACGTATTTCTTTAAAGACCTTTCGTAAGTTCTATGGTCGATTTTTAATTCAATGAGTTTGTCAACAAATGCAATGTATCATTAAGTCAAAGGCTGACTTTTTTCATCCTGATTGCTAGACCATTATTTACACAGTGAGTTTTCCATGGATTTTCTCCGTTATTTCCCGATCATGACAATGAGCACATGACAGATGTGACTGGTCGGAAGGGGATGCTCACTCCTCAATGACAACTGATCCAACCTCTATTGTTTTTGAGATCCGTATTTGCTTCACTCGTATTTTGTAATGTCAAACGGACTTTTTAGCGTTAATACTGTTCATTTTCTCCACAAACGTCATACACATCGAGCACTAATAGCTCATATTTAAAAACTACTTTTCCTGTTTTCTTTTTTTTTTTTTTTACTTCCACAAGGCAAATTTATAAGTTTTTCATTTTTGATATCCTTAAACTACTTATAATACGGCACCACAAAATATGCCAAAATTAAGCTGGAATTGATTAAAAATTTTAATATCTCAGCCAATTAAAATGTGGGAAAAAAAACACACGACATCCTTGCTTAATAAAAAGCAAACATTTATTGACTCTAAAATGCACGGAACAGTTTACCCGTATTCTTTTTTTTTTAAAGAAAAACGTTTCAATTTATAAATCATTCCTATTTGATAATCCTTTTTAAAAATTGAATAGTATTAAATATTCATGATTAATTGTATATTGTTTAACTTCCCACTCGATATTTTCCACACATGTAGAAGTTGTTATGTTCATGTTATTTAAGATTGTCTCAACTTATTATAATTAAACACATGCTTGCTTTGGTAAGCTTTCCACGCTGATCTATTTTATTTTGTACGCTTCTTTTTTTAAATAAAAGTTTATACGTTTTTATATCACAAAAAAGAATTAATCAAAAGGAGTGAATGACAACATTTAAACCCAAGTGCTAGCACGTTTTCCATATCACATATCACATAGAATAAATGTAATACATGTATATTACCAACAATCAAAAGGAGTGAATTGCGATGTTTAAACCCAAGTGCTAGCGCGTTTCATTTCTTTAAAGCCTCTTTTTAAGCTTTAATGTATTAAATCAAAAACAAAAAATCAACCTTTTAATCTTTGAATTTAGACATCTAGTCGATGCGTTGTAAGCAAATACTAGTATGTTTTAAGAAATATGACCAAACAAGAAAATTAATGCCTAGATACATGTAAGCATATATCTTTGGAACGATTATGGTTGTTAACACTGTAAATAAAATTTTCCTATATTTTAAGCAAACTTTCTATGAGGTTTAAAATTCTACCTTTCTGCATATTCTAATTTTTGTCACTTTAAATTTCATAATTTGAACGTATTAAATGAAAATTTTAAAAGAAAAACATGTTTGGAAACTTATGTATTTTATCACCTTTACAAACATTATCCAAGTTTTATTTTCTCAAGATTCTTCTCACTACAGTTGTGTCATATATCCTATAGTTTTTACATCATGCAATAAATAAAGAATCTTTAATTTCTTACATCTGAGTTTTTTTCCGAAGCAATAAAAGTTCGCATCATGCATGCAGAATATGCAGAAAGCGTAAATCCATGAAAGAGTTCCTTGTGTTTAGCAGATTTCTTTTATAAACAGTGTTATGTATCTCTGCCATTTTCACCACCGCGAAACGAAGTTAGACGAAGTATCATAATGCCGAACTTGTTGTGTGTGTGGTCTAATGAGTGCGTGTGAGTGTAACTGGAGCTACGCAAATAAGAATTTACATCGGGATCGATATGCTTGTTTTCGAGTGGAAGTTCCGCTTTGGCATACTCTTTTACTGTTAAAATTCATGATTTTTATGCCCTGTAAACGAAGTTTCGGGGGTATATAGTTTTTGTCATGTCCGTCCGTCTGTCTAGTTGTCTGTTTGTCTGTTTGTACGCAAAAACATTAACCTTTCCCATAACTTTTTAGTGGAGCTATGATTTTCACATTCAACATGTGTATTCCTTTTGACAAGGCCTTTCTTTGGGTACCACCAAATTTGACCTTTGACCTTAACCTTGGAGTTTGACCCACTTTTACACAAAAATTCCAAATTTTTACTTCGGCCATATCTTTTGAGCATTAGATAGCAGAACTTTTATACTTCACATATGTAATTTCTGTGACAAGACCTTTTACTGGATATCAACAACTTTGACCTATTGACCTTTACCTTGGAGATATTTTGTACTTGTGAAAAAACTTTAACCTTAGCCATAACTTTTGAACAGTATGATCTAGAGATTTCATACTTCACATATGTTATTCTTGTGGAAGACCCTTTATTAATTACAAGGAACTTTGACCATTTGTCCTTGATCTAGGAGTTTGACGTACTTTCAAAATACAACTTTGATTATAATTTTTGAAGGGTTAGGACAAGGTCTTTCACACTTCAGATATTTAATCCTTGTGACAAGACCTTTCATTTGACATCAAGAACCTTCACCCTTTGACCTTGACCTTGGAGTTTTACCCATTTTTAAACAAAAAATCGAAACTTTTACTTTGGTCCAAATTTTCAAACGGTGGATACTAGAAATATCAATTCTTTGTGGCAAGACCTTTCATTTGAAACCAACCATTATGACCTTTTGACCTTGGAGATTTTCGTACTTACAAAAAAAATAATCTTGGCCATAACTATTGAACGGTAAGGGTTAGGAATTTCATTCTCCATAATTATATGTAATCCTTCTGTCAAGACCTTTCATAGGATATCAACAACTTTGACCCTTTTACCTTGACCTTTGAGTTTGACCTACTTTTTACAAACATTAACTTTGGCCATAACTTATGAACGGTAAGGGCTTTCTTCCTTCCCATATGTAATCTTTGCCACAAATCCTTTCTTTAGAAAGCAACAACCTTGACCCTTTGACCTTGAACCCGAAGTTTGTCTTACCTTTAAAAACTTTAACTTGGTCATAACGTTTGAACATTTGGTGCAAGGGTTTTATATTTCACATTTGTAGTTCTTGTGAAAAGGCCTTACTTTAAGTACCAACATAATTGATCTGCATTTGAGAAAGTTGGGGGCATAAGTGTTTCACAAACACATCTTGTTATATTTGTTTTACTTTCTTTTATAAATAGTGAGTTATTTGATTGAATTTTACAATTTACAAATCAGAGTTAATACTGACGGACTCTATGGATAAAATAGAATATAATAGATATTAAGCTTCCAAATTTTCAACATTATAAACAAAACGAAACCTCTTCTTAAGTTCTTTTTCTTAAATTCTTTGAAAGCAGCAAATCTTTAATAATTTAGTTTATGAATGTCTGAATATTGCATAAAATCAATCGAGATCTCTATATTCTTACGAACTCCCAGTTCCATTACGTTTAAATGTGATCATATGCTGCTGTTATCAACAATAACGATTATTTTGATACTGTTGATCGTTAAAATTTGGGACAGGGAGTTCGATATTTGTACGTAAACAAAATGTGGCATTTCTCTTGGGAAAATACTACAAAAAGAAGCAGAAGATCTAGTGTGTCAATACTTTAATTTACTTATCGTTCAGAAGAATGTTAATACGTGGATACGGGTAAATCAATAACCATTGCTTCCTCACAAACAATGACGATTCATTAATATCTGAATAGTCCTTCTTTAGAAAAATAATTTATAACTAAAAAACAAACATTTTTTCTCGTAAATACCTGCATTTAAAAAGAGTCCAAAAATGATTTTTTACATTAATATTATACTTTTCAATTTTTAAATGGATATACATTTATATATAAATGTAACATGTGACTTGAGTATTTTCTCTTCAAAATACTTACTGATGATTTAAAAAATAATTTTGCTAATTCTAAAAAAAATGTTAGACGGCGTGTTTTTTTTTCTAATATAATCTGCAGCTTGTAATAAGATATTTTCAAAACTGTTCAAAGAAAACATTAACGTTAGAACAAACTATTATAGGGAGCAAGAGATAAGTTGCCTGTGGGGATGTAAGTGTAGATGCATAAATATAACAGTTTCGTCATTTTTCTCAAATGCCTCTTCATTATTTCCTTTCGAATATACATGTGTATTTGAATGGAGAAAGGCCAGTCTCAAATAAGATAAATGTCGTATGATTACGCAGATTTTTGCAAATATTTGTCTTTCATTCTGTTGAAATCATCTGATCTAATTTCGCTAAAACTAACATTTATGCTATAATTTGAAAGGTTGTGTCGATATATCTAAGGAATCGACATTCATTTATACGCAGCTGCTTACCAATGATTTTTATGTTTATCAACATTTCAACTGAAATTCTGAAAAGTATCAAATTTTGTTTAATAAAAAAAATACAGTCAATTCATTTGAACAAGGACTGATCCATTTTATAACTGTTTATATGATTTAGTTGTTGTTTTTCTGTTATTTCCACTGTAAAAAAAATCGTAAATAAGCAGCTAAGGATTGAATTATGTAAGACACAAACATTATTCCTTAGAATATCGATATATTACTGTACGCCTTTTAAGGGCGACTATTGGCATCTCGACTCAAAAAACAAACAACAAAAAAACAAAAAAAAAAAAAACAAACAAACAAACAAAAAAACAAACAAACAAAAACCATAAAAATAACTTAAGATAATTTAAGAATAAAACACATAAAAAGAATTATGGTTAACATATTTATCGAAAACAAAAAGAAGTTAAAATAAAGTATACACTGTAACGAAGCCTTACTTATTGAAATATACTAAAGGGATAAATGAATGACCATATACTGATACACCTGTTATATTTCAATGAAGAATCTAAGAATTAATTCGATCGTCACAATTTGTCACAAATTAAGCACAGATTTATTCAATTTTGAATCGAACAATTTGATATTCATTGTAAATGACGGACAGGAATAACGGACAGAATTCAAGCTCGACTCAAAAAGCCATAGAAATCCAGTTTTGAATAGAACAAACAAGGATTTCAAGAAGGTCAGAGATGAGATCAGGTGTCATTAAGGAGAAGACATGCCCCTGCCAGCGTGTTACACTCATGTACTTCTTTATATATCCAGGAAATAACGGAAAAAATCATTCGAAAATCCAGTGTGTAAATAATGGTTTAAAAATTTGTAGAAAAACGTCAGCATCTGACTTAATGATGCTCTGTACTTGCTGACAGTTATAGTGCTGTACTCGAATTAGCAGAAGTTTCTTTTCGCTAACAGTGCCATAAAGAATACACGGCCAACTGTAATACGTTTACAGTTTTATTGCGTCATGAGTAAGGGATGTTGACGATGTGAATAATTAAATTCCTCACGTTAACCATTAAGCATAACTATGTTGTAGGATTACAAATAACGTGTTTAATTAGTATAAAGATATCAAATATATCTCGACATGAAACGTGTTAGATATTTCAGACACTGTGGTACATGTATCTTTTATTTCCGATTCATCAGTATATAAATTATTTCGACATAAAAAATAGACATAACCATTGGTAATTGACAAAAAGACGTCGTATATCTTCATGTCGAGTTGAGGGTCCCAATAACTAATATACGCATTTTCTTCTCTTCACATATATAAGATTTCGAACAATTCTACTGCATATGAATACAATAAAGGTCTAAAAATAATGGGGCTCGATATTAATGGTAACCATAGAAATTTCAATTATTGCTTGTAGGAAAATCAAGTTTCAAAGAGCCTCATAGATATTGTCAATCAGAAACTCAATCATCTTTTTGAAATCCAGTTCTGAGTTCTTGTGTGTAATAGAATGTTTTAACAAAATAATTTTTCAAATAAACATTGACAAGGTTGGTAAATTTACGAGTTCCGTTTTATTGTAAAAGCAACTATGAATGATATCAAAAAGGTATGCAAAAATAAAATTTAATTGTCATTAACATTTTCTTTAGCGTGATAAAATGGAAAGAAAAAGAAAAACTTGTAGATGTATTCTGTTTTAGGTTTCGTTGAATAACGTTGAATCGTTTATAATTAATGTTTCAAGCTTTGCAAGGATTTATGTGCATTTTCCTACATCTCTCTAAACGATGAAAGAGGTAAATAATTACAAACAACTCGAGTCGTGTTTTTATTTTTTCAATTTCAATCATCTTCACGATTTAATAGGAGGCGCCTTTCTCTACTTTGCATTTTTGTCAAGTAAGTGTTTCCAAGAAAAATAAAAAGAAAATTAGCGTTTGATTTCTAAGCAGTCGCCAATTAAGCTTTCTTAATAAGCTCAAAGAAAATCAAGGAAATTGTGTTCAGAGAAACAAATTGTTCACATTCAAACACAAGGTGCGTCGTAAGTATTCTACTGAACAAAGTAGTAATAAATCAAGCTCCAATATTTTTTAAGATTTTCGTCGCTTTCTAGCACTTTGTTTTATTTTTTTTAATATGATAGGTGAAGATAACGATCTAAAAAAATCAAATGAATGACATCAAACATGGAACCCTGTAAATTCAGAGGCAGTGTCAGGTGGCCAGACGAAATCGTTCCCCTGACAACCGGTCAATTCATGGCATGAAGTCATAACAAGGAAACACAAAAATATTCGAAGATATTAATTCTTCAGGAAACCTCAATTGTTTATGACTAATATTTACTTCTGGCCTCGAAAATTGCGATTTTGATGTGTAAAATAAACAATATATGGGATATGTAATGTACGTCTTATTGTAGCTGTGTTTACCGTTTTCATTAAAAAAAAAATTCATAATATCTTGGTCCTTGTTAAGTATAGTAACTTTATAGAGTCTATGTTCATTTTACAATATGACAATTATTTTCATAAATGTATTCAGTAAAACTCATTTTACTTAAACATTATCTTTCACAGTCTTTCACATCCATTGTCAATGCTTGTCTATTATCAGATTTTTTATCAGTGTCTTTTTTAATCAAGGTTCCTCAGAAAATCAACGACTGCTTGTCGTTGTCTGCTCTTAAATAAAAAAATAAATGATCATCGATAATTTGCGATTACGGTCTTTTTTTAATTAACGTTGTCGACCTATTAGAGGAGGACAACATTTCACGCTCAGACACTCAGAGTTGTGACGTGGTAGAACTCCCAGCAATTATTTTCTTTCAATATTCCCTTCGTCCGTACATCTGAACTTATGATCATTAGCTTACAAGAATGAGCATCACTTCACCAGATGAACATGGAAAGAGCAAATGTGATAAGGATAGCTGTCAGTCATAGTATCACCGGCTCTAAGAAGATTAAAGATAGTTAAATCTAAAGGGCTCTCGTCTTTTATTTAATCAAAGGTCAAGAAATCTTCAACAGATTATTTTTTTGAAACGTATATTACTGTTTATGAAAATTAAAATGATACACTAACATGTATGTTTTTTATCTTAATATGTAAAATGTAAGAAACAATTATAAAAGAGACACTTCTATTTTCATTTCATAATAAGATCATCAAATATACAAGTTGCTTAACTAAGTAAGAAATAGCTAAGGAGGAACTTTATTTTTTACGTTGTTTTATTATCAAATAAATTTACTTACTTGGTCATTGGTCATTTTCAAAATTATTTTGTTAAAAGACATTCAGATTGCACACACAACTACTCTGAAGTTGCCATAAAAAGATGTATGAGTTTCTGATTGACAATATCTATGTGGTTTTTGGAGACCAGGTCTTCCAACAACCTAATGGAATTTCTATGGGTACCAATTGCACTCCGTATTCATATGAAGTAAAATTTGTGCAAAATCCTATGCGTGAAAAGAAAAAAACACTTGCTGTGGCCTTCAACTCAACATTTAGATATATCGACTACGTATTGTCGATAAACAATATATGGATATTTTACTTGAAAAACACGTTAATGGTAATCTAACAACCAAGCTCCATGATAAACGTGATGGCTTTAACTTTCCTATCGTCAACTTCCCTAACCTATGCAGCAGTATACCTTCATCACTGCACACGGCGTTTATATATCTCAGTTGATTCATTACGCAAGAGCATGCTCTACGTATGAACTATTTCTAAAACGAGACAAATTATTGACAAACAGGTTGATGAAACAAGAATATCAGCAGTCTCGTTTAAAGTCATCATTTCGTAAGTTCTTTGGTCAATACAATGAACATGTCAGCAAATACAATTTATCATTGAGTCAAATGCTGACTGTTATCCATTATTTTTACACTGAATTGACGACGTCACGGATTTTCCCGTTATTTTCCGATTGTGACAAGGAGCACACAGCGGGTGTGACCGGTCAGCAGGGATGCTCACTCCTCAATGACACCTGATCCCACTTCTGATGTTTTTAGAGATCCGTGTTTGCTCTGCTCCTATTTTGTATTGTTCTATGGACTTTGATATTGAATGCTGTTTGTTATCTCCATATCCTTTATTTCAAAAGATAGAGTTTACTTTAATCGCTTAATGAGTACAATAAAAGCTGAATAAAGTTCAGTAAAAAAAATGACATTTCTGGTGCACCACAAATTGATCAGATATGTTTGCAAAGCTTTTAAATCAAAGCCCTTTCCCGAAGGATACATAAAAAGGCCTAAATAGACCAAGAACTCATGAATACAATGTTATCTTAATTCCACAAAGTAAGAAATATGTAGGGTATTAGATAACTCCTAATGCTTTGCATTTTAGCCTAGTATCGTTTGTAGAACTAATTTACAAAATTATCACATATTTCTTCATTTATTTATACACCCAGAGACAAAAAGTTTGATTTTATCATATCCTTTACAGATGCTTTCTCGGATAAAATATTTATGTTAATATTTTAAAACTTTTCGTATTAGTTTATAGGGTATTTGACATTTCTGTTATATTATTAAATATACGTTCGGGAAATTCGACCCATTTTGTATCAAAGAACGATCATGTTTTTATGGTGAGAAATAATGTTGTTTTGAAACATTAAATGTACTGTTCATAACGGAAAAGAAAAAGAAAGAAGTATTAAAAACGGGGAAAAATTAAAGTCTCTGCAACTGACTTGCAAGATATGTTTTAGGGCTTTCAGAAAAATACTTGTACGATAAAACTAAAAAGGTATGCATATGACATTCATACCCCCTAAAATGGTTGATTTCTAATTTCCTAATCCCCGTACATGCATTTAGAAAATAATCAAATTGATTATACGACTGAATAATTCCACTTTCTCTGATACAGGTGACCCTCTAGCTGAATGTAAATATTCATTCTCTCTACGTTAGTCTAAAAAAAAGATAGATTTTCAAAAAATGATACAAACATATAATTACCAGTATTGGAAAGCCATTTTACTTGCTCTTAACTTCCAGTTAGGTAATTATAAAATTAGGAAATACATAGTTTGAAGATGATGAAGGGGTGCAGGTAACCTCGGAAAAAAATTTTGTCTGAACATAGATTTTTACTTTTGTATAGGCCTGAAAATATTCGTTAAAAGGATGGTCTCCCACTTTTGGGCTTTAAACCCCACCCCTAACCCCAAACAAAAATTGAAGAGAATTCTCTTTTCGTGACAGACTTACAAAAATATTTTTCAGCTGTCTCTTTTCCCCTGATAATGCCTCCCTTTTCAAATCAATCCTTGAAAAGACCCTGACATATTTTAGGAATGTAGATTTCAAGTCCCAAATTAATACGACTAGTAAAGTTTTTCTAACTCCGCTTCTCTCATGAGATTTTCCAAAGACTTTGACAAATGAAAAAGGAAATCAAGACACCTGAACCAACATCTGAAATGCCCAGGGGTCCATATTTGTGTCCTCTTAACAAATGTTTGAGATCTAGTCACTGTTCGTTATTATCATTTTTAAATTAAGTAATATATACCTTGTGGTAAAAATTAGTAAGGGTGGCCTGTTTATAAAAAGAAATGATACTTAATACTTGTGTTAAGAGATGAATTAACTTTGAAAAAAATTCATGAGGACATGAACTACGACGCTTTACGCCTGCATATTTCAGTAATCTGACACACAAAATGATGCTCTTTTAGATATATCAATTAAATCAGATACAAATGATAGCACTTTGGGAAATGATCTTCTAAATACATGTGTAAAAATGCACAGAAAGTCACCATTACTGATCATAAAATCACAAGATATACTAGATATGATTGTTGTATTTACTCAGTGAATGGGAGTTGATTGTAATGCTTCCCAGCGTCCCCTCACAACAGTAGAAAACTTATATAATGCTCATATCGTTAATGTGCCGTAAAACAGTCTGAGGGTTACTCCGTGTTGCTAATGTGCCGTAAAACGGTCTCACCATTACAAAAGATATTCGTTCGCTTTAAGTGCAATGTAAATTGAATATGATAGTGAAAACATAACAGTTTATTTGTTCACCTATAGGTTAAGGGTTTCTCCATTTCCTTGTCTATTACCGCGTCTTTTTCCAGGTTAATATTTCAATACATTACCATTGACGTAATGAAATATTAGAGGGAACGTATCTTTTTTTTTTCTTAACAATAGTAATATTACTTCTGTTTGTTTGTTTCGACTACGTGCTTTATGTTTTCTCTGAATGCTATATATAGGGTATAAATGTTTTAAATATTTGTTGAACTTGTCACAATTTTTTTTACCTTCATTTTCATACATATTCAAATTTCTAGATATATCTATCGCTACGAAGGATCATTCAAAAATACTATAGTTTGCAATTCATACTTAAATCATTTCTAAGAATGGCGTATTTTTGTATATCTGAAAACAACCAGAGCTCTAGATCCCTTTAAGCAGTTTGACAAGTAATTACGACTATGGTGAAATGCTCCTCAGACGTTATATATACATGTTAGATATTCCTTATATATTTAGGTGGCGTGGCGAAGTGGTAAGACCGTTTGGTCTAGAGTCGTGGGATAGTGAGTCCATTCTTATATCTTTGGTACAGATGGCACTGTAGCCTATGGAAAACATGCAGTCCATCGAATGAGTCCGTGCATTTATGTTTATGAAAATTATCTACCACAACTGCTAGATGTGCCCCAAAGTCGAATACAACATTACAAGCCTCAACCAGAACGTGAAATATTCTGAAAACTTTAGTCTCACTTTAAGATACATTTCATAGTTTCCATATTTGTTACTAGGATATTATTGACAGTATTATGGCATCTTACTACTGGCATTAATGGCTTTATGGATAAGTAATTTTTATGTATTTGCATATAGCATGTCGATATCTCTGGATAAAACGAGCGGCTGCCCAGCTATTCCTAGAATTGATAAGATGATTTACTCCTCCTGGGCATAGAGTATTAAACAATAAACCGCACGGATTCTCAGTATGTGAAGTTTTGAAATATTTTTTTCGTTTACTTTGCAAAATGTGTTATTCATTAAGGAGAGCATTTTTTGCCACACTGAAAAACAAACATAGCATTTTATCGATAAGGATCCACGGTAAGTGACAGAAAGAATAACACACCCTCCTAAAAGTTACGTAATGATTTATTTGACTTGGTGTGAAGTTTAAAGAGTTGAATAAGCAAATTTGAAATCATGATCAAGAAAAAAAGAATTGTCGATTGTTTGTTCTTATATCATAAGGCTTAGCTCAACTAATCAACACAAAGTTGTATAAGTCTAACTGTCCATCCTATTATACCAAATTATTCCTTAATTACTCACAGTTCATAACAGAAAATATTTCAAATGTTGGTATGTTGGTCGCCCGCAAGACGCTTGGGACATAGCATTTGTTCTAGAGCGCATAATAAGGAGTTATTTTTTTCATCGCTGGTTAGAATAACACTGAATAATCAGGACGTAAAAATCAAGATTTCGATCTAGTATAAATCGTGGTTTATAGTCGCAGTAGGTGCTAGCACAAAATATCTCTCAATGCTATAAGGCTGAGAATACGTCTAATATCATGTACTTGAAAGTGGTTGCACCCTAATACCGTGACATCACTAATTTTCGTGGTTTTCAAGGTTTGCAGAGACTCAGGAATTTATGTCCACCACGAAATGCAATTTATCACATATATTACTACTGAACAATTCTTCAACCACGAAATCAAATCCCCATGAACCAAAATATTTTCCTCAAACCACAAAAATTTGACCCCTCAAATATATGCGATTTTACAGAATGGGTGAAAAATCTCTAAGGGACGTTGACCAAACAATTAAAGAATACATATATATTTCTTAATCAGAACATTTAATTAATTTATCAGTGTCATTTGCACAAAAATATTATTCTTAAACAAAGGAGAGAATAATATGCAAAATGTAATGCTTAATAGGGAACTTTATAGTAAAATGCAAAATGATGTCATTTTTAGGAAAAATATGTCTTTATTATGTTAGTAAGACATTTTTTACCACTTGCAAGTTATAAATAAATTAAATACATATGTAATTATAAAATATGCTGTGTATTTTTTGAATACTTGATTATCCTTAAATTGCTAGAAAATTTATACTTCTTTCTTTACCTAAGTTTGACCAATCTGAAGAATGGAGATAAAAATTTAGGACACTATTTCTGATTACAGATCATCTAATGAAATGATACAGATGCCAAGCATTCTACAGAGAGAGGTTTATTTTGGTTGAATTCTGCATTGTGACCGATCCGTATCTATTATCAACAAACTCTCACTTCCATCTGTTATTTACAGTGAATATGAGTGTTTTCTAATAGCAAATAAATGTACGAATCATGCTTGATGAAAAACGAAAAACAAATCATCCCCTATTAAAGGGGTCGTCCATCTGTTTTCTAGCCAGTAAAACATGTACAAACAGAGGTCAGGGTGCGGAAATCTTATTTTTTACAAATGCATGACAAAGGGAAGAAAAAGGTCAATGTTGCACAGAACGCGAGAAAAAAAAAAGAACAGAAAATCAACGCAAAAGCGTTCTTTTCTTGTGATCGGGATTATCAATTAAGAATATTTTATCAAATTCCAAAGAAATTATATGTATGCTTTACCTTTGAGACTCACAAGTTTATCTTCGAAACATATCGTGTTATTTTTGCTTTTTAAAGAATTACATTAAACATGCATGCCATTTTATATTATGGAATATTTCCACCCTCAAACTTTTAAATAAATTATGATTAATACTGCATGCCAAATAATAACATGTATGTTATCATGCAAGAAAGCAATCTTTTATCCAGAAACTGATTTTCATTTGAATTGGGTAAATTTACTTAAAATACATTGCCAGCGTGGCGCAGTGGTTGGAAGATGTAATAAAAAAGAGGTCTGCTCTAGATTCGCGAAAATACGTTGCTGGTTTAAATCGAACTGTGGGACGCGGAGACCGGTCCTTTGGACAAGACCAGATAAATCGAAGTCCCGTGTAGCAGTACAGTGTACATGTAGGTTTTGGCATGAAAAAAAAGATCCAAAACTGTTGAATGGCACTAAGTGCCTCGTATAGGGCAACGCCGATCCCCACCGGAAAATGGTGACGATTCATTTGAGTGAAAAATTCCCTGGCATTAAGCAACAAACAATTCCCTTGCATTAAGCAAAAAACAAACAAATAAAAAACACAATGAATTTTGATAGATTTTCAAGATCGCCCTTTGACAATCTTCAGTCATCAAATTATCAAGTAAATGTGCTTATAAAAAATGAAAAAATTGAACCATCAATTTTAATTGTGACTTTATACATGTACAATCCTTTAAATCAGACCTAAAATAACTACTTTTATAAAAATGACGTCAAGCCGTCTGTTTAGCAGTACTCAAAACAAGTGAATAAAATTGTGTGTTGTTATTACATGTAGTTGATAAAAATAAGGACATTTCACATTTACCGTATCACAAAAGTAGAAGCATAAAATGATGCTTTGTAAGTGTTCGTCTTAGAATCGCGTGAGTATGGAACATGTATCTATCTAACTATTACGTAACTTCAATGTCTTTCACTTGGCTCGAGTATAAACATTGCTTCATTTACACAGCTAATTTCAGATTTACATAAGTTGATGGCCTCGGCAAGTTTGATCATAACAAATGCCATGACGAGGGTCTCTTGTAGATCTTAGGGCAAGTTACTAGCGTAACAAATGATGTTTAAAATTTGTGTAACATTGTGATCAGTAGTTTAATTTTCTTTTTTGCTATAGACGAAATGTGGCGATCACGAACAGTATTCAAGCTGAAAATCGATTTACATATAAATGATACGAATCGGGAGCGATGCAAATATTGACGTCCATAATATCAAAGACTGAATTAATTAAATATCGTAGAGAAGAAAAATTTCCTATCAAACGGTAACAACTGTTTTGTACATCTTGTTATAATCAGGTAGGCGGCGAAATCTTTGACAATTTCTATGTGCGAATAATGGCTTCACAAATTAAATTTGACGTCCATTAGTATTTCAAAGATTTACAGATTGTGTACTTATGAGGTCATTTATCCACAAGATAACATGAGAAATAATATTTGTTCATTATGTCATGTTCTAAATTTTGAATTTACCGGGTGGGAGTAAATACAAAATTTAGAAGTCATGTTCTAAATTTTGTATTTACTCCCACCCGGTAAATTCAAAATTTAGAACATGACAATTACCATTTTTTCTTCAAGATGGTAAAGCATCATTCTATGAATTTTAAATTATCTGGTTGGCGGTTAAACAAAAGTTAGAAATTGTCATATGCATACGTTACATATGTTCCATATATTTTTTTCATCATTTCATAACCACGTACCGCTTGTACATATAAAATAGAGGTACCATCATCCCTTTTTAAAGAAAAAAAAATCGTCACCTGTGAATTGTTAAATTGATTAATAACTGTCACTGATGATTACAGGTCACGAAATAAACTGTGACAAATGAGCTAACTTTCGTTTTTTTCTCTTGAAATCTTTTATTCTCTTGTGTAAAAGATGTCTTCAAGCATATGTCTTAAAGAGAGCTTCATTCTGTATCAACCACCATCCTTAAATGGAATCGCAGATTGGTGTTCACGCAAATTAGATGACAGCAACATAAAAATTATTAAAAAGGTGCAATATGCAGGGGAATATTCTTTTAGAACATCAATTCCACCTGTTAGCCAAATAAACATTTGTCTTACATTACAAATATGAAAAGACAAGTTCATCCTGGGAATCAACACTGAAGAAAAAACAAAATAAAACTCAAAAACAAACAAACAAAAAAAGCCATTCGCTACCCGTGGTCACTGAAAAAGACTTGAAGAGTTATGAAGAAAACGAGGTTTCAAATGACTTACAGTTTAAAGAATATCATGGAAAACAGTTTTTACAAGTCTCGGAAAAGCAGAGACTGGAATGAGATTATATCATGAAAGAGAAACGGTCATAGAGTACTGTCAATCAAATCTAATCTTATTAATTAATGACATGCTGACTTTATCGATATGAAAAACGTGTGACTACTAGTACACCATCAGCATATACTTTCGGTAATTATGATGGTAGAACAATGATAATTTGGAACTGAAAATTCGGGATTTTCAGAAAAAAATTATCAAATGATATATTCAACAATATTTTTTATAGCTTTTCTGTATTCGATGTTGAAATTCATGGGGATACGACTTCATACGCAGTGGGGAATTGCATTGAATTTAAACGTACAGATTTAATTTGAATCACTTTCCCACGTAGTTGTTTTTCTTTTGATCAATACGGTAGTTCTACTAAATGCATTCATTCTAACAACATTGATTTCTTGTTTATATTTTTATCAGAAGCCTAAATTGAATTTTGTCTGTACAGATACTAGTATACAACTGTATACTTGTGTGCTATTTGAAAATATTAGATAAATCCTTAGATTTTCAAATTAATTGCAATTAAAAGCTAAGTTGTTGTATATGTTGTTTATTTCCTGGGTTTATTGGTGGATGGCATTATTCGTTCATTTTATTAAAAAAAAACATTTGCAAAGCAAAAATCTTAGTACAGTGCATTTTAAAATGTGTCCAAAATAGAAATTTTTGTGTGAAATGATTTTTTTAAACAAAACGAAAAAAGGCTCAGTTTTATATTTAGGTAATCAGAAATGGTAAAAAATGCAAAATGTAAAAAGAATAATGTTTGAACAATAATCAACTTCTTTGTGGAAATATATGCTTCTTACCTAATGGCAGGACAAAGAAGAAAGGGAACCAGCACAGGATGAAAACCCCAACCACGATTCCAAGGGTTTTAGCAGCTCTTTTCTGCTTGTTAAACTTTATCAAACGTTCCGACATATTCTGTTTTGAGTTTCCATTTAATGTTGCATTGCTACTATTCCGACCTGTATGAACTCGCAGCTTAATTTTCTTGGTGGATGAATTTCCAAAAGTAGTGACTGTCTCCCCTTTTGCTAAATGTTTGTTATGCTTATTCACCTTTTTGAAAATCCTATAGTAGACAAAAACAATGACAAACATCGGGATGTAAAACGATCCTGTCACAGAAAATATAACATACGCTGGTTCCTTATTCACATGGCAGCTAGTTTGAACTACTTTCCGGTCGTGCCTCCACCCAAACACAGGACCTATGGAAATCGCAAGGGACGCAACCCAAACAAGGGAAATAATCCAGCAAGCTCGTTTTTCAGACATAATAATTCCATGTTGTAAAGGTTTGGTAATTCCTATATAGCGGTCCACACTTATAACACACAGGGTAATTATAGATCCCGTACACCACAATACATCCACAGATGTCCAGAAAATACACATGATTGACCCGAAAGGCCAGTAGCCCAAAATATCTAACGTAGCCGAAAAAGGCAGCACTGATATTCCTAGAAGGAGATCTGCGCACGCTAAATTAACTATAAAATAATTCGTTGTATGTCGTAAATTTTCATTAATGGCCACTGCAATTAAAACTAAGAGATTTCCAAAAACTGTCATAAATAAAATACTGAAAAGCACAATTCCTGTTATCACAGCATAGGGTAAATCTAGTCCCTCCGGGCCATGGTACATGTCCAAAGTCCCGTTGCTAAAATTCATATTGGATGCTAGAGAGGAGGAACTTATTTGCTCCGTGGTTATACTTCTTGCTGATCTTGTGGTTATCTTAATTTCTTTATAAACCTCTGCACGATATACTCGTGATGTGATACGCTGGTCTAGACCTTCGTCAATATTCGATATTTTCTCAACTCATCTCAACGACTTCTCGCGCTTAATTTGGCAAACACTAGAAAAAATCCTTTTTGGTTAAGATGTAACTATGTTTAAAGCTGAATTCGTCTTCATTAGAAAAATCTGAAGAAGATTCATTAAGATGGATAAACTTGCTTCATTTCCCTGCCAGAACGAATTGGGTAATTTTATTCACATTTATGAGCTGTTGCTTTTGCATTTCTGTAGGCGATAAAAAATCTACTGCTTGCTCCACACAAACATATTATGAATGGATAAATTTTGCATATCATTCTATGTAACAGGGACTGATATTTCTGTCTGGATTGGCTGAATGTCCATGAATCATTGAATTGCAAGTATGCATGAACTTATTTATAATTAAAGCATATAAGCACATGAAGAGAGAGAGAGAGAGAGAGAGAGTTTTCACACTCAATTCTGAAATGTTTTATTAGAACAAACTGGCATAACTGAAATGTTTCTGACCTTCTCACTTTTGATGAATAAAAAGACAACTGAATGTTTTCACTTAGAAAAGACAAGAAAAGCTTACCTGAACTATACTGAGTTCCTGTATTGTCATGAAAGTTAATGATAATATACTTTCATCAATATTTAAAAAAAGGTTGCGTCGTTTTTCGTCTTTCTCAATACGACCTTTCTAGAACAGCGTCAGCTGGATAAATGCATCGACTTCAATTTATTGTCATACGCTGGTCATCTAAATAACGCCAATTAAGCTGTTTCTATCTGAAATCGAAAAACAGAGATACATGTTTGTATTTGAGATAGAAATATACTTTGAAAAAGTAGAAAAGAAAAGAAAAATAGAAATCGAAGACAAAGAGGCTATAACCAATCTTTATTAAATTCCATTTTGCCTTTCTCGGCCCCATTACTCTGTTTCTTCATAAATTCTTCACTTAAAGAGTCTTTATATGAATATGCAAGCAAGAAACTAGCATCTTTTAATATTGCATTTACATTGTTACTTTCTCTGTAATTGATCTTTTTTTTTAAAAGCATTCCTTTCCCATACCTTGTTAAGATGTGACTTTCTTTATTGTTACCTCGTATGTGATCAACAATAAAATGTATTGACGTAAATAGGTTCCTCCTTAATATGAGATTTTCCTTTCAGTTGAACGAAACTGAAGACTGAAAAACATTTTTTTTTTCAGCTTTGGACAACGATGTTATAACTATTTCATTTGAGTCGATTCCTAGAAAAGATTTTCATCTCCATGCCAAAACCTGAACTGCTGACTTAAATTTCATATTGATTTTATGGCCTGCCTAATAAGTCACAAAGGATTTTTATAATATTAAGACAGCAGAACATTAAATGGCAAGATTGGAAATATGCAGCTTACGTCATTTCTATGTTACAATCAAAACATTCAATGATAGGCAATGAAATGGGCGGGTACAATTCGACGCGGACGTGGGGAAAACATTGAATTGAAATTCTAGTTTGAAATTCATTTTCAATCCACCTCAGCTACGCTAGAAGGCACATTATAATATTACTGAGTGACCCAGAGAACAAATATTTTCATTTTTCGGTATAGTTTGAAAATAATATTATATTAATCAGAATTTTCTGTCCAGCGTTTTAAAGAAATATATGAAGGGACAATCTGTTTGGTATACGTGGTACATGTACATGTGTAATTTATGTATGACTTTTGTGTGCGTTTTTTTTTTGGGGGGGGGGGCTTAATGATCTTTGAAATAAATAAGAAAGTTGTTTCATTTTTCATTGAGACAAAACTAAAAAAGCTCTTTTCATCTTAAAAATCAATTGGTACAACTGATGATCTGACTCGACAATTTTTTACACCCCTCTTCTAGAATCCAATGGCAGTCTCCTAAAAAAATGTCTTCAATGACTTTTACAAGTGTCCTTAAGGATATCTTATAGGCTATAAACTCATAAATGTATGAATTTCAACTAACATGTACATGTATTTGGGAACTGAAATTATTTCTTTTGGATCATACATTCACACTTTGCTTTTGAAAACTGCTCAGGTGGATTGAAAATGAATTTCAAATTACAATTTCAATCCAATGTTTTCTCGACCGTCCGCGTCAAATTGTAGCCGCCCATTTCATTGTCTATCATTGAACGTTTTAATTGTAACAGATAGAAATGACGTAAGCTGTATATTTCCAATCTTGCCAGTTAATGTCGTTATTCTGGCAAAATCACAAAAAAAAAAGAAAAAGAAAACGAAAAGAAACAAGGAACAAATACATGTATACTTGTATTGTGGAACCATTATTAGATTTCGATTTGACTAAATTTTTATGAAATTCGTTGGTACCTCTTACGTGTTTTCTCGAATTAAAATTCTTCGCCAAATAAAAAAATACGATTTAGTCTTAATTCTTTTCTATAGTAATACATAAAATGATGTTCCCACGAACCAGTTAAATTCAAACAATTATACCCAAAGAATTTTCACGACTCAACCTTTCAAGAATTGCCAGATAGTCTGGCGAAAAAAATTATACTGCTTTTAAAAATTAATCGACATGCAGTTCTGTATATTTCATACTAATTGTTAGTCCATTATTTATATACTGAATTGACGACGGGTTTTCCGTTATTGCCCGATCATGACAAGGTGCACACGGCGGGTGTGACCGGTCCGCAGGGGATGCTCACTCCTCCATGACACCTGTCCCACACTCTGATGTTTCGGGGGTCCGTGTTTGCTTTGATCCTATTTTGTATTATGAACTTTATTATGGGCTTTAGAGATTAATTATTGTTCGTTATCACTATATGTTCTGTTATCTTCGTCTTTTTCATTCTATCTTAAAAAAAGAAGCTAGCCGTGGGTACAGAAGGGGCATTGTTTCATGAGTCCTTATTGATGCAGAAAATTTTCACAACTGACTTCATAGACATCTAAAGGAATGATTCTTAAAACTACGGGAGAAAGAGTAAGATCTTATATATATAAATCCAATCAATTTTGTGTCGTCCAGTACACTCGATCAACGCTTTTATATCCTCAAAATCATTAATTTGTCTACTCCTAATGAATGAATATCATAAAACGTTAACTTTGTAACAAGGCGCACAGGCAAAGATCGATAATTATGAACAATGTTCGCGGATGTTTTTCCGCTAAATTATGCAGTTTGTGCTTTGGTCCAGTGTGAAACATGAACATAAATATCTGACATTAAAGAAAGAAAAAGGAAACACATTCATTTTCAGACTATTTTTGACAACTGTTCAATATAAATGTACTGTTAATAAATGGAGACATGGATATGGTTGACTAACTAATTTTAATGGATACAGATAATTATTATTGATAACCAATTAAAGTCTTGAATGAATAAACTTACAAGCCTTTATGTTATGAGAACAATAAAAATTTTATCAACTGTTAAATATAAATGTACTGTTAATAAATGGAGACATGGATATGGTTGACTACCTAATTATATAAGTATACTAGGTCATAGAAGAATTCAATGCACTCGTATGAATCTAATGAAAAGAAGGTATAAAACGTAGAAACAGCCGTATTGTTTGGAAAGAAACATTTATTTACATGCAAATCTGGGTCAACAACTCAAATAACGCAATTCTGAGAGTTTAAATATTGCCGAATTTCAATATTGCAGAACACTGTGATGTTTATGCATAAGCAAGATTACGTTATGCAGTATTTTGAATATGTTTTTAACTTATTAAACATTTAGGCATTGCTATTTAGCAAGATATTAAATGAAATATAGTTTCACAATAATTACTTTTATAATGCATTTAATGGGTAATGATGCCACATTTCTAAGCAACCTGGTACCACAGTTTGCTTTGTAGCATAATCATAATGATATTCTGCCAAATTGAAACAGTAATAACCATAAAACGTGTTGTTATACCTTTAAAAATTTGTTCCTATACAAATCTATACGAAAAAAGTCCTAGCATTTCTAATGTTTTACGAGAAGGCATTAAAAAATCGATGTCTGACTGTTGAGTGAAATATTGGACCGCTCGATGAGATGTTGGACAGTTTACGTCACAGAGTGGGCGGAGTTTAATCTTATTTTCATTTGTTGGTGTTCAAAAGTAACAGACCTGCGGTGCATCAGACAGTTCTAAATATATGACCAAAAAAAAAAAATAAAAAATAAAAAGAAATATAAAACAAAACATGTATTTACTAGGTTCTCGGGCAAAATGCGCTTTGTCGACCCTCGAACCAAACTATCTGCCTTCAGCCTAACGACCTTATGCAAACAGTTTTGTTATTGGGTCCGACAAAACGCATGTTGCCCTCGAGCAGTCAATAAATATATGTTTCTTGAAACTGTGGTAAGAATGAACTCGTGCATTTATCTAAGTCTGTATATCAATAGAACCAAAATTGAATGCATTCATATATTGGTTGATAACAAAATTTATGAACCTACACCATTCACACAACTGGAAGGTCAATAAAAAGTTTGCCATCCAGTTGAACAATAAAAATAAATGAGTGCTTGTTAATTTTGTGTGTAAAAGAACTCTTTCCCATTTCAATTATAATTTTTAAAAAAATATACAGCTAGATACGTTTAATGGGTAGGAAGAAAAGTTACAGTAAACGCTTAATAACATAAAATAAAATGTTTCCTACCTCCTCGTCTTTGATAAATGAAGATAAACTGTGTGTTTACACTAAGAAAAGTCAACAAAGTCTTACATATACCTGAACAAATACAGCAATACCTGCGTTGTCATGAGATTTGTGTGCAATAGATTTTGATCAATATGAAAAAAAATGTGCTGTGATTTACCTTTCGAATCCATCTTGTTTAAAACCGCGTCAGCTGGATAAACGCATCAATTCATTGTCATATGCTGGTCAGTCTAAATAACCTCAATTAAGCCATGTCTATCTGAAATCGAAATTAAATGATATAATATTATAGAAAAGGCAAAACTTTTCAGCGGCTAAAATATAATTTGAGATATTAAAAAAATACTTTGCATCCATAGATACTGCAAAAATAATTTATGAAATAATTTTTTCATTACTTTTATCAGATTATTTTTAGATTACACATGTATTCTTTGCATATAATGAAATATATGGAGATAAGGAGCATTATTCGAGATCAACAGTCCAAAAACAATACAAAATAGGAACAGAGCAAACAAGGACCTAAAAATCATAAGATGTGGGATCAGGTGCCATAGAGGAGTGAGCATCTTCTGCCGACTGTCCCCACCCGCCATGTGCTCCTTGTCATTGTTCGGGGAAAGAAAAAGGAAAAAGTTTGTCAATTCAGTGTATAAATAATAGACTAACAATTAGTATGAAAAACGCAAGTCAGCATTTGACGACTCACATGTAAAATGTATTTGTTGACATGGTCATCGTATCGACAATAGAGAGTACGAAATGAAGACTTTGAATGAGATTGTTAATAACTAACCTCATTTTAGAAATTGTTCATATGTAGAGCATGCTCTTGAATATCGAAGCAACTGAGAAATATAAACGCCGTATGTTTGTGGTGAAAGTATATTGCAGATAAGTAAGGAAATTTGACGATTGTAGAATTCAAGTCATCACGTTTATCATAGAAAATGGTTGTTAGATTACCATAAAAGTCTTTTTCAAGTTGAATATCCAAATTTGAAACAGATGAGTCAGACTCTGTTCTATCTTTTATCTCAAACTTATCAGGATATATTGTTTCGACAAAAGAATGGAAATCATCATTGTAAATGACATTACGTTGTCAATATATCTAAAAGTCGAGTTTTCTTCTTTTCGCGCATACGATTTTGCATAAATTTAGCTTCATATGAATTCAAAAATAGGTCTGCTAATACAAAAGGTATTTCAAATTAAACGCAGTTTATTTTTAGCGATATATGATTTTGGCGATCTCAGAACCCTCGCTAATAATGCCGAAATTAAATCCTCGCTAAAATGCTGCTTATACGTTTTCTAAATATCGAAATGAAAGCCAAACCATGTATTTTTATTTTGGCGTATAAGATTTTGGGACAATTTCTGCTGCATATGAATACAAAAATAGGTCTGTTAATAAAGGGGCGCAATTGGTACCCATAGGAATACAATAGATTATTTGAAGACCTGGTCTCCAAACACAACATAGATATTTTCAATCAGAAACGCAAGCTTTTTTATATAAAACCACATAGATATTGTCCAGCATAACCTCGAGCATCTTTATGATGTCAACTTCAGAGTACTTGTGTGTACGATCAGACTGTTTATTAACAAAAAAAATTTTGCAAATGACTTTCATTTTTATTTAAAAATGATATCAAAAACCTGGATTTTAATTTATTTTGGGACATGGTTGTCTATAAAGTTGAAAAGTTGTAAGTTGTTGAGCTGTTGATTTTGGTAAAATCTTGTGATTTCAAATTTTCCAAAAGTTCCTTGGATGTTTTAAGTATACACATTTAACTTACATCCCTTTTTGAAATAGTGTTTCAGAGTACTCTTGAAGTTTTTCCTTCACTTCTATTTATATCATAGTGAGGAATAAAGATAGAGGCTTGGTTAAGCATTCACTGGAACCCGGTATCTTTGTTTGTAAGGACTTTTATGAGTTTCGGAATCCAATATATATATGGTAGTTCAACTTCAATTTAGTTCTTTGGGATCTTAAAGATATTCATCACTGACAAATGATTCTAAAAATTTCTTCTTTAGAAAGGAATATATGAGTATAAGTCGGATTTTCGTTTGTAGAAGTTCTTTTAAGATACAATGTATATTATAAACCTAATAAACGAAGACAATGTTGTTACCTGCTTTGTCAGAAGGGACCAGTACAAACTGATCATGTAATCTTTTATTTTTTTTTTTCAATTCTGGATTGTTGAGTACAGAAGGAAAGATGGTTTTCATATTGTTCCTTAATCTTTTAATACAATTATAATATATATCTGAATCCATTCTCATAAACTCTCAACGTCTCCCTTTTCATATTTACATCCAGTGTAATTTTCTTTATGAAATCTATTAGAAATCCACGACATTTAAATCTCTATATAACACACGCGAAACCTTGTCACCGCGCGTTAGAATACACATGCAGTAAGAACTGTAAGCATTTTCAATACTCTAAGAACACCAAAATGTACAATGTTTTGATTCAATTTAATAAAATCTGTAATCCTGTTAAATTAATGTAAAAATACAAAAAATGTGCATTTGAAATTAATAAGCCACTTCTTTTCCTAGCAATGTTCTTTGCGTTATTTAACTTTGCAACGTCACAAACGGCTATTACGTCTATTAAGCACGTCAGTTTTAAAGAACGCTAAATTCACATTAAAGATTTACAAAATAAACAATTATGAAGAATGAAAATTAGAGAATGTAATGTAAATATGAATATTGAATTCGTATTTTGGATGTCTTTGGTCCTTTAACACACCTGGCCATGCAAACAAATTATCATACCGCACTGTAAAGCGCTGTACTCAATATGTTGGCAGGTGTGTTATAATACCGAAGACATCCAAAAAATATGAATTCAATGCTTAAATATCTAGGTCATCGCCTGGCGTAGTCTTCTGAAGAATCCGTAATATTTATGAAATTCTAAAGCCAGCTGAACGATCGGGTTCCCTATATTAAGGAACTTTTTATGATATTGATCTAAGGTCCTCATTATTAACTATATTAACATCACCTATAATAACGTGTCCAGCAGGAAGAAGGATAGGTAGATAACGAACAGTATTCAATATCTAAGTCTATTAAACAATACAAAATAGGAGCAGAGCAAACACAGACCTCCGAAACATCAGAGGTTGGATCACGTGCCATGCAGGAGTGATCATCCCATGCTGACCGGTCATATCGCCGTGTGCTCCTTATCATGATCGGGAAATAACGGAAAAATCTGTCGTCAATTCAGTATATAAATAATGGATTAACAATTAGTATGAAAAACGTTAGTCAGCATTTGACTCAATTATAAATTGTATTTGCTGACAAGGTCATTGTATCGACCAGAGAACGTACAAAATGATGACTTTAAACAATACCGCTGATATTCTTTTTCCATCAACTTGCTTGTCAATAATTTATCTCTTTTTAGAAATTGTTCATACGTATAGCATGTTCTTGCATATCGAATCAACTGAGATATATATATACTCCGTATGCAGGTGATGAAGGAATATTGCTGCATAAGTATGGGAAGTTGACGATAGAAACGTTAAAGTTTATCATAGAGCTTGGTTGTTAAATTACTATTAACGTCTTTTTCAAGTAAAATATCCAAGTATGAAAAAGAATTGTTAGACTCTGTGGTAACTTTTATTGAAGCTCACCAGGATATATTGTATCGACGTAGGAAAGGAAATTACCATTGTTAATTGTCAATACCTCGTCGATATATGTAAATGTCAAGTTGAGGGCCACAGCAAGTGTTTTTTTTTCTTTTCACGCATAATATTTTGCACAAATTCTGCTTCATATGAATATAAAAAGTTGTCTGCTAATAACGGAGTGCAATTGGTACCCATGGAAATTTCAATAGATTGTGTAATACATTGTCTCCAAAAACCACATAGATATTGTCAATCAGAAACTCAAGCATCCCTTTGATGTCAACTTCAGAGTACTTGTGTGTGCACTCAGAATGTGTTTAGAGAAAATAATTTTGCAAATGACCAATGACCAGGTAGGTAAATTTACGAGTTCCATTTTTATTGAAAAAGCAGCTGTCAATCATATCAAAAAGCCTGGGCTTTAATTTATCGTGGAGAATGGTTGTGTATAAAGTTGAAAAATCGTAAGTTTTTAAGCTAAACTATAGTTATAGGACTATAGTTATAGGGTGAAGAAGAACATGAACACGTTGGAGGAATATGTTTCAGATATTTAATAGCTAGGCTCTGTAAAGTTTTCTTGCAAGTAAAAGGTTTGAAAGAAAGAGTCGATGTAAATTTAAAGGAAATAGAAGGTGTAGTCTATAACTTGAAATATGGTGGAATAAAAATTGGACCCTCTTTGATTAAGGATATAACTAATATTTAGCACTTGTACGTCAATTTCTTTGTAAGCATATTGAAGTTTAAGGAATAGACAGTCTGTTGTAGCTGTATTTTCATAAAGTGAATTGAAATCTACGGCATTCAAACCACCATAACACGGAAAGGGGGTCAAGAGGTTAAAGTACGCGTTTCTTAAGTCAAAATCGTCAAACACCAAACGAGGAAAAGCAATGCCATAGAGAAAAAAAAATCAAGCTCAGATTGACCAGACGTTATCTTAAAATCGCTAAATTTACATATTTAGTCAACAAACTAGGTCTTGCAGCTGATGATAAGCAAATGTTACGCTTATTGTAATTAAACATCAAGAATATTTAGCATTCACTTTTCCATACTTTGTAAATATGTCACTTTCTTTATCATTGCCGCATGTATTTCTTATCAAACTTAATCTAATCATTTCAGCAGATGCCCCTGGGAATCTAATACCGTCAATGGGTTTTGTGTGTTTACTGCTCTCTTCGCATGTCTACATTGTCTGTTCACAGATTTGCAAAATACGTAGATTTTTTTATATCGACAAATCTATTCTTTCTCTTCACCTTTTACATTCTATCTTGAATAATAATATGATGGGACGTACGTGGCATGGCGTTATGAGCGTTACTTGATGGACACCAATTTTACAGCTCCTAACTTTTATAAACATCTAAAAAAACTAGAGGTACTGTGAGCAATGAGCTCACTAAATGATACCCCCCGCCTCCCATATGAATATATTGGCAGTATCCACCTTTTGCTCTGGAAAATCCAAAATATATGTCAGATCAAAAAGTAAAATAGGAGGTGCACAATGGCAATATGTAATAAAGATTCTGTGAAAGTTTCATTAAATTTCCTTCAGTGGTATGAGAGGAGTTGCGGATACAAAGCGTAACAGACGGACGGACGGACAGACGGAAGGACGGACGGACAGACGGACGGACGGACGTTTTAAACATACCCTCCCGCTTTTCAAGCGGGGGGTATAAATATTGTACAGTATTCAGAGTGAACACTTACTACAAAATTCTATCATCAAAGGGTCGAACAGTGCGCCAGGGGTCAGCGCTTTGCCATTCGTAGAAATCATTCAATTAAAGATTTTTTTACGAACGAGTATCGTAAAGATTCAGCTTTATATAACGGGGCAAACAAGAGATGATCGTTAATGATGAACAGTGTTTGCAGATTTATTCTGTAAAATTATGCTGTAGTTGCGCTTTTGGCCAGTACAAAAAATGAACATAAATATATAGCTTCATAGAAAGAAGCCCATTCACTTTTTTACTATCATTAACAGTTCTGAAACAGAAATGTGCTATCAAATAAAAGGAAACATATTTGACTATTTATTTATAATGGATATGACTAATTATTGATATCCTATTTAAATTACAACGAACTTCCACTCCGTGATGTTCTACTTGACAATAAAGTTTTGATCAATAAGAATAAATAATCATATACACTGTAATAAATAATCATCATCACTGTAATATTCAGTGATTCAATGATGAAATGAAACCGTTATAAATGAAAAAGGTTTCTTAAAAATGAGGAAATCCCAGTCGCGGATATTAAAGTTCCCGGACTAGTTCTTCATTGCTGATTGGCGAAAAAAATGTCGCATATAATAATTGGTCCACCGTACGAGGATCATTATATAAGTAATGCTATAGTATATCATAGTAAATACTGTGGCATTTACTTTTATTTTTTCACAGTTAAAAAGCTACTTTAAAGTGGTCCTTAACACAAAAAACCCATAAATTTTCCTATTGTCCCCACAAAAAAATTGACTTTTAATGTAAGCATCGTCACTACACTCATGCAGCAGAAAACTGTTTATAACTGATCTCTGCCAAGAAGATGAAAATACTAACGTATGTGAAAATGCTTTTTACACAAATCGCCAAAGAACTCATTTGAGATAAAATTTTAAAATAAAGAAAAAAAATATCTTTTGCGCTGTATATTCTTCAGATGGATTGAATAATTCATGAGAAAAAAAGGAGAGTTTAGATATAACAGTCAATATGGTCGATTGAAATTGTTATGTGCAACATGATATTTAAAAATGCTAATGTACATGGAAAGATATCATTAAGATACTAAACATTTTATAGAATTCTGACAAAGGAAGAAATATATAACAATATATATATCGGTTAAGTGCCCTATTTTTTTTTTATAAATGCCTCAGAGAAAACATTCGTTAAATGTACCAACGGTCTATTTAAAAACAAATGTTTTTGTAACAGAAGATGTGATAAACTTGCTTGATAAATGACAAAACATAAGTGCACATTTTTATACCCAATAAATAAAATTAATAATAAAAAATGTGGGATAAGAGAAAGGTGTCATCATATTATGATTAAGGGAAGGAAACAAAAATGTTTTATTAGTTTTCGTGTATTTAGAAAGGTCCATTAGAACATGTACATACACCTCAATAAAGGACTAGCAATGGGAACCTTTAAGATCGAGTTGTACCATGTAAAGTTAAAATAGATTTTATGCAACTGTAGTCCAATTTTTGGGCATTCCTAAAGATGGGCATGCTGAGGTTTTCTGTTCATGAGTACAAAAAGCAAAGGCATGTGTAAAGGGTAACAGAGAAGGCCTTGAGGGGTCGAAACTATTAAGAATATGTATTACATACTTTACTAATTTGTAGATGACATGTTGCTTTATTTGTTGAACGACCCTCGTACTGGTTATCTAGCATATAAGGTTCATGAAAACGTTATGACTTTAACTTTTCAAACGTCAGCTTCCCTAACTTGTGCAGGAATATACCATCATCACCTGCATACAGGGTTTATAATTCTCAGTTAATTCGATGTTCTACGTAGTACGTATGTACAATTTCTAAAACGAGATAAGTTATTGATAAACAATTTGATTTGATGAAACAAGAACATTAATAATTTCGTTTGAACTGATTATTCCGTAAGTTCTATGGTCGATTCAATGACATTGTCATCAAAAAAAAAAAAATCACTGAGTCAAATGCTGAATGACATTTTTTCGTAATACATTGTAATTGTTTGACCGTTATTTAAACAGTGAAACTGAAACAGTTTCCGTTGTGTCCCGATAATTAAAAGGGGTAAGCGGTGGGTGTGACCGGTCGGCAGGAAAGCTCTCTTCTCCATGGCACTCCAACCTTCAACTCTGATGTTTTAGAGGTCCCTGTTTGATCTGCCCTTGATTTGTATCTGAATACTGTACGTTATCTCCATATGTTTCATTAAAAATTCGATCCATTATGTGCAAAATAGAAAACGCATATGAAATAAAGAATAAATGCACAGATAACGAACGAGATTCTAAATGTCTACCACAAGTTTAATTAATAATTTGTATTCGGATGAAACGGAATTGGAGGGTGTCATTTTTATGCCGAGTGATCCACTTTAAATTGTAAATGGAAAAGATCAAACCCAAATCCCGAGGTCGAAATTTCTTTTGTTTATAAATTGCATGTAAATTAGTTAGTCTAAACTCGATGCAATCGTTAAAACAAATGCAAGTCGTAATGTCAGACTACTAGAGTGTTTACATTATTAATTGCCAAACGAATTTGAAAATAATCTTGTAAAGCAGCTGCTTAGCATCAAAAGAAACAATGAAGATTTTTTCTAAAGAGAAAAATATTTGCAAATGTTTCCACTTTTTTAATTCAATGATTTTCCCTTTATTCTATGTGTCAGCTTTATGGTGTAAATCTTCTTTTGTAACTTATGAATAAATAAATCGATTTGCAATTCCTTTTTTATCTTCAATATAACTGAAAAGATTTATTTCCTACAATCATAAGTGTTTTTCGTTCTCCTCCTTTCAAAATGTTGTCATTGAGTTATGTTTACATGTATTTGTCTTGTTAATATATCAGTTATTTATAAATGGTCTATTACTCTTGTTAATTTGCGGAGTACCCACCTTCAAACATCTGCCTTTCGCGTCTATTTGGTAAAGATCTATATTGAAGCTTTGGTATATAATAGGTGTCTGTATGAGTGATAATTTCTTGAAAGGGATATAAAACTGCATACAATTGTGTACTGAAAAAAATATGTTTAATATATCAAAGATTTTAACAAATACAACGGGCTTTTCAAAAGTTCTGGCAACTGTTTGATAAAAAATTAACCGTTTCACGGAAATTATTGAGTTTGATATCATTGGAAAGATCAGAAAAAATAAAAAGATATTGTGACGTCACGTCATAATTTTTATGACGTAATAACTCCGAAAATGACCTCAGAATAAAGAAAGTTTAGCATATTGAAAAGTCTCGTTTTTATCGAATTTCGCTCAAACAGTTGCGTACAAGAGACCTAACTGTGAGAAAAAGACAAAGTTGACAGTAAAAGAAAATTAGACGATCCTGCTACAAAATTTGATGGCATAATTTCGCCATGTCTTTTTACCAGATTTCTGCTTTCGATGAAAGTTCAAGAGAGTTAAGTTTAGTGTACTTAATATTTTCTCGTTAAATCCAAAATGGCGCCGACGCAGTTGTAACTCAACCATACCTTCACCTATTCTCAAATTTTAATGCATGGAAAATAAATAAGATTTTACATGTCTTTGTAACTTATAATCCTTTTTTGGAGTCAAAAGTCAAAACCAGAAATAAGTTTTTTGGCGCCGAAGTTGAATTAATATGAAAAATACGCACAGAAACAAGTCAGAGGGGCAAGACTTTTGTACATTTTCTTCGTAAATGGTAAAAGTCCTGTTACTCAAAATATATTTGTTGAAAACTGCATTAATATACTTCAGTTTTATACAGGATATGTTTTATATCATATAATTGAGAGCTATTTAAAAGAACGAAAATCCAGCCATATCATGGAAATAAAAAATTAAATGAATGTCGATGATACCTTAACCGGACATAAACCGTGATAGTAAACACACCATACAATGAAATATGGAAATGCTGATACATAGTACCATAGTCCTACTCTATCTCTTTATAAATTAATTTTTCTTTCAAATAAGCCTTTGGCAGCACTTTTACGATCGTCTAATGTGGACAAAAACGGGACTTTTCAGTATGCTAAACATTCTATATTCTGACGTCATTTTCGGAGTTATTACGTCATAAAAATTATAACGTGACATCACAATATGTTTATTTTATTTTTCTGATCTTTCCAATTATATCAAACTCAATACTTTCCGTAAAACGGTTAATCGTTTATTAGACAGTTGCCAGAACTTTTGAAATGCCCCTCCGGTATATCCCCATGGCTAGAAAGTGTTGAATTGAGTGTAAATTATCTGAATTATGTCATTCTATTATGCCTTCTTAGATTAAAAAAATGAAGATAACGAACAGCAATCGAACTCATAAAAACTAAAAACAACATAACTCTGTGAATATAGCATAAAAGTTGATCCCTGTACTAAATTCTTTAGTTTGAATCAGATGCTTAGGGGAGTAGTAATCCCCTTATGACGGCCACTTCTGCTGAGAGGCCGATGTATTAAAAAAAATTCTATATTCTTATATCTTTCATGTCTAATGTTGAATTCTATTCAAAACAAGTATCCAAATTTGTTAGGATAAACAATTTTCGATGGACCTTTTTTATTTGCTGTAAATGAATTTTGTACGAATTCGAATATACCGTAAAGAGGCCTATAAATAACATGTTGATCGTCATTTTGCACCCCCAGCAAATGAATGATGCCTCCATACCAAACTTTAAATTTCTCCTTAGGGAAAGACAAAAGAAAACAAGAAATGTTTGAAAAACACATATGCCCCCATTCCCAAAATAATTGGGATTCGCAGGAACATATCTCTGTCAAAAATGGCTTGATCCTACCCAAAAAAGAACTTGACCTCGATATTCTCATGATCAATCTGTATACAAAACTTCATTTTCAATATGTGCAACCTCTGCAAAGAAAATGAAGGGAACTGCAAATTATTGGAATTCTTCTAAGTCCAAGGGGTGTATAACGCTGTCCAAAATTGCCCAATCATACTCAAACAGAACTCTACTAAATGTTCTTATGATAAATTTGTATACAAATTAAAGTTTACTTCAATATGTGCAACCTCTTCGAAGAAAATGAATGGAAACTGATGGTGAAGCTACAGAGAGACCGACCGACCAACAGAGAGCAGGAAAGCAATATGCCCTCAAAGGGGGGCATAATGATTAAAGTATGTATGAAAAAACAAATCAGATAAAGTAAATATTAAATTTTAAATTCAATATGGCAAATAAAGGAGGGGGTTTCAGTGTTCATGAAACAAGATTTTTCTTTCGTGCTCTTTTTACCTTCCAAAGTTCGTGAGCGGATTAGAAATCTTTATTTTTTTCCCTTTAGAATGCAGGCGTCAGTGACTTAATTATCTTAATGTACATTATGGCAATGAACATACTAAGGGAAACTATTTCTAATGCAGTTATGTCTTATCAATGATATACACGTACTACATGAAACAAAATGATTCATAAAGTATAACCAAAAAAAAAAAAAATCTGGCATTATTTATATTCAATGAAAATTTCAAACTTGGACTGAATTTTGTTAATAAATATAAAATGAATTCAAAAGTCTTATCAAGTAGGCTCTCTAATCTGACTATTCCCTGACAAATACATTGCAAACATTAATAGTTTTCGCATCAAATTTAACCACATTGGCCATATTTTACTGATTTATTTCCGAGATAAAGTACTTTGAAGGGAATTCGAAGGTATTTTGAAATACTTACGTTTTAAGAATCTGTTTATGTACTAAGTAATTCCTTTTAGTTTATCAGAGCAACCGTTATGTGTACATACACAACGTATTAATGTAAACATTCTGAACAATATATGTACGAGTATAAACAGGTGTATTTACGGTATCGCGCTAGGTCACCATCATATTTGTACTGGATAATGAAGTTATTTTTTCTGCAATTATGAGTTCAGACATGTAGATGTGCTAAGGTCATTATACCCAATTTTTCGTCATTCAGACACACTTTGTCAAATTTTGCGTAGTATATTTAATTTATCTCTGGACCAAGGACGTCCCAATTTACTGTAGATTTTTTTAATATGCATTTTCTTTCAGTGTTTTTTTTTCTTTCCTTTCGAAAACTATGTAAGTAATAAACATTGTGATCTAGATATCAAGTATCAGTTCTGTTTAACCATGTCATGCCGATTTATTAATGTAAATTGGACAAACTTATTATAATATTTATACATGTGATCTTAAATCAAGTAATAAACATGTTTAATGTCCAGTGTCTCATCCAACGGACCCTAAACTTTCACGAGCTTAGGGTGAAACATTTGCTACCTATTTTACATGTTTTAATTGACTTAAGTACTTTGCGGCCATTAGGTCTTAAGCTATTGTTTTAAATTTCTTATATCATATCTTTTAATGATCATTGATCCAGCATATCGAAATAAGTACACGAAATGAATTTCCATCATTTTTTTTGCATTTTGTATTTTTGATTCTGGTGGGATCTTTATAGTCTTCAGTATCTGGAATATGTCAATTCCTCTATTCTCTTGTGGCTTAATCTTCTGTTCATTTAATTTTAGGGATGGCAATCGACTGTAGGATTTTCAGTCAGTTAACCACAAGAGGTTCTAACCATTAAATATCGGTTAATCGCACCAAAAGACACATTTTCTTGAGATATTTTTTTTTACGAGTAAGTTCTATTCATTTTTACAAAAAGTTCAGAAGGACATTATTTTATGTCAAAGATCGAACAAGATACATATATTTCGTTGTTTCAATGTCGAAATCCAACAAGGAAAATTAAATGAAACATTGAGATTGTCATGATTGTCTGTAAAATTAATAAGACAAGACACTTTAAAACTGACTCTGCGTTGTCATAATTTAAAAAATATACTTTAATGTTAATTGTATGCATAACTTCAAAGGATAAACAAAGTAAAATTCCTTTTATGATATTGATATTAGTATCATTAATTAATACAGAAGAGTCTTGGTAATCACAATTCACTTAAACAGTAGATTGATTTATTGTATGTTGTTTATCGTCCCTCTCGAGAATTTTTTTACTCACATGGAAACGTCACCACATGCCTCCGGAGAGCTGCAAATTTTGTCCTATACTCGGCACTCACATCGTCGAAAGCCCACGGCTGATTACGCTTCGTTCCTCTCTCCAACTCACTGAAACATATCATGCATATTATGGAGATAACGAACCGTATTCAAGATCAATTGTTCATACGTAGAGCACGTTCTTGCGTATCGAATCAACTGAGATAAATAAACTCTGTATGCAGGTGATGAAGGTATATTGTTGCATAAGCAATGGAAGTTGACGATAGAAAAGTTAGTCATCACGTTTATCTTAGAGCTTGGTTGTTAAATCACCATTAACGCCTTTTTCAAGTAAAATATCCAAATATGAAACCAATGTATCAGACTCTGTGGTATCTTTTATTTCAAGCTCACCAGGATATATCGTATCGACAAAATTACAAATTACAATTACAATTGTTAATTGACAATACGTCGTCGATATATATTATTATTGAGTTGAAGACCACAATAAGTGTTTCTTTTTTTTCACACATGATATGTTGCACAAATGCTGCTTCATATGAATACAAACATAGGTCTGCTAATAACGGGGGGCAATTGGTACCCATGTGAATTCCAATAGATTGCAGGAAGGCCTAATCTCAAAAAACAACAAAGATACTGTCAGTCAGAAACTCGAGAATATGTTTGATGTCGACTCCAGAGTACTTGTGTGTACTGTGTTGTAGAAGTTTCACTATTCAATAAATTGCTCTGGTATTCAAAAATGAAATGAATACACAATCATCAATCAACAATCTGTATATTCGAATCAATTCCTTTATATACTGTGATATCAGAAAAAAACAACAGAAAACAATTTTGAAACCATTTTGATAATTATCCATCGCATTTGGCTTTCAATTCTGTTACAAAAAAGAACCACAAATATTAATGAACTATATACGCTCAAAAGTGTGTTTACATAATGACGCTATTATTATACAATGTGTAATTCTGCAATTTGCACAATTATCGGTTCAGTGATATAACAAGAAGAGAAATTGCAAATATTTGCAGTAGAATGTGAACATCCTAGGAATAAGATAGGTATGAAAATCATTAAGAAAAATTTGCATTGCGTACAGTGTACTTTGTGATCAAGGGATTAGATATCATAGCGTGACTGAACCCTAAAAAGACACAATGCTGATGAATTCTTGCTTACATATTTTGCTAAGAAAATGGATTCTGAAATTCAATTCTGTGATAGCGTGACAAATATATAACGCCCGACATAACTCTATATCTTATTTTAATCAACAAATATTCATTGCATGTTCTTTTACTATGAAAAAATAATATGAATAAAATCATTGAAATACAATTTTCTTTCATAGGCAGTAGATAGTTATTCAAAGAGATGTTGCTTGAAATAGACGAAACCACGATGTTTGGCTTACATTTACATACTTCGATAAAAATTAAAATAAAGTAATGTTCAATATAAATAATTGTTCAAATCTTCATTGAATTTTCCTTAATCTCGTGAACGTGAAAAAACATGAACAGCTGAATTGTATAAAATGAGAAACTTTAGTTTTTTTTCTCCGCTAAAGTTCTGAATATTTCCTGTTACAGTGATTATAAAGACCGCTTGAAGGAGAGTGGTTATATAGTGATCGGGATGTCCGTCCGCCCGTCTGTTTGTCCGTCTAGGTGTCTGAACGTCCGTACGTCTTTTGCGCTTTGGTGTACCCATTTCTTTTCCACAAGTCCTCCTAAACCTCGGAATAAAATTTAATCGTACTTTCACGGATTCCTTATAACATAATGCCATCTCCTTTAAATTGATTTTCATGTTAACCAGCAACTTTGCCATGTGATTAGTCTCATTTGCAGTTGGGATAAAGTTCTGAAGGCTACATTAAAGGGTATCTTAATTTCTGTCTAACATGAGTTTTTTCGTTTGAGAAGTAGTTAAGAATTATCAAAACAAGATTGTAAATCAACTAATCTGAGTAGCGTAAATAAAGAACAAAGGAATATCGTTTCATGTACATCAGCTATAACATGCTTTGCAAGTGATCTATGAATGTTGCCATTTCCCTTTTTCTCAGTTTGATCTGAGATAAATATTAAAGGTTAATTTCAGTAACAGCGTTAATTCTTCCCAAAAAGAATTGATGGTAAGCACAACTCGTTTAGTACGAACACGGATATTGCGAATTTACGGATAAAGCGAAGTCTTCTTGGATCCTCAGCTTTATAAATTTAATGTCTTTTTAATACGGTTATAATAAATTACAGATATAGCGAAGTAATTTCATAGGTCCCAGTGACTTCGTTATAACCGAGTTTTACTGTATATCATTGATTGAGATCTTGGCAGAATACATGTACATGGAAAAATATTGGACTGAATTGTGAAAAAAGTATAGAGTGTTTTATACATGTAGCGAAATTTTGACATAAGAAAATCTGCAATATTGATTGTTTAACAATATAAGCTAGTATTGCTTTTCTTTCTTTTTAGTATCATTTTGTCTGAGTATTGCAATAATTTACGAAATGCAATGCTACCTTTTTTTTTAAATATCAGCTGAAATTTGAAAACGAGGTTATACCCAATTTCTTGTTTAGAAATTGTGCTATTGATTTGGCTTTCAGTATTTCAAAAAAGTCAAAAATCCTGAAACATTTAAAAAAAAAAAAAACTTTCATTGACACATTTTATCGACGCCGATTAGTTTTTTACCATTGGCTTCTTGTCATACATCCATTTTCATTTCTATTTATTTTAAAAGGACACTAATGTTTATTGATGTTTTGTATTAGTTCAAAGACATGATTGCTGTGATCGATTCTGGAGAATGGGTAAAAAGACATTATAAAGCTTCTAATTAAACGCTGAAAGGAGCCTCTGTGGTTATGTATGGTTTATGATTTTATTCAGAAAGAGAACTTTATGAAATTAACCAGTGATATGGCATGAATAAAGAAGTCAATGCTGTACACAGGATGCATTTTCGCCCATTCTATTTTTGCCCTTTTGCAATTCCTAACAATTTCGCCTCATTTTAAATTTACCCAGTCATAGTTCTGTTTAAGAAATTTACCCTAGTTTAAATTCGCGTAACCATGAAGAGAGCAAAAGGGTTGAAAATAAAACGGGACGAATATTTCAGTGCATGCAGTAAATGCATGTATATAATTCATTTGCCAATTTAGAGACACAAAGTGTCATAAGTAATTAAATCTGACGAAATGCAATGCAATGAACAGATTTTGGCAATAAAGACACTAAAAGTAGTGACATATAAATGATAGTTGACAGCTTAAGATATCATAATCGTTAAAATCTACGATTATGTACTACGATATACATTGTAAATGCATATTTCAATGTCTAAAAGATTATTAATATTACAAAGAAAACAAATTTTGGAATGTCGAAAAAATAACTTATTATACAGCATCTTCTAATCAGTATATCTCATTACGCAGGTCAATTTCCTCTTGCTTACAGAATGTTTAAAGAACAAAATTCTATCCATTTTATCTTTTTCTGTCCTCTACCTCTCCCCCCTCTCCCTCTCTAGTTCTCTCTTTTTTTCTTTTCTACTCTCTTCTCTTTCTTCCCTTTCCTTTTAACTCTTTTTCTGCCCTTACACGTATTTCCCTTCTTTACTTTTTTCTATCTATATCCCTATTGCCCGTCCCTCTCAACCTCTCTTTCTTGTCTTTCTCATTTTATCTCCCCATTCTCTCTTTTCCTTTCCCCAACCTCTCTCTCTATTTCACCCTCTCCTCCACCCCCTTCCTCTCTCTAGCTTTCTCTCCCCTTCCTCTCTAATCCCTTCTCTTTTCTCACCCTTTCTAACCCTCTCTTTTCCTCACTCTCTCTTGTGCGCTCTCTCTCTTTCTCTCCAGTTTGTCATTCTCTCTCTCTTTTTTTCTAAGCTCTTTTTAGGCACTTAGTTAACTGTTTTAAAGACACGTATAAAGTACAACAAATTCGATTAAATCAATTACTGATTTATGCCATATAATACAAGGAAAATTATTTTTGAGCAAACATGAATTTAAATTACTTAGACATTCTAGTGATAAATTTGTATACGAAATTTTATTTAAGTGTGTGAAATCTCTGCGAAGAAAATGAATGGAAACTGCAAATAATTAGATTTTTATCTAAGTGCAAGGTGTAAAATCCTGTCCAAAATTGCTCTATCGTATGAAAAAACGAAACTTAACCTAAATATTTTTATGATGAATATGTATACCAAAGTTCATTGCAGTATATGCAACCTCTGCGAAGAAAATTAACGGAAACTGTCGGTGGACCGACAGACAGACAGACAGACAACAGTAAAGCAACATTCCTTTTATTCTCGAAAACGGGGAGGGAGGAATAATAGGAAACAGTAACGGATAATTCTATCGTTGATGCATTTATTTTATTCTTCATGTTATTAAGATATTTCTCTCTTGCTACGATTGTTAAATGCATTTTATTTATATCTATAGATGTTGGGAATTGTATACTAATTCTGCTCAGAAAGAGCATTAATCAAATTACTTGACATGCTGATTCGATAAACCTGAAGAGTTTTCATGCTGGTTTAAGATTGGTACGCTTTCAGATCACGCTGACTGATGATTATGTTTATGGCATTATCAATTTTATGTTCATGTTAATTATAAAATGATTTTGTTTGCTCCTGATAATTTATCAAAAGGTAGACATGCTTTCTTAGATATGTGAAAACCTTAATATAGGGTAAAAAAAAACATCATATGCTAAAATTGTGATTTGTTTTATGTTTAAAGACAGCACTGCATTCTTTTCCTCATGAATGATGCTGGAAAATATTAAATAATGCTCTAAAATAAAATGGTAAAATTTCCTTATATTGAATGCAGAAAAATAATGAATATAACATTTAGAAAAGAAACATATATCCTTAATTATTTTTCTGCTAATTTCCGTACGGTGTGTATTATTTTCCATTCATTATGGTATTGTTCATTAATTTCCATAGTTTAAATGTCTATCTTATATCCGTATCAAAGTAACTGTTCTTAATCATATTATATACAAGCCCTAATTCTGAAATTTTTAAGATTAGTCTGCAATATTCTGTGAGATTTTGTTTCAATGTTTTTGCATCTCAAATTCTTATAAGCTTTAATTTGTTGAAAATTTGCCAGATTGAAAGTGATTAAAATAATTTAATCAAATTCATTCTACATGCATGTTCAGTGTCTATTTCAGATAAGGACGCATGTTTGTTTTTTTATTTGTACATAAATGCATCAAGCGGTTTTCTCGTAGCTACATCTGTCATCCTTAGAATGTACTTGAGTAGTGGTCTTTATCTCTTGCTACTGGGTTTACATGCTTAATTAAGAAAAATGGTTTGTAAATACTGTAATAAAACTAGCGCTTCAGAATTATATATCTTTACTCTCCGCTTTACTCTAAATAACACTAAAATACGATTACTCAAAACTGTTGAGTGCCTCAGGACAATATTGCAGATTTAATATTTTGCTCTTTTTCTTTCTTTTTTTTTTTTTTTAAATATAAATAGTTTTCAAATATATGGGGTTGTCTTTTTAATCAATTATTTCGCAGTTTTCTCATCGGAAAAAACAAAATAACAAAATATCTAGATTCTTCAATATAAAATATTTTTCCAGAGATGTACTCCAGAAAACGTGTCTATGATAATTTCCTGGATTGGTTACTATAACTCAAAGGTAAATCCTGTAAAAGAGTTCAAACGTACTACTGGAAAAGTTTCGGTCGTTAATTAAGAAACTCCAAAAGATTTAAGTTTCTATAGAGACAGCAATAATTTGTATGAAAGAGAAATCAAAATAGTTTAAAAGAAGCAAATTTTAGCATATGCTATAAACCGATTACTCACCCTTTGGTATATGTTACCTTATACTGCAAATCACCCCCCTTTTTTATAGCTATTGTCTGGCCCTGTCCAAACGTGAAAGGAATTACAAGTACTTTTGAAGCACCGTCATAATTTTTACATATTACATTTTACAGTCAACAAATAATAAAACATTTGTCAAAATAGGCACAAATATTTTAAGAATGATATATATGGAAATATCGAACAGTATTCAAGCTCAAAAAACAATAAACAATATCAATTTTGGAGCATTGCAAAATCCATGCATCAAACATTAAACTAGAACATACATATATTGTTTCCAGGTGTTTAGATTTGATTTTTTCATCAATTTTTGTTGTAAAATATGTTTAGTATTTTTAAATTGACATGGTAATAAACCAAAATAAAATGAACATGATGAAGTTACAAAATGATTCAATTTCCTGTGTTATTTTTTTTTTCAAGATATCTGTATCACGAAAAGGAAAAAAAAAAGATTTGACTAACCCAAATGCACAAAAGTGCAAGAAAAGGCTACACACAATTAGAGCTGAAAAAAAAGGTTAAACACAAGTTTTTTATCGTGCATGCAAAAGTCACTTAACTTTCTTTTGCATAAACTCGTAAACATTGAACTGGATCATGTAAAAATGAGAAAAATGTTTTAATTGATGTTGTTTGTAGATTGCGTCAACATTCTTCGTCTACCGGCATCAGACCATGGTAACTTCTTCATATTATCTGAAAATCTGTAAATAATAAAATTACACACGCCTACAAAACGGAGGAAAAGAAAAATAGTATCGGAGTTTATTTCTGAATTGCGCAATGTAAGAATTGATATTTTTTTTCCTACATAAAACCTGCAACTTTCTGCAACCTAGTTCTTTTAGCAATTTTCACAATATTGTATTAGAATGTTGCTTTGGGAAATTAGGTTTTGTCTAAATTCATCACGTTAATCACTCTTTGTTGCACTCGTTACTGCTTAAAAAAACAAAAATAAACAACTTGAAATGGAGATATTTTTTTAAAAATTGATTTTGAAAAAGCTATATATCACTGGGAATTATTGCTAACGGTATCCCATACATGTATTCAAAGTCAATAACTTAAATTAAAGGTCATACGCATGGCGCAGTGGTTAGAGTGTCTGCAGTAGGTGTACATGTAAGGAGTCAATCCTTAACTTGCAGGTCCGATTCCCACTGTGGGACGTGGGGACAAGTCAATCAGATGAGACTTTAACTTTTCTATCGTCAACTTCCCTTACTTATGCAGCAATTTATCTTCATCGCCTGCATACGGAGTTAATATATTTCAGTTGATTCGAAACGCAAGAGCATGCTCTAACCTATGAGCAATTTCTAAAACGAGTTAAATTATTGACAAACAAGTACTGGAATGTCTTCATAATGAATAAAAACAATGTAGACTATCTTATCACAATATCGTGTCAACATTGTCGTCATTGCGATGTTGACAATATCGAATTGATAAAGTGAACTGGATGTGAATGGGACGAACTGAGCCTAAAAACACTAAATTACGAAAATCATCGAACCGGAAGTGACGTCATCAAAATAAAAAAAGTATCATAATTTTTCAATGTTCTATCAGACTTGAAAGTTTCATAAAAATAGAATGAGCTGTTTCCGAGGAATCGAGTGCACAAAATCGTAAGAAAAAATAATAATAAAACAGTGGAAAAGAAACCTAAGAACAACTAGTGCTAATTGTAACGAGGACCGTTACAGATGTTCCCCAAACGCTCCCCAACTCCCTTTTGTTGCCATATTCCCTTTAAGTTTCATTTAATAACACAAACTCTATGCATTTGAGATTTTAACAATGTTTACCTTTTAAAAAATTTTAGCATTGCATGTGAATGCATCTACGTAATGACCATATCATCTTGTCTACACAATCTATATATTTTAATATACTAAATATTAAAGTATTTAATCTAAAAGTATTAAAAAATTCGCTCATTCAAGTGTATTTTTGATTTTACCCAATTCACGTGCACATGCAAAAATGGTGATCATATTTTTTTCATTATATATATCTACATGAAACCTCTCAGATACTTCCTGTATGCAACCTAAGATGTCCATTATATATATCTATGTTCCAAATCCCATCCTGTTTGGAATTATTACTGTTTAAAGTTTTAAAAAAATGTATGCATGTGCATGGTCCATTTTTTGTAGAAGTCAATATATCACAATGTTTTATTTTTGATTTGCCTGATATTATATTATATATCATGTTGTATATCCTAACGTGGCTATGTTCAAAATTTCAAAGGATTTCCTCAAAAAACAAGACAGATAGAGAATAAGCAAAGCACACGTTGCGCGGTCTTGTTAATTCATATTGTCACGCTATATATCATTATGAGTTTCAAAGCATTGTTACGCATATCTTAAATCGTTTTTACAGATTTTTTTTAAATAAACAACTTAATATAGAGACTTTTTTAAAATTGATTTTGAAAGAGCTACATGTATATCAAATCAACTCACAATGTTTTATTTTTGATTTGCCTGATATTATATTAGAATTCCATATTTCATATATCTAAAGTTTTTTTTAAATAAACAACTTAATATAGAGACTTTTTTAAAATTGATTTTGAAAGAGCTGCATGTATATATCAAATCAACTGGGATTTATTGCGAACGGTATTCCATACATATATCTAAAGTCAGTAACTTAAATTAAAGATCATCCGCATGGCGATTGTCTGCAGTAGGAGTAAGGAGTCAATCCTTAAGTTGCAGGTCCGATTTCCACTGTGGGACGTGGGGACAAGTCCATCGGATGAGACTTTAAATTTTCTGTCGACAACTTCCATTACTTATGCAGCAATATACCTTCATCACCTGCATACGGAGTTACTGTGAAATCTTAAATTTTCGTGGGGGGTTAATTTTCGTTGTTTCGAGGTATAACAAGACCAACGAATTCATGTCCACCACGAAATATAAAATGTTACATACATAAGTACTCATTGATTCTTGATGCACGAAATCAAATCCCAACGAACCAAGATATTTTCCTCAAACCACGAAAATTTGACCCAACGAAAATATGTGATTTTACAGTAATATATTTTAGTTGATTCGATATGCAAGAGAATGCTCTACCTATGAACAATTTCTCAAACGAGTTAAATTATTGAGAAACAAGTTGATGTAACACGGATTTCGCCTGTCCCGTTTTAAGTCATCATATTGTTAGTTCTTTGGTCGTTACAACATGTACAATGACCTTGTCAGCAAATGCAATTTATCATTAAGTCATATGCTGACTGACGTTTTACATACTAATTGTTAGTCCATTATTATTTATACACTGAATTGACGACGGATATTTCCGTTATTTCCCGAACATGACAAGGAGCACACGGCGAATGTGACTGATCGGCAAGGGATGCTTACTCCTACATGGCACCTGGTACTACCTTTGATGTTTTGGGGAGTTCGTGTTTGCTCTGCTCCTGTTTTGTATTGCTTTATGGACTTTTGATCTTGAATACTGTTCGTTATCTCCATATGTTTCACCGTATTAACCGAGGTCTCGTGTCGCAGGAGGTGGTGTCACGATAATGCTCAATGGCTCTAAGTGCCGAGTATATTAAAACAAAATTTGCAGCCCTTCACTGGAAAGTGGTGGCGTCTCCATATAAGTGACAAACATACTAAAGTAAAACATTTAAACACTGTTCGAAGGAATTATTACAAGGTGCATTTGTGTACCGTCATGTACATGTATACATGTATTTATTTTTTCTGAAGCTCTCTAGTTCCCCCAGGAATTTATTATATCAAAGGTAAAATGTATCTATTAAATGAAATATTGATATGCTCAAGTAGATCGTATGTTAATAACTTAATGCTTTTATTATTTTTGATGCAGCATTTTTGCAATTTTCCATTGCAATAGCATACCGAGTTAAACAAAAAGTACCTTAATTATGAATATATCAATAATTAATAGCTATAATATTTAGAACAAAAAATATGATCATGATTAATTAATTTTATGAAACATCGAAAAGTTTGATTCCAGAAATTAATCACATTCTAATTGAATACAATAATGTTTATTACGACAAGAGAAAAAAATGAGGGCTTCTTTGAAAATAACAGCATACCGGTTATTGTTCAACATTTGTTGATAAACTATGTTCAAATTTATCTTCACAGTTGTGCCTAGTCAAAGAAAGATCAGATATTTGGACAAGTCAAAAAAATATTTATCTCGGAAGTTTAAGAGCTGATGTCGACGATAAAACAAACATTTTTTTAGAAGAGCTCATGCACAATATCTGAATATAATCATCACAGGAACATGTTCCACTGATCTTGGGATAGATGAAAAGAGATGACAGACGCTTTCTGCATGAAAGCAACTTTCTTTTTCAAGAATTGATGTTGTACTTGCGCAGTGCACATTTTTATGAATTAAAAAAAAATACTAGAATACAATTTTGAAAAGAAAACAATCACATGGTGAAACACTACAGTTGTTTTTTTTTTTAGGAAAAAGTATTTTAAGAAAAAAAATGATACAAACCAATCGTTTAACTTTAACAGCTTCTTAATCATTTAGAAATACATTTTTCAAATCATTTACAACTACAGTTGACCAAAAATACATATACTAATTCAGGCATGCATTTTTGCTTGAATCTTTTGTCCTTCAAACTTTTCCATCAAAATCCCAATAAAGAAAGGACTGTGAATCATATAATTATGTAAAAATATGCTAAAAGAAAAATAAAATTCCACTGATGAATTTCAAGATAATAAGTTAATAGTCGAACTATTTCCCCCTAATGTTTAGAAATTACATTGACGTTTACATAGAGAGTATTGCCGGCGCCTTTTCTGGTAACCTTTTATTAAGATATAGCTTCATACATTAGAGCTTGCTTAGAAAGCTAAGAAAGATAACCATTGCGCTTGTGTCTGTTATGCCTTTTGTGGAATCTTATCTAGCATTTTTTCTTTCCATAAAACACGAATTAGAAACTAATTAGTTCTAGGTGCGTTAAATTTATAACTCGAATATTTTTTTTGCAAGTAAAGGGGCAGATTTTTTCTTCAAGGTGGATATTCTTTAATTTTTATTTTTATTTCATTGGAATCATTGGTGGTACGGTTCATTAAATATTTCTAAGAAACATTAAATAAACGGTGATGCAATTTAAATTAATTCTTCCTACCCGAGTAAATGCAAAAATTGGAGTTATTGCCCTTTGACCTAATTTTGACCTGGATTTTTAAGATTTTCTACGAAATGTTAGTAAGCTTACACTCTGTTCTTATTTTTTTGTGTGTTTTATAAGACATACATTTTTGAGAAAAAATTTAAAATTTAAATTGACAAAGTCTGTCATTTTATTGTGTATTTGATTCCTTTATTTTTCACATAACGTAATGAGAGGGAAAAAATGTAATTAATATGTACTGTATTTGAGAATTGTTAATATAATTTAAATTTGTCGAAGCTAAAATCTGGTGCATTTTTATTTTAGAAAGAAGTATGTGAAGATAGTAGCATTAGTTTAGAACAGATGATATGTTTCTACATGATACATAGTTTTTCCCTAGATTTTATCATTGAAGTACTGTACTTTTACAAGTTGTCTCACAAAAAAAAAATTAAGGTACCTTAACAGGCATTTGTATAAGATACCCAAGAATGTTGTTGTCTATATAATCCTTTACGAAATAACTAAAATTGCCGAAATAAATAAAAGCATTTGTAAAGACAATTAGAAACCAGTATAGAATTCACAAGGTAATAATTATTAATTATGTTTTATATATATTACGAATATATACAAAACAGATAACTGAGGAACTTGTCATCTGACCTTAAGCTCTAAGGTCCATAAAGCAATAGAAAAAATAGTGCAAATAAAACACAAACCTACAAAAAATTAGAAGTGTGACAAGGAATTATGGAGAAGTGAGTATCCCCTGCCGACAGTCACACCCACCGTGTGCTCCTTGTCATGATCGGGAAATAACGAGAAAAAAAAACCGTCGAAAATTTAGCGTTACTATATATTTGCCTAAAAATTAGTATGAAAAATGCCAGGCAGCATTCGACTGAATAATAAATTGAATTTGCCGACAGGGTCATTGTATCGACCAAATTAAAGAACGTACGAAATGATGACTTTAAACGAGACTGCTGAAATCCTTGATTCGGCAACAAAATTGTTTTTATGTAAAACATGCTCTTGTGCATCGAAGCAACTGAACAAAACAAACCCTGTATGCATTGCGAAGGTATAGAGATACATAAGTAGGGGAAACTCTCGATTGTAAAGTTAAACTAATCAAGTTTATCATAAAGCTCAAAAGTTAGGTAACTACCAATGTCTTTCTTAAGTTAATTATCTAAATATGGAACAGATGTGTCTGACACTGCAGTATCGTAAGTTCTAGCTCAACAGGATATATTGTATTGACATTAGAATGGATATAATCATTGTTAATTCACAACACTTTTATTTATTTATTTAAATGCCGAGTTGAAAGCCAAGGCAAATTTTCCCTCTTTTCAAGTACAATTTTTTGAAGAAAAAAATTGCCTCCTATGAATACAAAAATAAGTCTGCTCGATAGTAATATTTCATTTAAATTTTCGAATGTTTCTAAAAAATGAAATTAATTAATTTATTTGACACTGTTTGTTAGATCATTGCATTGTATTTACACACTGAGTTGTACATAGATTTTTCCGTTTTATTTCCGGGCAAGATAAGGAGCACACTGGAATTGTGACCGGTCTGTAGGGGACACTCACTCCTCCTTGGCAACTTATCCAACCTCCGTTGTGTCGTAGGTTCGTATTTGCTCTGCTCCTAATTTGTATTGCTGAACAAGATTATAGAACATATACTTGAGGTACTGTGAGCAATGAGCTCACTAAATGATACCCCCCGCCTCTCATATGAATAAAATGGCAGTGTCCATGTTTTGCTCTGGAAAATCCAAAATTTATGTCAGATCAAAAAGTAAAATAGGAGGTGCACAATGGCAATATGTAATAAAGATTCTGTAAAAGTTTCATTAAATTTCATTCAGTGGTATGAGAGGAGTTGCGGATAAGAGATGGGTACCCCAAAGCGTAACAGACGGACGGACGGACGGACAGGCGGACGGACGGACAGACGTACAGACGGACGGAATTAACGATTACTATATACCCTCCCGCTTTTCAAGCGGGGGGTATAATAACAAGATTTTGCATATATATAACAAGATATTGCAGATTCATCACAAGATTATAGAACAAAACATCACAATATTATCAAACATACATAAAAAGGTTTTGAATATACATAACGATATATTCCACATACATAACAAGATTATAGAACAAACAAGATTTTGAACACACAACACATGATTCTGAACACACATCACAAGAATGTGAACGTTTATCACAAGATTATCGAATAAAGCAACGTTTTACACGCCATAGGCAAACGATATATAAACAATTAAAGTATAACGTCAATCAAAGAAATACATCGTGGAGCAGATTTAAAAGGTGTTTAAAGTATTTTAAAATGTTTCTGTGTGTGCATTCTGTAAGGATTTTAACATATTAAGTCTAAAGAGTACCAAAGAAAAGGAACGCAAATTTTCAAGTTCAATTGGTCCAAGAAATGAACCAGAGAACAATATATATATACATTTTTATTTTTTGATTAAATCCCTTCCATAGATTGCAAACAAATTGTTGACAACAGAAAATAGAACTAAAACATCAGGAGTGAAATCAGGTGCCATGGTTTGCGAATGATGATGGAATATTGCTTCAAAGATATGCCTGACACTGAATCATTTTTTTCCGTAAATAAAAATATCGTTTCTGAGAAGACATATATTAGTGCAAGTTTACTAACATTTGTGCATAGCACGTTTTAGTCATGTAAGCAGTCTTTCTGTAAATTATTTCTTTTAGCTAAGAATCCATAAATTTTCTCTTGTGCAATTGCATTGTGTCCCCATCTTTTCTAACCTTTAAAATTCCGCTCCCGCCTGTATTGGAAAATATCTTAAGCCTACTGCATTCTTTAAGGAATTCAAATGAGTATTTTGGAAACTTTTTTCCAGAATCATGCAAAATAGATTATTTGAAAATATCTTAAGCCTACTGCATTCTTTAAGGAATTCAAATGAGTATTTTGGAAACTTTTTTCAAGAATCATGCAAAATAGATTTCTCAACAATAAGGGAAAATTTCAATCCTGCAAATGCAGGGAAAATAATCGGTATCCGATTAATATTTCTTGAAACTCATTTTCCATGCAAGTGGGAAGAGAACCTATTTTTTTATTCATCTTACTTTCCTACGAGATGAAGCAGTTGCTGGTTGTATCTTTCCGTGGGATAAATTACAATCAGTCGTGGGTGTAGTGTGTGATAAATAGACATTCCAAGGTCGGAATTTAAAACGTTGCAAAATTATGTCCCATAAAATGAAGATGAGTCGGATGCTTATACATTTGCATTAGAAGCTCTCATTACTCTTTCCAGAATTTCTAGGTGCTTTTTGGTTCATTCCCGCAACTGCATACTCTATGAATTCTAGGTCCTTGTTTTCCAAGAAAAAGATATGAGTCATGAATGAAATACTTTAAATTTTCTTCTTACTACACTCATCTGGATATTTAAATCTTAATGTATGTGACCCATTATTATCACGCTTATCTTGTTTCTTCTTCATTGGCGATTTAAATTCATCACATTTATACCCTACAATGCATTTTACGATTCGTCTTCTTTAAAGACATATTGATCTACTTTACAAACTGCTATGCTGACGCATATTCAACATGATCTTATCTACGTGTACAAGATACACGTAACAATATTCTCTTTCATATTCTTAATTCCAGTTGGCATTGTTTCGTACTGCTGGCAGAAACACGTCATCATGAAATAGAGTCATATATTATAAATGTTTATTTAAATTTTCAAAAATCTGATTTCTTAAGGGGGGGGGGCATTAGTTGGATATTCTTTATATGTGTTTTATATTGTATTTTACGTTAAACACATCTTAAAAATGTTAGTTTTTAAGACTGCATTTATCTTCATTCATCGACTTCTATATAAATGTATATCCCCGCATGCAGACAGATTGCAGTTTAAATATAAAGATTTTCCATACCCGGGTCCTTTCTATTGAGTTTTTGGAGTTAATAATTTTTTTTTACCCTTGTTTACATTTGAATTTATGTGAATTTACACCTGTCACCTTTTTTTTTTGATTTGAAAATAAGTGTGATCATTATAAGTATACTTTGTGCAAATTGAACGTAAACATCAGATGAATTACGAAAACAATTAAAACAAGCGTCTGAACATAATACATATTTTTTTTCAGATAAAAAGGATCTATGTTTAAACATTCAATGAAATACCCCTTGTATTACCAATCTTTAAGAAAAATAAACCACATTTTCCTGTTCCATTTTTTTCTCTCAGCAAGTGGTTGTTAGTTTGACAGAACAGGAATTAAAAATATGGACAAAACTCTTTAATTTCAAAAATCGCCGAAATTTGAGCGCATATCCTCCATGTCATTTTTCTATCCTAGTGGCTTCCTAGTTACGATAGTTGTTATGCATTGACTGTCTTAATTTGTAAACAATGCTTTATTTTCAATGAATATGCTACCTAGAAATAACAAAAGTGTAATTTTTTAAAGATAAGAAAAAATTCTCTAAAATAAATCATTAAATTTTCATGAATAAATACGTGCCTCTTTGTTTTTTACAGAAATGTATATTTAATTCACATATCTTAATAATTAATTTTCACTATTACTTTAATAATTACTTTTCACTTTTCTATTCTTGTTACCTGTATCGAAAGCTTATTGAGCATTCCTTAACACGGAAAAAGAGGGGGAAATTGGTCTCAAAACCATTGAACACCATACTACTTAGTGTAACGTCATGGGCCGATACAAAATTCCTGGCTTTTTTTATCTATGTTAACTTGCTCATTGGATAATAAAGGATTTTTCTTTTCAAAGAAAACAAAATGCTTTTGAAGACAAAATAAAGATAATATAAATATCAGACTTTGTTTAAAGTAGTTCCATAACTGGACGGTGTGTGTCAAGAAAGTTCAGTACTTGCTAATGTACATTGCTCATTTTGTTTGCACAAACCACAGCAGTTACTTGTAGAAGAATAAATCTCTTTAAAAGTGATAAGTCAGCGCTTTGTATCTGCACTTTATATAATTTTAACTTTCATAACGAAAGCAGCCCTAATATCAAACGTGATAAAATGTGCATTGATATTGAGTGAAACCATATTAAGACTCGGCATCGTATTTTCATAATAAATATTTGCACTTTTTCAAACACTTTTTGTATCGTATTGGTCACAAGCCAGTAGTTAATTATGGTAACACCATCTAATCTAGGAAGAATAATTCAAATGAATAGCAAACATCAAGAATGGGTCGCGGTCACTGAATATCACCTGTTTTATAGGCTTATGAAATTTCATTTTCTCCTTAATTGTAGAATACAAAAAATGTTTGAATCCTTAGAATTTTCACCCTTTCTTTTATCTTTTGTCTTCTAAACAATATAAACAATGTGAAAAATTCAAACTCGGGATAACCTCTGGGTAACAATGGTATCAAATTTATATTAAAACCAAAATTAAATGCAAATGAAGATAAAATAAATCGAAAATCTTCCCAAATTTTCAGAAAGATGCAGTTTCTTGAAGTTTCGGTCCAGCTAAAGAAAATTCCACAAAAGGTGTGTTTATAATGTTATATAAAAGGTCCCTTATTAGAAGGCATTTCACTAGAAGGCCTTAAAATGAACCCAACGGTACTTTTATGTAAGTATTTGGATATCGAGTGAAATTTTATTACATTTTTTTTAATGTTTCGTACATATTGTTCTGTAACATTATCAAAACTAATATTTATTACAGCATTTTAAAACAATATTTTTCATCATTTTATATAAAAAATAAATTCAAAAATATTTAGATGCAGATGCATATCAGCATGTCCTAAAAACAATAGGAAGCCTTTGCAGTACAGTTTATTTCTTCTTGTGAAATTAATCTGCCTTGTATCGCGCAAAGAAATTTGCACTTTTTTTTTGATGAAACTTTAAAAAGTTTTATTTTAAAACAGTTTCCTGCTTTCTACTTAGTCCTGGATTAGCAGTACCCCTGCAGAACCATGAAATTAAATGTCAAGCTCTCTTCAATCACTTTACCTTGTTAAAACGGTCTATTTCCTCATTACTGATGAAGATGGTAAGTTGTATTTACATGATTCCAAACTAAATTTGCTTCCTCAAAACTATACCTTGCCAACTGATATTAAATTACTCCCTGTACAAATTAGGGACATGATTTTAGCTTGCAAATTCTAGTTTTTTTTTTATTATATATTGAAAATATCACGGTATATAATTTTACACTATAGCGAGAGCGAGATAATATCCCAGGATTTTATCATGGATCAACAAAAGCCTGTTCATCAGGGTGGGAGCAAGTGAAGAAATCAAAAAAGGTATTTGTGTTGATTATGTTTTATAAAGATAAAATAACTTTCAATAAATGTTAGGGTGGCTCAAACCGACAAGGAGATAATATCAAATCATTTTTTTTTTCAGATGAATCTGGACATTTTACCATACGCAATTACGAAGACTGAGAACTTTATGCACTATTTGCTACAAGAAGAACTAATGAAATTAAGTCGAGGAGAAGTAATAAGAGAATTTTCTATGTTTATATCAAAGTATATTCTTACATCTATTGCAAATGTTAAGCATTTACTCGAGGAATATTTAGGCAAAGAAATAAGCAATAGTCCCAGGAGTTATAAATCATATGTGCCCTATATTAGGGGAAACGAAGAGTGTACTTTACATGACCTATATACATTCGAAAAAGAGATATGGACAATTCAAATTTGGTTAAGACAATGTTAAACCTAAACTCTCTGAAAAAATGTTGGAAAGAATATACCTGATTTATTATATTTTAATTTCTTTGATCAATTTTGTTTTCATTATATTAATAAACTTAAAAAACCTAAGCCTCTTGTTATTGTTTTATTTATTTTAACAACTCTAAAATGATTAACCTTACAACAAATAAAAGATTGCTTGCATGTAGTGTTGATATCTCTCAGATTATCAGATTCCAATAGCAAACAGATGTTCAAGATTAATACAATTTTAAAAACGAAGTAAGCTTTTGAAGTACAAATTGCTGGTACAATTTTCTTTAAAGTTGTTTGGTTCATTTGACCGTGTAATAATATGAATTATATCAGGAAGTAGAATGCTTATTGACATTTTCATACCAATTGTTAGACACGGATTTATTTAAGGATTTTTTCGTTATTTAGTGCATACTACATGGTTCACATAGCCAATGTAACCTAGGATTCTGTTGGAGGTCATGTACTCGACTATTACCTATTCCGAGCGAGCACCTTGAGAGACACATATTTTATACGACCGTTCTCACCTTCTGCCATTGGATTCTAGCCCGCGGCGTACAGATCATTCCCTGATTCTGGAAAAAATCTGTTTTTGATATTAATTACCAAAACAGTATTCAAGTTTTAAGTCCATTTTAACAATAAAAATCGGTAGCAAAGTATACACGAACCTCTAAAAACGTCAGTGGCGGGATAAGGTGTCATATAGGAATAAACATCCTCTGTCGAGTGATAATGCCTAAAGCTTGTAATGATCTATTAAACAGAAAATCCGTACACAATTTCAGTGTGTATAATAAATTGTACTCGTACTTGCCGTTAAGGACATTGGTTTGATCTTAGAACTTGATGATAAAAAGAGGACTTCAAAGGAGTTTTTTCATTAATATGTTGGTTAATACCTTATGCCACGTTTTGTAAATCATATAGAAACAATTGGATTTTACCCCAATTGCGGGTGATGTAGGTATATTTGTAGATAAGTAAGGGATATTGGCGAAAGAAAAGAACATAAAATGTTAAAATATAGAACCGACATTTCAGTGTTACGGGCGGGTATAACGTCTACTTTGATGTTTCAATCTGACAGGCTAATAGAAGTTACTATTTTAAATTAATAATACATTGTTGATGCATATAAATGTTCATTTGACTGCCACAATTGGAATAAAATCTTCATTAGAGGTTCTTAATAAAATTTATGCAGATGAACAGTATTCAAGCTCAAAGTCCATTAAACAATACCAAATAGGCGCAGAGCAAACACGGACCGTCAAAACATGAGAGGTAGGATCAGGTGCCATGGAGGAATGAGCATCCCCTGCTCACCGGTCACACACGCCAAGTGTTCCTTTTTATGATCGGGAAGTAACGGAAAAATCCGTCGTCAATTCAGTGTATAAATAATGAACTAACCATTAGTATGAGTAACGTCAGTCAGAATTTTACTCAATGATAAATAGTATTTGCTGACAATGTCATTGTATCGACAATAGAACGTAAGAAATGATGATTTTAAACGAAACTGCTAATAATCTTGTTTTATCAACTTGTTAGTCAATAATTTACCTCGTTGTAGAAATTGTTCATACGTAGAGCATGCTCTTGCTTATCTAATCAACTGAGATATGTAAACTTACGATTGGTTGATTGATAGCATTTTGTTTAACATCCCTCTCGAGAATTTTTCACTCATATGGAGACGCCACCTCTTACCGGTGGAGAGCTGCAAATTTTGTACTATGCTTTGCACTCAGGGCCATTGAGCAAGGGGGATCTTTTTTGTGCCAGCACCTACTGCGACACAGGACCTCGCTTTATACAGTCTCATCCGAAGGACCGGTTTCAACGTCCCACAAAGGGATTCGAACCTGTGACGTAAGGATCAACTCCTTACAACGCGACTCTAGAGCAGACGCTCTAACCACTGCGCCAAGCGGGCGACTAGATCTTATGAAATGAAGACTTTAAAGAAGACTGACCATATTCTTGTTTCATCGACTTGTTTGTCAATAATCTACCTCGTTTTAGATATTGTACTTACGTAGAGCATGCGCTTGTGTTGAAATTATCTCCATATGGATACAAAAATAGGCCTTCTACTTCGGGGCACAACGTGTACCCTTGTGATTTCCGTCAGAAAATTGGAGGACCTGATGTAAAAAAAGAAATTGAATAGATATTGTCAGTCATTTTAATCAAAGTGTTCTTTTAGCATTTTTTTTTCAAATGACACTACGATATTTTTTAACTAAGATTCAGAGTAATTGTGAAACTACAAGGATTTGATATGGTTTCAACGGCTGATTTGAAATGTCTTTAAAATAACGTATTTCACACACATTATTTTTTAACTACAGCATGCTGAAACAAAATTCTTTTAACTATATTTATACATAACTATGATACAAATTAAGTTTTCTATACGTTTCTAGACAGCAAAAGTTATGAATGAAAATCAAAAAAATTGTACATATCTGTCATAGAAATTAAAGATACTTGAGCAAACAACATTTTTTTCACGTTATTGTTTGTAAATAATACAATCAATATATATGTTTTCAGTTTGTTATGTCTATGAATCAGAGTTATTTGATAGTATGCACGATGTAGAAATACTCAGTACCCATAAGTAATGCATGATGAGTTTGGATTCGAAGGGAATTTTTCTGTTAGCAAACTGTAAGCATACTTGAGCAAACAACATTTTTTTCACGTTATTGTTTGTAAATAATACAATCAATATATGCTTTCAGTTTGTTATGGCTATGAATCAGAATTATTTGATAGTATGCACGATGTAGAAATACTCGGTACCCATAAGTAATGCATGATGAGTTTGAAATCCAAGGGACTTTTCTGTTAGGATCTGGACTGAGCTTGGGGATAATTAATCATTCCCGGATAGTAGTAGGCGAAGTCCGAAGGTGGAGCTGAATTATCCGACTATACTTGAAAGTATATAAACCATGATCTAAGTCAAACTATCAAGTAAGAAATTATGAAAAACGGTAAACCAAACAAATATCTATCAGAATTTTAAATGCAATGCATTCTTACATCGCAGTTAAATTCTACAGAAACTTTCAAGACAATACTGCAAATCAATTAATATTCTTAAAACAGAACATATTTAGTTTCGGTTTGATTGAAATCGTTATATTTGATTTGTCTAAGTTCCAAAATTTATTTATAGCATAATTATTCCTCTGCTTGCTGACTGTGGGATTTTGTTTCGCGGTTGGAAGAGACAGTTGCACACCATGTGATAGAGACCGTATGGACACTAATATTATACGTTCACTATCTGCATGTGACCACCGAGTTTCTTTGTCTTATATGCACGAAAATATGGAAAACCTAATTAAGGCATTGAAGAAATTAATCTTGAACACTGTAAGCAAACTTTGTATTCGCATACTCTAAAAGAATATCTTATTTTCTTTTCACAATAATTATATAGATGGCTATGTTTTGCATTTATGATGGATTGTTGTTTTCATTGTCTTTTCCCCATCTCCCTTTTTTGTTTAAGTCCAATTTCTCAAAATGTATTTCTTTTGATTTTTATAGGAAGAAAAGCTGAATCTAGTGAATGTGCAGGGTACTTCTTACTGTAATGCACGTGTAGTTAACCCTTTGCGTGGTTCCCGAAATAAAGCCAGTAGAAAGGTTAATAAAATATGATATATTTATAGTAAAGTTTTATGACATATTTTTTTAATAAAGTGTGTATATCAATTGAGAACGAAGGCAAAATGAGTTTTAGTTATCTAGATTAAATTTTCTTATCTTCTTAATAATTATGCATGTAATTGAAGAAATTTGTTTTGTTTTATTACTTACAGATTCGCTTTATTCATCATACGTATGCACGTTTCGCCTTTGTATATGATGTTTTGGAGAGCGGATCAAAGACTTTTGGGACTGATAGACTTGTTGAATTGCATTTGCAATCATCCATGTGTCTTTTGTATCAGGCCAACAGGAATCTTCAATGCAAGAAAATACGAAGAAACAAGAAAATGATATCACTCAAAGACACCCAAGTCTGTTTTAAAAATAAGAGATTTAGAAAATCCAGAAGAGGATGTTCTGTTGAAATGGAAGATTTATCAAAAGTCAAAGCAACTTTGAAGATTATGCAGAGCACCCTAAACTTTTGGAAAATCTGTATCTTTGAAAGAAATGGCAAACTTTTTCTTCACCGGCAGTGTCGAAAAAAGAAATGTCAGGTGGGAAATTGTGAAAAGGCAATAAAGACATTAGGAAATAAAAACAGAAGAAAAGTAGTTCAAAGGTATCTTTGAATTTTGCATGTGATATTATCGTTTAGGTACGTTCTTTTCTCCCAAAAGGCAGCTACATGAAACAAACATCCACACATTGCCAGTATGCTTCAAAACATTATTGCAATACATGTACATATTATATCTAAAACCAAAGTACTTTACTTGTCTAATTACTTTGAACGAATCTTTAAAACTGATCATTGTTTTTCTTTTGATTCTTTTTGGTTTTATTTTGTTTGTTTGTGAATTATACTCGTTCATTTCTTGAACATGTTTTGTGAATAGGATTTTTTTTATTTCTTTCACAGAATTTATTTCCTTTCCTGTATTGTCATTAGATGAGTTTTGTATGAGTCCTTCAAATATTTTTGGATTATCTTGGGGGGTTTTAATCTTAAAATTAATAAATCTTGAATATCAAGATATATTTAAATGTCTGTATATCTAATAACCCTCAGTTGTTTTGTTTTGATGATATATTATTAAATTGTCAATGAATAGTTACTAGTACATTTAGGTTTGTAACATTACTTGGGTATACCTATAGACCCTATCAGAGCTTATTTTAATACTTTATGAACTAATGTCATAACATTTTTTCAGTGAACAAAATCTGAAAGATAATATTTTATGTTTCTTCAAAGTCTAAATCTACTGATTCAAAGAAAAAAGCCAAGGTAAATATGTGTCTTGAATTATAATTGAGCCGTAAAATATCATTTAGTTCTACTATGATTAGATTAGATTTTTTTTACTTTCTTATAAATGTATCACTATGTTACTCAAGATGTTTAAAATATCTTATCCTACAATCAATAAGTTTAGAATACTTTGTCCCAATATGGAAAAAATTCAATATAAACATTCAATGTTAATTTGTCATTCCTTTGGAAATGTTAGCCTAATTAAATAATTTACATTTTTTTTTCAACTTTCCTCGTTTAAATGTTATTCCAAAGCTAAATTTATCTGAAGCTTTATTCGGTGATGCCTGATCGGAGTTTATTTCTTCCCTTCAGTTAATACATGTGGTTGTACATGTAATATGATGCATGTGTTCTCAAAAGTATTAAAAGGATATGTCAGGTTCCCTTTATTTGAACTTAAATCTCTAAATTTCTCTTAAGGATAGATAACACATTTTTTTTTTTTTGAAATCAGCAATATTTCTTATTGGTTTACATTCAATTCAGTGATCTGAAAAATGTTTTCCATATAAAATGGGAGATTTTTTTATTTGTTACAATGATAAAATTGTTTAAAAAACATGCATAGAATTATATAGATAGCGACACAAAGTCTCGTATCTTAGCGCCAACGAAAAAGATTTCTTACCAGTTTTTTAAGGATCTCTTATGTCATTTCTATTTAACAAAAATAAATGCCAATCTGTATATCAAAATATCTTTTTTATATAAACTTGAGATAGATATTAGATACTTCCATCATTTTATTTACCATATTAAAGCAAAAAGTCGGACTATACTTCAATGTGAAGATTGTATATACATACGTATAAATAATGAAGCATAAAGCCGAGGAATTCTTGTCTTTTTACCAGTGCATATTCAGAAAAAAATGAAAGAAAGAAAAAAATTTTACCATCAGCCTGAATATTTAAATTTTATCAATGAATATTCTTGGATTTTATAATGCAGAAATTTAAAAATTTAAAAAGCAATTGGGAGTAGTCGTAACAGGGCCTATTTATTGAATAGACTGTTAAATAGACAGGGCCTTATTTACTATGAAATTTTCATTCAATGATTTTTACCTAACCTAATAAACAAGATCATTTTATAGTAGAAAACATTTTAAATATCCATGGCATGTGTGGGAACGAACCTCTCTTTGAGTTTATGAATGGGTTAGTAAAATGGTGCCCCCAAGAGCCGGTACCGAGCAATTACATGATTAACACTAATATAAGTAATTTTATTATTTGAATTTCTAAAATTTAATACCTCGATGGGTTTTTATATAGAATTTTACGTTTGAAAATAGTGGTTCAAAAGCTATGAACTTAGCTATGACATCTAAACCGCTCACTATAACATGATGTAGTCTATGACTGCATTAGAAAAAGACTGAGGAAAAGGGAAAATCAAAGAAAATGTAATAAACTAAAAATTCAATATTTTGAAGTTCAATGTGAAATGAAACATATGGAGATAATGAACACACTATTCCAGATCAAAAGGCCATGAAACAATACAAAATAGCAGCAGAGCAAACACAGACCTCCAAAACATCAGAGCTGGGATAAGGTGCGATGGAGGAGTGAATATACCCTGCTGACAGGTCACACCTGCACTGTGCTCCTTGATTAATCGGGAAATAACGGAAAAATCCGTTGTCAATTCAGTGTATAAATAATTAATGAATAATTCGTGAGACAGAATTATTTGATATTTTCTTTTTTGCCTTCACACTCGTGAAAATATCAAAATATCCTGTCCCACTCGTGAAATAAATTCCATATTCAACTACAAAACATTGAAAATCCTCTTTTTATTTCTATATAAATCCATTAGTTGATTGATAGGCGTGGTTAAAGAATCACCTGCGGGATGGGACAAATAGAGACAGAAGCCGGACTTGTAGCAAATGGCTTTGCTGAAGAGAAGGAAAATATAAGGAATAACTGTCATATTTGTTTTAGTTTCATGACGATGATCAATCAATTGACTAGTGTGATAATTTTATGCATAAACTCCGGCATTTATGCAAATTTTTATGCAAGCTACTCGATTGATCACGCATGAAGCCAAAAAAAATTACAGTTATTCCTTATATAAATGAACATTCTGGAAAACTCGCGGTCGTGCCTGCACATGCGCTGCAAACTACCCGGCTAAAGGACTAAATAGCCACAAGCAAATTTTGGCAAACAATTTAAAAAGAGACAAAAAACCCGAAAAGTATTAGGTGTATCAATATTACAGCTGTAAATAAGTCTCTTGGAAGAGCATCCAGATACGTTTTGCCCGAACCCTCTTAATTTAATGCAAGATGCATGGAGATTCAAAGCTAGTGTCTATGTTTGTATGTTTAATAATACACTTTATGAGGATACAGAAATCTAATAAGAAATTTATGGAGATATTATTCAATATATTAACAATATTCAATCTCAAAAGTCCTATAAACAATACAAAATAGGAGAAGAGCAAAGTGAGACGGACTTTCATTCCTTAGGCTATTTTTCCTTTGTTTTCATTCATAAATCGAATGATACAAAGGTATTTCCTACTTTAAGGGGTGATTGATTAGAGAATGCCTGGGGAATATACCGGAATTCGATTGTTCAAAATCTAAGGTGAACTAGGTTGTTTATTACAAGTTTACTATATCGGATAATAATGTGTATATTTACAACTACTTTTAAACCACCCCATCACTCCTTCACCACTTATTTTCTATGCAGAGGCATACCTGTGTTGTTATGAACCTTATCTAGCAAAATTTCTTAGATTCTATCATTGTATCATTCTTTGTATGATATAAACAACCAATCAAAATATTGATTTTAGGGGAAATCTTTCTTTCAAGAAGTTTCTTAGAAATGAATAACTGAAAAAAAGTTAAAATTCAGATTGGCCAATACATATCTTAAGATAAAGGATTTATTTTTTCTATTTTACGTAAAAACATTTTTTAACTCATAAAGGCAGTGTTCTCACTTTAATACAGTCACAAAAATTACAAATGTCAGTAAATATTAGTCTCGTTTAAAGGCAACATTTCGCAAATTCTGAGTACAATGACCTTGTCATCATATGCAATTTTTCACTATGTCGATTTTTTTCTAATGGTTTCCATACACTTTGCTAGGTCAATATTTTACCACTGAAGTGTGTACTGTATTTTCAATGTGAAATCATGACAATGAGCACACAGTATGTGAAGCCGATCAGCAAGGGAAAATTGCTCCTTTATGCAACCTAATTTTATGGATTTTTCCCCTATTTTAGTTCGAGTTTCCTCTGCTTTCTTTTTGTACTGTTTTAACGAATCTTTTGAGTTTTATGTCTGTTCTTTGTCTTCATATTGCATGCAACGAAGTGTTTTACAAAAATTTTTACACCTTGACTGATGTAACATAACAAAAACAAATATTTTAGTCTCATAAACAATAATAAAAGTTCATTTCGATTCAAACTATATTCAAACGATATAAGCTGACCTATGTTTGTCTAGCATATCTCTTTCACATTTGAATATTTATAAGAAGAAAGGCAATGGTCATCTAACAACCAGGCTTTATGACAAACATGATGACTTTTACTTTTCAATCGTCAACTTCCCTTAGTTATTGAGCAATATCATTGTTATCATAATAATTAGCACACGACGGATGTAACCGGTCTGCAGGGGATTCTTACTCCTTCATGGCACCTGACCCAACCTCTGATGCTTAGGACATCCGTGTGTGCTCTGCTACGATTCTGTATTGTATTGTTTAATATGGACTTTGTAATTTGAATACTGTTTGTCAAACCCATATATTTCATGTGTGGAAAAAGTGTAAAGGTTTAAAACTGCGATGACGACACACACACAAAAAAGAAAACCATTGAAAGTCAATTAGTTTCTTTATATATATTGTTATTTGCATTTTTTGACAACCAAAGTAACCAAAAATATATTCTTTTCCGTTCACTATTTTTCCATAGCAAATATTCTAAATTCACACCTTAAGAAAGAATTACATTTTCAATATTAATTATATAAATTTGATGCTTCAATTGGCGAAAGAATATTTTTAAGTTAAAAAGCAATGAAGTTACATTGAAATATTCTATTGTAATACGAGATTATACATATCCCATGCGCCATTTATAGACATCTTTATGGTTTTACCTGAAAAACAATAAATGAAATAAAGTCAAAACATTTTTTTCAAACAAATGCAAAAGAATATAATAGTGGATGTGTGATTGATCACAGTTCAAGAATGACCTTCAAGTTGAAATTTCAATTTAAGCAATAATCAAATTCTTTTTGTCTACTTTGAATTGCAAGGGACTTTCTTGTATCTGGATAAAGTTTGGAAAATGTGATTCATCCATTTCGCACACGGATATTGGTAGGCGATGTCCAACGAATAGAGAGTGGTTTTCCAAAATTTTCCGACTATAAATATATGTACCCTATCAAATCAATTTAATAATAAGTTATACCATGGCAAACGGTAAAAGAAAAGCATGTATATATCTTTTTGATTATTTTTTTATTCCAAAAATACATTTTGCACAATTTATCCTGTCAGATGCATCATATTAATTTTCTAAACTTTTATCAGTTTTACAGACGATGTTGAATTCTTTAAATTCATATGAGGTACTTTCGTTATGATAAATACCTAAAACTGCTTTGGTTGACTTTTAAATATTCTATTTTTAGCAATATGCTACCTTGGTGTATTTGCCTGCTGTATTCCTTTAACGCTGGGCTGGGACACGTGTAACCCGTGTGGAATAGACAGTTCGTATTCAACAACACCAACATCGCAAACTGACTGTAATCACAAAGTTACTTTATCCAGCATGATAACTAACATGAATAACGTGATTCGGAGATTGAAGAATATATCATTAAATATGGTAAGTAAAGGTTTATTTTCAATAAATTTGCTTCAATGTAATTCAAGCACAGAACAGTTGAGAGAAATGTGTTTGCTCTCCTCACCAGTTGACGTTTTTGGAAGCTCTAAACACTAACAAAAAGTGCATTTTTGCCCTGGAGCATATTGCATCAAAAGGCGTGCATATTGAGACTATTTTAACCATTTTCAAGATGGGTACCTGCATTAATTCTGCAGGAAAAATGTTGAAAGACATTTTTTGAACAGAAACATAGGAAAACTTAGTGGAAATAATGAATTTGATTACTTATTCTTGGTCAAATATAATGCTTAACATATATTAGTCTATTACAAATTGTGTAGTTAACTGTAAATAACCATTTTTACATCTCACTTCTAAAGGCAGATCACTCTAACAGCATAAAATTAACTTACAATTAGAACTCTTTGATATGCAGTGTTTAGAGCTTCCTTAAGCTAGAATGATCTTCATTACCTTCATATTTAATAGGGTACTGTATAACGGACAGTGAGCGAACGTTCATAAGAAAATCGTAAACAATACAGATATGTGAATAGGGCCTCTGAAATACCTAATTTGGATCAAGTGCCTAGGAAGAGTAAACAACCCCTGTTTAACCACCACCCCCTTCTTGAGTTCGTATTGATCAGCTAAACGGAACTATTTTAGTATAAACATAAATACTTTACAATTTCTATGATACAATTTGTCCGAAATTATAGCTTATTTTTGCTACCAGGGTCATGATAACGACCATAAATTTATGTTCCTGTGACATCAAGATATCAGTTAGAAGTCTGCCTCGTTTCGAAACATTTCCGTACTCAGGGCAAGCTCTTGAGTAGCGAATTAGTTCGGATGAATATAAATTATAGGCACTGTACTACATATATATAATTGTACTACATAAATACTTAATAATTAATGAATGATGTCGTGTAACAAAAAGGGTAATCAATAACTATACAAAGTGAATTATCAATAATTATTGTGAAAATGCAAAGAAGGTAATGCAAAACACTAAAATAAATCAATTTTTTTTCATTTTGGTAAGATTTCAAAATGAATTAAGGGAGCAGGTTGGTTGTTTACCTTTATTGATATTTTTTTAGAAGAAGAGTTCCTTAAAAAGATATACAAAAATGATCGATTTTCAAAAACTAGAATGTATGATTTTTCTTTGCCAAATAACAGCTTATAATATCATGATCTAAAGACATTTAGTGAAATCTGATGGTTAATTTGTTGACCTTTAGGCCTCCTAAATTTGTTTTTGCAGGAAGAAACTCTGAATCCAGTGAACATTAAGGGTATGAACCGTTGTGAGGTACAGATTATAAGCCCTTTACATAGGATTGGCAAAAAAGTCAGAAAAGTCAACAAAAAGGTAATTTATCAAATTTTGGAACAAAATCAGTAACAAAACATTCCTTATAGAAGAAAAAGCAAATGCAATATTTCAAAAAAAGAATGTTTTTAACGTCTTCTCTTCTTCTGACAAATTAATATAATTTTAATGCTTTGTTTTTCTTTCTCAGATTAGATTTATTCACGAGACGTATGCTAATTTAACCTTCGTTCATGATGTTTTAAACCACGTCTCAAAAGTACTTGGAAATGATGGAAGTGACAATCGGTCTTTACAAACTGCCATGTGTACCCTGCATCAAGCCAACAGAAAGCTTCAATGTAAGGGAAGAAACAAAAAGAACAAGCCAATTAAAACATTTCAAAGGACAAGAGTCTGTGGCAAGAAAAAGAGATTTAGGAAGACAAAACGAAATTGTTTCAAAAGAGACGAATTCGAAGATTTATCAAAAATCAAAGCAGCGGAAAATATTCTGCAGGGTACCTTAGACTTTTGGAATTCCTGTGTTTATGAAAGGAAGGGTAGGTTTGGTTTAAAACGAAAATGCCGAAATAAGATTTTTCGATATAGTAAAAAGAAAGGGAAAAGAAATAAAAAGAAAAATAAAAGAACCAAAAAGATTCATAAAAAAGTTACAGGACTAAAAGAATCAAAACGATTATTAAAAGAAGATAATAAAAACTGAAAGAGAAGAAAACTCTGGTGCAACTGTGTTTGAATTTTTTGACAGTTATGAACTTTTCCTCAAATGGCAGCTATGTCTTCGACTTGCGAATCCATATCAGTATTACATTGTTTTTGCTCTGTTGAATTATTTTATATACTCGGAATGTTATTCAGAACAGTGTTCATTACATCACTTCATATAATCGTATTTATTAAAGCATACATTATATTGTTATTATATCTTGATTATTTAAATTATTATTGTTTATTGCCAATAAAAATAAAAGTTCTATTATAATAACTCATGAATGTTTTCTTTAGAATATAATCATCAGTGACAGAAGAAGAAACAATTCTCTGCTTGTAACGAGGTTGAAGGAGATATAGATACGCGCTTACGTGTAAGTGAGTTTGTGTATGTGGTTGTATTTCTATGCGAAACGGTGGTGACGTTATTTGCGTCGGGAATGATGGCGTTTGCTGCTTTGATTTTGTGAGGACATGCTAGGCCTTGCGATGTCCTTGGTTTTAATTTTTGCTGAATTCAATATTTGAAATCAGTGTGTCAATAGATGAGTAATTTGTGAATAAATACTGTTCGGTATTTACATCCGCATAGCCAATTAGATTAAATACCCCGAGAGAGATGTCCACTTACACCCACGCATCGATCGGAACTTTTTTTTAACTTTAACAATCTTCTGTTTATTTTAATCACTTCTTGGAAAGTTATAGAAGTTTCTGTAAAAGACATGGATTTTTAATACGGATCTTAAACAAATAATGACATACATTGATAGACTTAACGTTCCCTTGGCTGTGTCAACAGTCTTGAATTTCAATGTTTGCTATTATCATTGCTCATATAACACTATATAAAAATGTATCAAAAAGATACAAGGCACTTTTATGAAATTTAACACCATTCAAACAAACCTTTATCTTGGAATTATGTCATGCAAAAGATAAAGAAACTTTACAACATTTCATTGATTGTGTATTGTTTAACGTCCCATTCGAGAATTGTTCATTCATATAGAGAGACATCATTTTAATACAACATTTCAATAAATTTAGATTATTTCTGTTGCATTTCACAATATGTTCTAGCCACAATATGGATCTGATATCAGGATGTTAGATTAACACAGGATTCCTGGCTTTATCTTATTTTTTGACAGAGGTTGTATTACAGGTCTCAAAATCACGTTTCCTGCTTCCTGCTCGACATCAGGGATTCGTGTGTGTCTATTATCCATTTATATTTCAAATTTATTTCAAAACCCTCTTCTCTTTTAAAATTATGCAGTATGAATTTTTTTTCTTTCTTTCGTTTGCTTCAAAAATATTAGGTTGATAGCAATTAATGCTTCTTGAGTCACCTACAATGTTAAAAAACTTGTAAATTGTTTTTAGGTTTAAATCAACTTTTTTTTCAAAACTTAACATTGGTATTAAACGCAATTTAATTAATAAAAGCTCAAAAGTCCTATGAACAATACAAAATAGGAGCAAAGTAGACCTCCGAATACAGACCTCCGAAACATCAGAGGTCGGATCAGGTGCCATTATTATTCACATGAATGTAGAAGGAATCTTGTGTGTCTGCGTTTTCTTGTTAAAGAGTAAGCGCTTTACGAAGCGGAATATACATTTTGCTAGGGAATGCTCCATGAATAAGAAGTTCTTATCGCACTCAAATAGGTTCAAGTTACAATTTAACGAGGAATTTAAATAGCTAGTGAAAAGTAAAGTGAAGGACATTGAACTGAATTTACCTGTGATTGGAATACGACAGTCTTTACCTAATAAATAGACACAAAAGGAATGACTGTTCTCTCATTCAAATAACCTAATTCGAAAAATAAGTAGTGGGCAGATGAATTCAACAAAATTTCTTTGCAACTATAGCTTTATTTACCTCAAATACACTCTTTAAAAATTTGAAAAGATGAAAGAGCACAGATATTATGGGTCAAAATATGCTAGAAAAGGGGCCCGAAGTTTTTTACCAATGATTTAAAATAGAACTTGGGGACTTTTTGATGACTGGACAGAAGGGGGTGCCTACTCCTCCAGATTCAAGGCACGCGACCCCATCTCTGGAATTCCCCGGGGTCCGTTTTTTCCCTCTTCACAAATTAAATAATTAATGTGTTACAAGATCTATCAATTTTGAATATTCAGGATTTTAGTAAACTGAATTTAATTACATTTCATGCCTTTAGAAACAGTAAACTGCTTTGTTTTTTGGACTTGATAAATTTCTGTAAATGTGCATAAAAGTTAAAAATTTGATCAGGATATACAAAATTAGAATTCCCTTATTGTATTACAGGAAAAATACACAACTTTGCACATTTTTAAAGTGGCCTGTTTTTGACGCAAATTAATGCCACTTTTTACAATCACATGCAAACAGACAACAAAATGCATTTTTAATACGTATGATTCTTTAATTTTATTACTAATCATTATTTCAAAACAATCCTGAAAGGTAATCGTCTTTTGGCAACTCTTGCAATGAACCGCCTTTCCTGCAATGCTAAATTCATGGTAATTTCTCTCTTGACTATGGACAACAATTTTATGCGCCTCTTTACGACCTCGCAACTTGAGTTTTCTGTTCATTAACATTAGTCAATGGCATATAAACTGATATAACCGTATTTGCCATGTAATTGACTTCTAACTGTTCTTTAAAAAAATGTTCCTCTAAATTGTATCAATAAACCATTTTAAAAAGTAAGCAATATGCTAAATTATCCCACCTTAAGTCCTGTTTCAGTCCGTAAATGGGTTTCTTATTAGTTTATATTTCGATAAATTTGATATGAGTATGAAAAATGAAACAAATACTCAAATTTAATACATAACTTTTTTTAATAAATGAAAAAAGAAAGCATCAAAAAAGCTTGATTAAGTAAGTTTAAAAAAAATTATGGTGAAACATATGGAGAAAACGAACTGTATTCCAGATCAAAAGTCCATAAAACAATACAAAACAGGAGCGGAGCAAACATCTATCTACTGTCGACAGGTCACATCCGCCGTGTGCTCCTCGTCATGATCGGGAAATAACAGAAAAATCCGTCGTCAATTCAGTCTATAAATAACGGACTAAAAATTAGATTGAAAAACGTCAGTCAGCATTTGACTCATGATAAAGTATTTGCTGACAAGGTCATAGTATCGACCATAGAACGTACGAAATGATGACTATGAGCGAGACTGCTGAAATTCTTGTTTCATCAATTTGTTTTTCAATAATTTACCTCGTTGTAGAAATTGTTCATACTTAAAGCATGCTCTTGCGTATCTAATCAACGGAGATATGGAAAGTCTGTACACGGGTGATGAAGTTATGTCGCTGGATAAGTAAGGGAAGTTGGCGATAGAAAAGTTATAGTCATCACTTTTATCATAGAGCTTGGTTGTTAGATTACCATTATCGTCTTTTTCAAGTAAAATATTTAAATATGAAAGAGATGTGTTAGAATCTGTGGTATTTTCTATCTCAAACTCACTAGGATATATCGTATCGACATAAGAATGGAAATTATAATTGTTAATCGAGAGTACGTCGTCGATATATCTAAATGTCGAGTTGAAGGCCACAGCAAGTGTTTTCTTCTTTTCACGCTTAAAATTTTGCACAGATTCTGCTTTATATGAATACAAAAATATGTCTGCTTATAACGGGGCTCAAATGGTACCCATGGGAATTCCGACTGATTGGAAGACATCTCCGAAAGCTGCATGTACACAGATATTGTCAATCAGAAACTCAAGCACTTTTTGATGTCGACTTCAGAGTACAATGTACTTGTGTGTACAATCAGAATGCTTTTTAACAAAATAATTTTGCAAATGACCAATGACAAGGTACGTAAATTTCCTACTTTTATTTTTGTTGAAAAAGCAGCTGTCAATGATATCGAAAACCTGGACTTTCATTTATCGTTGGGAATTGTTTTGTATAAAGCTGAAAAATCGTAAGTTTTTAAGCTGTTGATTTTGTTAAATTTTTGTGATTTGAAATTGTCCAAAAGTTCCTTGGAATTTTTAAGTATCCACATGGTCGATCGAATCAACGTACTTGTTACATGTTCATCAGATTTATTGATTATGGCTTATAATAGCCGGTTATGCAAATTTTTCCACGTTTTTAACACTTGGTGATTCCTTGAATAATCCTTTAGAAGCTGCTTCAAAAAATTGAAAATACTGTAAAGCAAGGCTTTATTGAAGACCAGAACATCTTAACATAAAATTATTCTTTTTAAAATAGTTTATAATTTCAAGTTGCAGATATATTGAATGGCATAACAGATTACAGTGAACGTGTACAAAATATGAAATATTTATAGAAACTCTCAAGAAAAATTTAAAATCTCAAGAAAATTTTTTTTGTCTGGATAAAAGTCTTACAAGATGCAAATTAAATTTTAAAGATTTTTTTTCAAGAATTTGGAAGAGAGAGAAAGAGAATAAAAATATATCTCATATTGTTGATAAAATTGAAGTTAGGTTGATGAGCAATGCATGGATTTTTAAACACAACAAATTAGTTCATCAAAATCGTGATAATATCAGTATATGAAGATAAAAAGATCCTGACAATTGTTTTACTGAGAGCAGTAAGCAGGTTATATTAAAATGCAGTGTCAGCTTGATATATTTTCAACTGGTTTAAATTAACTCTGAATAAAGGACAAAAGCTTATCTTTAAAACATCTTGAGTAGCTAGTCAGATGACGAATAAAATTCACAATTATTTTGCAAGAAAAATTTGAGTACAATTATAGTCCAGTTGGCAAATTTGTGGGTAGCACAAGAAAGTTTTATTTTTGTATATACACTATTCATCTTTTAAGTGAAAATATTTCTAGTTTTATACAAATTTAACACCCATAATTGACACAAGCGTAAAATCTGTATGATGATAAAAGGACGAAAATAATGAAAACTAATTAATGTAAAATTTTTGAAGGCAAAACAATCTGAAAATAGTGCATTAAGTGTAAAAAAAATATAATGAGATAACGAACAAAAATTTAGCTCAAAAGTTTTATCCAAACAATAAAAATTACAAGCAGCGCAAGCGCGGACCTCCTAAACATCAGAGATGGGATCAGGTCAGGTGCCATGGAGGAGTGTGTATCATCTGCATTATCCGAGGGGTTGGACTTGTCGTGTGCTCCCTGTCATGATCGGAAAATAACGGAAAAATCCGTAGTCCATTCAGTGTGTAAATAATGACCTAACAATAAGTTCATATATGAAAAATATGATGCATGGAATTTTTGTTTAATCACTCATTGATTCAATGAATGAAATACTGCAGAAAAACTCTTGACCTTATTTAAAGTGTTACATCCGCATTGTTGAACTATATCTGACTTTATATGTTGTCTCCTCTCAGACATAATCGATCTTCAAGTATTCTCAAAGATTATTGTAGCTTAGAAAAAATTGTATGGTCTCTTTTTTCTTGATCGGTCATATTGCCTTTTAAATTTCTTTTTAAAATGTATTGCTGAAGGATTTGGCTCCCCATTGTTATAGAATTCATTCAGATCATAGTGACCTAGTCTTTAATGACCTAGATAAACCTGTTTATCGACCGGCCTATTTAAAGCTCAAACAAAAACCAGCATCTATTTTTATAAGTAAGTCAAAAAAGATTTTCTGAAAATAAGCTGAAAATGCACCGGGAGCGAAGCAGGAAGGACAACTCTGAGTAGAAAATTGGTTGTGAATCATCGTTCTATTTGCTTTAAAAAACGAAAGACTTTTTGAATTTTTCTCTGTCTTCATATATTTGTAGATCTTATGTATAATGTGTAAAAGTTTAGAATTTCACTTTAACAGAAACGAAAGCATGAAATTTCTCATGTAATATAAAATGAGTTGAAAAATGACCGACACAAGTTGTCAAATAAGAAATTTTAAAAAAACCGCAACATGTTTTCCGAGTTTCACGAAGAAAAATAATATATAATAATGATGATTATAAAAATATTTTTAAAAGTGTCGCTATGTCAAAGAGAAAGCGATTAAATGTTTAATAATATAATTAAATATATCTACAGAAACTTTCAGATATTTTAGATTCATTTAGATAATTTTGAAAATAGTCTGTATAGTCAATGTGCACATGTAAAGTTAGAAATAAATAGAAGTGTCACAGAGCAATAGCCCGATTTTGTTAATTAATTATAAATGAGTGAGTTATAGGTTGCAGGTGCGCGGCGCAGGCGTTGTAGCCCTGTTTCCCAAGAGTGTAATTTGAGTTAGTTAGAGAGAAAGATAGTGGGCAAGCGAGGAATTATAATTTGTTTATTTGTCATTTCTGTTATCGTTGTTTATTGTGCATGATAGAGTTCTGAGAGATGAAAGTGAGCATTAGATTGATTTGTGTGAGAAAGTGGGCCCTGGGAACCTGAGTGAGAGAGAGAGGAGAACAAGTCTGAAAGTCAATGAGTGTGGACGTGTCTTTTTATTGTGAACTTTGTGCATTCTTATGACTATATTGCGTGTGTTGTAAATATGTAAATAAACGATGTAAATAAAAACAATCGTCATTATTAACCAGTGCCAGTGACGGGGAGGACCCCCGTCACAGAAGTGAACATTATTTTGCCTCTGTAATTCTGCAGTTTTTCTTATTAATGATTTTGAAATAGATGTTGTATAATTTTACATCTATTCCTATAAGTATGAACGCTCTGATTGTACACTCAAGTACTCTGAAGTCGATATTGAAAGTATACTGTAGTTCCTTATTGACGGCATTTATAGTAAATAGTCCTGAGAGACATAATTTTCAAACAAACTTGGAAAAATAAATGGACACTTATTAATGATGCGTTATCTATTAAACGTGACATCATTTATATGTCGAATCCATACATAAGTCGGTATTTTTTTGTGTGTGTGTCTATGTGTGTGTGGGTTTTGTGTGTGTGGGTTTTGTGTGTGTGTGTGGCTACAATGGCATTTTGAACAAAAATTGCCTATCATTGGTTCTGCTTGCATGTACACTTAATTTACACATCATATGTCCAGGAATGTTTCCCCTACCACCATCATGACAGTGTGATACGTCTCCATGCCACCTGCTTCCTCCTCTGATGTCTGTCTTTAAAGCTTTGTTTTTCTCTGCTCCTGATTTCTCTTGTTTCAGTAAACTTTTGAGCATGGTTACATGTCGTTACTTTCATATTATTTCCGATTTTCCCGTTGATGTGACGGGGGGTCTGCAAGGGACGGTTGCTGCTCAATCCGAATTGTATTATTCTAAAATCCTACGTATTCTGTAATAGTTCTTAAAAATCGATCATAAATGTGACTAAATACATATAAAATTGTATTATGAATTAATTTGGCAGTATCTTTCCTATTTTAATGGTTTTTTTTTTTTTTTTTTTTTACATTTTATTGTTACATGAATAAATGAATTTGACAAAAAGAAAACTTGAAAACACCATGTTTATAAGGTTTAAGCAATCAGTTTGCAAATAATGCCTTTTTTCTTAAGATCAACAGAATTTTAAACGTATGTGTTAAACTTATTTTTTTATTATGTATGCTTAAATATATCGAACCAACTTATTTTTTCAGTAACAACTCGTCATCGATATATCTATAGATAAAATTGAAAAACTAAACAAGAGAATGTTTTCCAGTTGTAATATTAATTGAATTTTCTTCCGAGCTGCTCGTCGCCCGCGTGGTATAGTGGTTAGACCGTCTGCTCTAGAGTCGCAAAGTAAGGAGGCAGTCCTTACGTCGCGGGTTCGAATCCCACTATGGGACGTAGAGACCGTTCTTCCGGATGAGAAAGTATAAACCGAGGTCCCGTGTCGCAGTAGGTGCTGGAACGAAAGACTTAAATCTGTATCACTGCTCAATGGCTGTAAGTGCCGAGCATAGGAGAAAATATAGAGTTCTCCACCGGCAAGTGGTGGCGTCTGCATATGAGTACAGAGTTCCCGAGAGGGACGTTAAACAACATACAATCAATCCAAGCTACCCTAACCGACCTTTTATTTTACTGAGTTCGAGGTGTTCTCGAACTAGTGTAACAAGTGTTTTCTTCCAATTATATGGGTATACTGTTTTACGTAGTTGTCATTCTTTTTACAATTTTTCTTCTGCTATGCGGTGTGGAATTTGTTTGTGTTTACCAAGGCTGATGCCGATTGTGGAGTTTTTCTTGTTACACGGAATTGTTGCTACAGTGTATCTGCAGGAATACTTTTAAGTTTTATGTAGATTTAATTTTTTGGTCATCATAACGTTGACCAAAACGCTTGTACCCTTACTCTAACACTCAGAAAAAGGAACTTTTTCTGATTTGCTATTGTCATTTGTAAATAAACTTTTATTTGTTAATTTTAATTGCTGATATAGATTACATATTTTGTAGGGTGCTGTTCTGCTAATTTAGGAGTTCCCATTTAGGTACGTATTACTGATAGTCAAGTTCCTTCCTGAGTTTCTATTTCCGATTATCAAGTTTTTCCTTTCGGTTATATACATCAAGAAATACACTTGAAGCTGTTGCCGACTTGCTCGTTCAGATTTGTCGCATTTTATATACACATATGAAAAGAATAAAACATTATTCATTTCCTCTGATCATGCAGTGAAATATATACATACATTTCCTCATTTCACGTATTTACTTTATATTTTCAATTCCTATTACACCCTGGCAGTAGAATTATTTGCAAAATAGACGTCGTGAGATACTTTTATTATTGCATGCTTTACTTATTGAAGCTAACCGTGGTCACTAAAAAGAAACAAAAACAAAGATAGTATATTTTAAACATACAAACGAGTAACATTATGTCGTATGATACAAAAAAGGTATTGGTGTAAATATTAAACGTAAAGCAAATTTTAAGGTATCAAAGGACTATTTTGACTGAAAACCAAAACAGCAAAGTTCCATATAGCATATCAGTGTATCAAAATACATTGTATGTTTAAGGAATCACTGTCTAGCTAGCAGAGTATGCCAGGGCATCAACGATAGTTGGAGACGTGGGATAATTTGCATAACGGGCGAAGTCCGTTATGTTCGCCCGTTATGCAATGCAGAAATTATCCTACGTTTCCAACTATCGTTGATGTTTCTGGCATACTCTTCTAACTAGACAGTGATTTCTTATATTTCCATTTCATTGAGATATAAAATTGTAGATTTAGATTTTTAAAATGTAGTTTAATAGATGTTTTAAAATTACAAGGGGTCTCCCGTTTCAATTGCAATAGTCACCTCCAAATGACGTCAAACACAAAGACATCCGCACGAGATTTACATGCATATTATGCCTTCTAAGCGTAAGACACTGAGACAAACGCACGAAATTTACATGCATATTATGCCCTCTAAGCACAAGACACTGAGACAACCGCATGAGATTTACATGCATATTATGCCTTCTAAGCGTAAGACACTGAGACAGACGCACGAAATATACATGCATATTATGCCTTCCAAGCATAAGACACTGAAACAGACGCACGAGATCTACATGCATAGATAAGCCCTCTAAGCGTAAGACACTGAGACAGACGCACAAGATTTACATGAATATTATGCCTTCTAAGTGTTAGACACTGACACAGACGCACGAGATTTACATGCATATCATGCCTTCTAAGCATAAGACACTGAGACAGACGCACGAGATTTACATGCATATTATGCCTTCTAAGCGTTAGACACTGAGACAGATGCACGAGATTTACATGAATATTATGCCTTATAAGCGTTAGACACTGAGACATAGACACGAGATTTACATGAATATCATGCTTTCTAAGCGTTAGACACTGAGACAGACGCACGAGATTTACATGCATATTATGCCGTCTAAGCGTTAGACACTGAGACATACACACGAGATTTACATGAATATTATGCCTTCTAAGCGTTAGACACTGAGACATACACACGAGATTTACATGCATATTATGCCTTCTAAGCGTTAGACACTGAGACATACACACGAGATTTACATGAATATCATGCCTTCTAAGCGTTAGACACTGAGACATACACACGAGATTTACATGAATATCATGCCTTCTAAGCATAAGACACTGAGACAGACGCACGAGGTTTACATGCATATTATGCCTTCTAAGCTTTAGACACTGAGACATACACACGAGATTTACATGAATATTATGCCTTCTAAGCGTTAGACACTGAGACAGACGCACGAGATTTACATGCATATTATGCCTTCTAAGCGTTAGACACTGAGACATACACACGAGATTTACATGAATATTATGCCTTCTAAGCGTTAGACACTGAGACAGACGCACGAGATTTACATGCATATTATGCCTTCAAAGCGTAAGACACTGCGACATACATACGAGATTTACATGAATATTTTGCCTTCTAAGCGTTACACACTGAGACATACACACGAGATTTACATGAATATTATGCCTTCTAAGCATAAGACACTGAGACAGACGCACGAGATTTACATGCATATTACTGTATACAGGGAAATTTTCGCCCCCGTTTAATTTTCGCCCCTTTCGCCCTCGTCGGAAGTGGGCGAATTTTAAACGGGGCGAATTCAAAGTAAAAAGTATAATTTCTTAAACAAAAATCTTTCTGGGCGAATTTAAAACGGGGCAAACTTGTTTCCGAATATGAAAGGGCGAAAATAACACGGGGCGAAAATAACCCTGTATACAGTATGCCTTCCAAGCGTTAGACACTGAGACAGACGCACGAGATTTACATGAATATTATGCCTCCTCAGCTCCTGATCCATTTCTTGGCGAAATTTACATGCCGGCAGATTAATCAAGAAAATCAAGTCTTCTAACTTTCAAAGAGTTATCACAGCGGAAACAAATAGAAATGGAAATATATTAAAACATATTTTCAAAAATACCCTTTTAGTCATTTTTAAAAGGGATCCAGCTTTTGGTTCCAAAATATTTAAATGTTTACCTAATAGCATTATGCATTATGGTTACGTTTATATAACATTCCCAACGTATTTTCACTGAAGATGAATTAAATACAATCTCAATTCTAAAGTGTTAGTTATTATGATATTTTAAGACAACAACAGGTTATCTCTCTTACATCAGATAGTTAAGTTGAAGTACAATTTACTAGGCATGACGAATTAATAATTAACAGAAGATGAAATTGAAAAACAAAATATTAAAATTTAAAATTGTTTTTGTATTTTATTTCCTCAATAATGGAATATAATGCATCTATATTTGTTAGAATGTTTATTAAATAAGCAAAAAACAAAAACAAAACCAGAAATGTATTGCTAATTTGAGGATACAATGGATTTCATACAAACAGCTAATAGTAAAAAAAAGTTAATTTACTTCCACGGATGTAGTGGGAGATGTCCAATGTGAGCTAGATTTTCCTGAAAAATCTCTATAAATAATTGTACCGTAACTGCTGTCAAACTATTGATTGTCATGTCATGGGAATTGGTAAAACTGGCACAAGTTTATTACATAATATGCAATGCTAAATATATTATTTATTAACTATTGTACGTGTAATTGTAATTTTGTCTCAACGTTTTAAACATTTTGCATGTCTTTCGATATTTTGCATTGGAGTTTTATTGTTCTTTCTTTATTTTTGCAATTTTTATTTTATATTACAAGTGTAAACAAATACCAAAGAGTGACTCAATATCGTTTTCTTTTTTAGGGTTACTTTTCACCTGCTTCCTGGTATTGGATATAAGTTTTTCGAGCTCCCTTAATATATGTTCACCATGCAATCAGAAAAATCCAGTTGTTTCTAATGTGACCTTAGGAGCAACCTGCAATCACAAAGTTTCCATTGACGCTATCAAAACTGGCATAAATTTTGTGATTCAGAAATTAAGTTTTCGTACTAAAGTATTGGTAAGTAGATATATAGTAATGCATGCATATGCATGTACGAATGAATTATTTTTCAAATTCAACTTTTTTGTATATCTATATTGTTACAAAAATCTTAAAATATTTTTCACACTTGTATGAATTGAATCAAACTGATAAATAAATATTTGAGAAACAAAAAAAAAAAATGGTAAGCAGATTTGCATATAATAAAAAAAAAGTAATTTTATAAAAATATTAAAAGAATATTTTTATCTATTCAGAAAAGAAATTTTGGTTATGTGAAGGTTCCTTATCAGAATCCACCCAATGTTCGTGTAATGTACCCTTTTTGTGGATTTCGTAGAAGAATCAAAAGGAAGGTAAGTCATCAGTCAATTTACTTTTCTGGAAAATACATGATTTTGTATCACTCTGTTACAATAAGGAAATCAATGTATCTGATATCTTTGTTTCCAGTTTGGTAAACACAAACATTCTTAAATGTAATATTGGTATTTTTTACGTTTAGGTTCGTTTCATACATGAGACTTATGCAAACTTAACCTTGGTATACGAAGTGTTAGAAACAGTTTCAATACCGCACGAGGCAGATGTCATACCTGCATCTTCTTTACAACCCATTATGTGTAGTTTATATCAGGCTAATAGGAACCTTCATTGCTCTAAAACAGCAAGAAAAAAGAAGGGAAAGATGAAAAGAAGAAAGAAGATAAAGAAGTTCAAAACGACAAAAGATTGTCGAATTAGAAGAAAAAGGTTTAGATATTCAAAACGAAATCATCCCGAACCTGGTGAAAAAGATCTGTTAAAGCTCAGAGTCGCGCAACAAATTTTGCAGGAAACGTTATTCTTTTGGGAAACCTATGTGGTGGAAAAAAATGGAACACTCATGCTTAAACAAAATGCTGAAGATCAGACAAATGTTCAGAGGATCATGAGATGCAAACGTAGAAAATATCGTAGAAGAGATATATTAGCAAAATATTCCATGAAACAGAGGCATAGTTATTATTTGAACTTTATTGTATCGTAACCGGTGATTTAAAGTATGGCAGCTACCATTTGAATTCTCACGAACATCTCTGTCAGCATTATAGCATTATTTTACTTTGATTCCTTCCATTGATTTTTTTCTCTTCATGAAATATATGGAGATAAAGAACAGGTCTATAGGAGTTCAAACGTCAGTTTAACATAATAGAGTAGGAGCAAAGCAAACAAAGACCTCCAAAACATCAGAGGTGGGATCACGTACCGCGGAAGATTGAGCATCCCCTACCGACCGGTCACACCCACCGTTTGCTTCTTGTCATGATGGAGAAATAATGGGAAGATAATCCTTCGACAATTTAGAGTGTATAAAATGGCCTAGCTAATAGTATGGAAAGCGTCAGTCAGCGTTTGACTTTATGAAAAATTGTATTTCCTGACAAGATTATTCTATCGACCATAGAACTTTCGAAATGATGATTTTAAACGAAACTAACAAGTCATTATAGAAACTGTAAGGAGTTTTATCTCATGCATGCGTTTATCTCATTATAATTAATTTTTCGGTAAATATAATTACATGAGGTAAAAAATTTAAAAAATATATGTAGCAGTTAAAATGTTTGTTCTGATTGATTTTTTTTTAGATTTCTTTTTTGTCGTAAATAGAAATTTAGATTCTGAATAATATTAATTCTTTTAATACTTTTGATACATCCTCAAATGTTAAACAAATTAACCTTATCATGATTAATTTATAACAGGTACAATAAAAAGTAGCTTTACAATTTCAAAAGTGTATTTGTTGTTGTGAAAAATTTTGTTGTATGGATAAAATAAGTTGTATTGCTAACGTAAAAAATGTCCCTGAAAACTGAAAGAAAAGCTTGACTCTTTCAATGACACTTAACGCTCGAAATTCAAACTGGGAGGGACTTTAAATAGCTTAATGACCTATGCGACGGTTAAGTGAGATAAGAATTCACCTACGTATTTAATGCCCTGAATAAAGCAACCCTAAGTGTGTCAAGTTATTTAAGGAATTTACCTGTAGAGGGAAGCTATCGTAGTTTATTTATACTCGGGCATAAATCCGCTTTCTTTTTTTATATCAAGAAAGCAACTATTTTTGGACCACTTTTCGAAACTTATCTTATTTCATTTAATTCTCTATTGAAAAAAAAAAGAATTATATTTGAACATAAAACTGTGTTCCAATACGTGTAGATGAACAATCTCTTCATTAAAAAAAATATTGATTGATTGCCTTTTCACACATGTGTAGTATATAGTATATTTGATGTAGTTTATTGCTTACATATTTACGTAAGCAAAAGTCTCAATATTTCCGGTACAAATTAATCATACGTTAATGCTCATTGTGTAAGCCTTTTTGCTGCCGGTTTATCTATATTTTTTAAATATTTTTTTTCCTATTATTAGTATACCAACTCTTTTATTCAATGTTACTTTTGAATTTATAAAACAAATATGTCTAGTCAAGTATTCATGTCTTTAAAAACCTAAAAATATTTTCCTTTTCAATACATACTTTTGTCAAATCATTTGCACTTGTAGTTCTTAAAACTATAGAGAAAAAATAGAGACTGACAACCATGTTTATTTATAATTCATAATTGTTGAATTATAATATATTGCATATTTAAATGGATATTTAAATGGATAGTTCTAAATCTTTTTCTAATGTTTTTAGATAAAACCAAATCAATCTCAAAGTGACTGTGCTTACTTTTCAGTTTCAAAAATTTATTTTTGACTGCAGTGTATGTTTCTATATAAATAGAAATTATAGAATTAAATTAAGAAATTTTGACAATTGAGCATGAAAACTGCTCTTTATATCCATATTTTATTCAAGTAAATTGACTGATAAAGGCATTTTAAATATTACTCTATATTCATATTAAACATTATTGAAAAGAACATTTTTATATAACGTAAAACTCTTTGTGAAAAAAAATTAAATAAATGCTATGAAATTCATAATAAACGTATCATTTTGAAGCGTCTTTTTTGCATAATTATTTTATTTTATTACTTTCTGACCCTAAAAATTTGATTCAGAAAATCACTTTTCTGAATAAAATTCCTCTTTTTAGTCGGATTCTATATTACATTCAATACAGATCAGGCATTTCCTGTCCCGTTCATTGAGAATATACACGCACCAGGCTCTTAACGGAAACTTTCTATACAGAATCCTAGTACCGGAAGTTCTCTTTTTTCACTTCTTTGAACACCCTTAATCATGTTATGTAATAATTCAAACCATGCCCTAAAATAGTTTTCAGATGTATCCCAAAATATATTTCAAATATAACCTGGCGTCCTAAAACAGTATCAATAGCATCGAAATACATGTATATCAATTAATGCTATAATTATAATTTGTTGAAGCTTACATGTAACGTTTAATATGATCGACTTTATTTCAATAAAGCATCGGTAATTTTGTTCTTCCTTTTTCTTTTTTCACCTTACATATAATATGAACTTGTATATCAAGCGAAATGCAAATTTCAATTTTTTGTATTTTTCTTACATCATGTCAATATCATCAAAATACATTTTTATGCTAAAGCAGCATTTCCCTTACGTATACATGAGCAGATGATTCTAATTATCGTGTAGCATAAAAATGATTTCAAAATCTTATAAGCCTTAATTCTAAAAGTAGACCAAAATCACACAAAAAAGCATTTATCGTAAATTTAATACAGATAAAAATTATCTGAAGACATATACATTCAGAGTAAGATTCAGATAACGATTGGTCCATTTAAAGTGGACCAATCACAGCTTTGTAATATAAGGAGTGTCTGTCTCTCAGGGCTAACATTCACCTTGGAATATCATTTCTTTCTGATTGATAGCCATTGTTAAGTTTTATTACGTTGCACTTTCTAGTCTATTAATAGCTCCACGAAGAAAGTGAAAGTAAGAATGCGAAATAATAAACCTTTTATTTGTATAACTGGGTATATTTTAATGTTGACAGAAAGAATATAAGTTTACAAGTTTCTTTTCTTTGAAATGGATTTTCTTCAAATTCATCAAGAACAGAAAAAATTATTTTTGGTTATTGATATTTTACCATAATTATGAAACTGAAAAAAAACTTCATAAATAACATTTCGATTTAAGAAAGAAAATATTTAAAATACCTTTCAAGCTTACTAAACAATGATCGTTGTATTAAATTTTCAAACTTATCTGAATATTTTTTTACGTTTTAGTAAAATTTAATTTATAATAAATTAAATCACGTTTTTCAAAATGATAAAGTACCAATTTGAAAACAGGTCCTATATAATTCATTTATAATGTTAGTATATTGTACTTTTGCACGTTTATATGCAAAGTCATTTTGATAAAGTATTCCCCCACAAACTAATTTATTCAAAGATTTTTGAGGCATTTTAGTTTTAAATCTTCAACACAAATAAATCCTTGGTAATTTTTATTGACTTTCAATAAAAAAGTAAATAAAAGTCATGGGTGGATTTTTATAGTACTTGTACCGTATAAGTGGAAATATTAGCGAGACAATTTAGCGATTTGTCCTTAAAAACTGTTGAATTATTTTTAGCGAGATGTTATTTTAGCGATTTAAAAATGCATCTTAAAGAAGCTTTTACAACAAATAAAAAAAAACGCAATTAATTCTTAGCGATATTCAATATAAGCGATATCGGCACCCTCTCTACTAATGCAAAATTAAATCCTCGCTTAAAATTCTACTGAAATGGTAATGCCTGTTAATCATAAAAGAATTTTTTTTAAAAAATAAAACCACGATACTACTTGAAAGTCTTCTTAAACAATTTCTTCAAGGAAAAAAATGGATTTCTCAATATTATATAAATCTTAAAATTTCTTATTTTTGATATTTTTAAACGATGGTCATTCCATTATTTGGATATTCTTTTGAGCAGAACATGTAATTTATATATATAGAAAAATATCGACTTTGAATTTATTTATTGACTTTAAATATCTTTACACGGAAATAGAATTCATTTATTAATTGAATCTGATAACCAATTGTATTCTCTCATGTACATAATTATATGATATTTATTTTTACGATGTTTCATTAAAAGACAAAATAATAAAAATCCCCCCCCCCCTCAAAAAAAGAGAGCTATTTTACGAATATTGAGTAAATTTGCTGAAAGTCACCGTGTACTTCCTCTAAAGCTAATTTCCTCTATAAATTTAACTAATTTAATATTTTTAATAAAGTAAAGTCTAAAACCATTGTTTAAAATGAGATAGTTATCTGATTCTAAATATCCTCCTTCACAAATTAAAACACGTCCTACATCAATGAATCTCATTCAATCAATATAAACTGTCAAACAAAATTAGCACACATATTATAATTATCAATAAGTGAGGACTGTCGCGTTGCAAAGGCGTGTAACAAAATGTAATTTAAAATTTGTAAAGAAACACTTTTGATATAAATTTTCATACAGTCAACATGTTTTTTGTTTTGTTTTTTCAATATTGGCAAATCAATTCCTTCGACGGTAGACATGAACATTCTGCTTCATGCATGTATGTTTCTTTTTTAAATAAAGGAAATGAGCAAAAAACTTAATATTATTTAAGGACATACTTTGTTTCATCCGAAACATCTTGAAAATGAGTACATCAATGAATGTAACCTGCAGATGTAACTAGTAAGACAAATTGTACAATTTTCCTTTAAAATTGATTAAGTTCTATTTTATTATTATCATTTATTATCTATTTATCCCTAACAATATGGCTTACAATTGTATTCAGAAGTAAATCTTATAATGATCTACAAAAAAAGAAAGCAGAAAAACATTTTCAAATTGTATTTAAAAAATACATTCTATATTTTCGTATATTTTATATCGATCCTTGTTTTTATTACTGTGCTTTTAATCTTATATTTAATTTTGTTTACAAATTTAAAGGTTTTTTTAAAAAGAGAATTGACAAACAATTTTGTTTAAACAGGACTTATTAAAATAATTTACTAAACGCCAGTCTTCAATCTTTGATTGTAGCCGTTTCAGAAGGGGATGTCCATTTCAAGTTCAGTCCAATTTTGGACGTTCCCATGTCATAAGTGGGAATTTTTAACTGAACATGACGTCAAGTATAAATTAATAGTGGCCATGATTTCCGGTCATTTCCGGCCATTTGTCCTTTGATAACTTAATGAATTATTTGGAAATTTTATAAATAAAATTCAGCAAAACCTGATAATTATATAGCATCCTTCCCTCTCAATCTTTAAATACCGGGACAAATCTTCCTCAGATGTATACTGCATCAGGTAAACCTTATTTTGAAAATGTTTAAAATTTTAAAAGGAAAAATAAAGTAAAGAAACTATTATCTCAGATTAAAAAAAAAATTAAAAAGTTTGCATAAAAGGATTAAGGTTGTGCTACGATAACAATTATTTAAAAAGAAAATTCCATTCAGCTATTTGAAAGTTAGAAATGTTTTAAAGCCTTTGTTAACTTTGAAAGTGCAAAATATGTTCGGTGCATTGTTCTCAATAGCCTTCTTTTCTTTACAAAATTTCCTGTTTTGCATCTGAGGATTTTCCGTCTCTTAATAATATAAACATTTCTGAAAAAAAAATCGCCAATTTTTTTAATGCTATTTTGTCTGACATTAATAACAAACGTTGCAGAAAAGCAATATTTCCTTCAAAGGGGGTGCGGAATGCATAAGGGGAACACTTTCAACAGCTAATCTTCAGAAGCGTAGGAAAAGGTCTATAAACTGTATACTTTTAAAGAAATTTTATTTTATGGGAACAATGGCCCCTTGCTCTTATGTACAAGGAAATATTTTGAGTATATGGAATTGGAATTAAACGAATTAGCCAATGTTATGCTCAAAAAGCATATTTTACTCCTTATTCTGATTTGATTGGTTGACATTACCCTTGACCTTCAAAAAGATAAACTGCATGAAACAGACGTCTTGAAATGATAAGATAATTAATTTCAAAAAATATATCAGCATTATACTTGCATGAACAGTGAACATGTTCGTCTACATCTACACGTTTAATAAAAGAAACACATGTCAAACATAGTGCATTGCATGTTATATTTAACACAGGAAGTGAAATATGATTAATGATACGACAGAGGAATACATTGTGTATTAACATCAAGCATGCAGAAATATATATAGGAAGTTCATCCGAAATGTAAAGAAAATGATTTATAGTTCTGTTTTTAATTTGTTTTGAGACCAAGAATTTTTTTTTATGCTGACAGAACGAAAATTCTGAAGGAAACAGATTTTACATTAGAGTGAAAGTAAAATTTGGTGAAAAGAAGACTGCTGCTTTTATTTTATTAACACTTTGTTTTTAAAATACATGTACTATAAATTATAATTTTTTTTCTTACAATCACCATTTCGTTTTTTTTTTAAATCCTTTTATCAATCTTTTGAACATTTATTAAATTTTTAAAACATAATGCTAGATTTCCTTTAAATTATTGCACATTGAACACATTGAACACTTGAACATTGAACTTTAAAGGATCTTCATTTATCGAAAAATTAATGCATGTACCAACATAAGTAAATTAAATTTTGCATAAAAATAAATTGATTACTAGAGTCAGTATGATTAATTTCAATGAAAACTGAAAAAAAAATATGTACTATAAAATCATATATTTTCAAGGGGTTAAATTTTTTGTTATGAGTAAAAACTTTTTGTTTGTGGGGATTTGATTTGGTAAATGATGAAAAGTTTAATAGTTAGGTATGTAGCATTTGACATGTTATCGTTGGTCTCTTCATACCTTGAAAACAACGATAATTAAAACCCCACGAAAATTTCTGATTTCACATTATTTTATAAGATACATTATTTTACATGTACATATAACTCAAACAGTAAAACCAAACATATATAATACAATATGACATTTAAAAATGCTTTAAGTGAACTTACTGAAATTCGAGCGCAAATATTCCTTTATAAATGTTCATCGTTCTCCAAAGATTTATATTATAAACTGCACGATGCTTTCTCAATTAAATTCAGATCATTACGTTTTAGTATAAAATGCTACAAATATTTGCCAGCAACTTGCGATCAGTGTTTTGTTGCATATTTTTTCAAGAAATATAAAATTTTCTAAAAACCATTGATTCCACTTCCCAGAAATCAAACATCAATATGGGCATTGTATTGTTTACGTTTGAATATGACAGTCAATGCGCGATATTTTCAATGTAAAAATACCTCCTATTGTTCAGAAGGTAATAAATATGTAAAACTATAGTAATTTGCCTCAGTGTGCATTGTTTTGTAATGTCCTAATTCTTAGAAAATGTTGAGCATTCACATTTTTTTAGAAAAAGAAAAACATGCGTTATGTATTTTCATACATGTATGCTGATAAATATGCTTATAGATATGTCTTATAATGCAAAGGTATTTTCTTAAAACAGATTTTCATCTGATTTACGAACCGCCATCGATATGCTTTGCTTTGTATTCAACGTATCCTGAAAAACAGAAGAAAGAGATTAAAAGATTTCTGCACAAACAAGGTCCCAGTTTATATTACCTTAATAAAATTTTATTAAATATATCAATGAGCTAAACAAATGAACATAAAACCTATAAAAAGTAAATTGTCATATGATTCTGCAAAATATTTGTGACTCTAAACTTTTTATATATTTAAATACAATTTACGACATTTATGACATTTCAGAGTTAAATTTGTCTACAATTTCAAATACTTTATTCAAAGTAATGTCGAAAATGTACATTTATCACCACATGGTTTTTATAACTTTCAATGAAACAATAGATTTCAATGTTTAAATTTAAGCGAACATAAAATCACCTTAAAACTTATAGATTATTTACATACAAAATGTTATTTGAATATTTGTAGTAAATAAATATCTTCATCTCTATTTCCGTCATTTTATGTGATGCCCTTTCAATGTCAAGGGTCTTAGTCCATAAATCTGAAATATAAATAAATATAAGACACAGCATACGTCCTAACATTGGGAATGATGAAAATGCAAAGTTTAAAATCTATGTAATGATATTTAATCAGCGTCATACGGTGCTTAATATGGAAGAAATTTCGAAATACTAATTATACTACCTTGGTAATTAAAGAAAAGCTATTTTTAAGCATTAAAACGTAGTGACAGGAAACTTTCTACATATACATATGTAAACAAATCACAAAAAATAACCAATCGTAAAAAATGTCAACAGGCTATCTTGAAATATATAATGTTTCAAATAATTGCTATTTTATTCAAAGATAATTTCTTTGAGATTAAAAAGAATTCGGTTGTCAATTTAGAGAACATTTAATTTTACAGAAAAAATAGAAGGAAGTGATTAACTGTGTAAATAATTAACCAAAATAATTGATCGAATTCGATTAAGTAATTCAAAAATGATTACAATTTCTTTCATGCGCAAAAATGATCGGGAAATCGAAAAGAAGCAAACTGTATTATTACACATGTCTCATTGTACCCTTCATTAAAAGACGCCATGTACTTCTACAATTCATTTTATTCCACTAGGTAAAAAACATTATGGCTTTTTGCAATGAATCCATTTAAAAAATGAAGGGAAAAAAAACAAAGTACACCTTCTCTCATTTCTTGTATATATATATTTTAATTAACATCTTCACATCGCTTACAAACATTTAAATAATAAAAATGAAAAAGGATTATTTTTTTCATTTTTGCAAAAATTGACAATGCTTTCAACTTTACACATAAAATTTTCTCTGTAGTTACTAATTTTTAATACATTATATGGAGATAATCAACAATATTCATCATTAAAATCCATTCAAAAATTCCAATTCAGGAGCAGAACAAACACAATTACTTCTAAAATAGAAGAGACGGGATCAGATTTCATATACGAATGAACATCCCACGACACAGTGTGCTATTTGTCATGAACGGAAAACAACGGAAAAATCACCCGGCAGTTCGTTGTGTAAATAATGGTTCAAGAATTAAATTTTAAAAAATGTTAGTCTGGATTTGACTAAATGGTTTATATTTGCTGACAATGTTACTGCATTGTTTATAAAACGTACAAAATGATGCCTTTAAAAGAGACTATTGATATTCTTGTTTCATCAACCGGATTGTCAGTAAATAACCTCGTTTTATAAATTGTTAATATGCACAACATGCTCTTGTGTATGGAATCATCAACTGAGGGATATAAGCTCCGTATGCAGGTGATGAAGGTATATTGCTGCAAAGGTATATGTAAGGGAAGTTGACTATTGAAAAGTCAAAGTCATCATATTATGATAAATCTTGGTTGTTAGATAAAAATAAACATTTTTTCTCTTAAAATTTCGAAAAAATGAAACATATATGTCAGATTCTCTTGTATCTTTTATTCATGCTTACTGGGATATATCGTGTCCACAAATTAATGGAAGTAACTTTTGTTAAATCATACACGGACTATATCGTCGATCTATCTAAATGTCGAATTGAAGGCTGCAGCAAGTGTTTTCTTCTCATGTATTGTGTATATATTTTGCTTTATACGCATACAAAGATAAGTCTACTAATAATGGGGCGCAAAAGGAACCGATGGGAATGCCAACAAATTCTTGGACGACCTGTTCTCCAAACAGCAAACAGATATTGTTTAGCAGAAACACAGGAATATTAACTTTCAAGTATTTTTGTGTACATTCAGAATTATTTTAACAAAACAATTCTGAAATTACCAATGGCAGGGTAAGATAATTCATGAGATCCTTTTTTAAAGAAAAAAAAACACTTTTAGTATAGTCCTACACATTTAACCATTACCGCTTTACGTCGACGTAAAGTATGTGCATGATGAATTCTTCAAAATATGTACATATAATTTTAATTTGGTATTTATAACAATATTAAACGAAATAAAAGTTATTTGAGAGAAAAGGAAAAAAAGAAACCAGCAACACATTCTTATCGTGACTGGGATAACTAGAAACACCAGGGATTGAACCACATGCCTAAGAGTAGTTAACATCCCTTTTGAAACACACTCGTTTTCCTTGGTACTGGTCAATAAATGGGGTCATTCAATGAATTATCTGAATTGTCAAAGCTGTATAAAAATGTTCGTCTAACAAAAGAGGACCGCCAGATTATCTCTATTTACTAAACAAGGTTTTCATAAATAAATATTTCTTACCAGGTAATCTAATTTACCAAATTTAACACTTATTAAATAAAACATTTAATTAATGGAAGCATTTTTCGTCATTTATTAGCATAAAATAAATTTTGCGTTTAATCTAAATTTATTCAAAAAATGAAAATACCCATGACTACGAGTTTTAAATTACATATTGTACCCGGACGTAAAACCCCAAACCATAACAACAGATGTGAAATATTTAAAAAAAAATGCAATTTTAGCTACCTGATTGGGTGTATACAAATTTAAAAAAAAAAAGATGCTTAAAATTAATCTGAAAAAACACTATTTTTGCTTTCTAAATTATAGTATATAAATACAAGAGGTTTTATATTGTTTTATTACAGTATATTGAAAATGATCGTAAAGACTACATGTAAGAAATCTATGGCAAATTAATAATTACAGTTTTGTACATTGAATACTTATTTTGTCAGCTAATTGTGAATCTAGTGTTAAACTATCGATAGCAATGTCTTTTTATGGATTTTTTTTTCTAACAGACATTTGCTAACAGGTGTTCATCACTAACAGCAAAACTGACAATATAAGATTTCCTTTATAATCATTTAGGAAGTTTTAATCGTTCTTCGTTTTTTCATGATAATATATATGATAAATGTATAATAAAAACACGAAAATAATCCATTGTAGCGTTTTCCAAAATGTTTTTTCTGTGTTCTCTGCTCTTAATATTTATTGTTTAATTTGGTTTATGGGTATAATTGATATATATTTTATGTATCTCTTATATCATCTTTTATTCCAATTAATCAGTACTGGTAGTGTTTGTTTACATCGTCTTGTGTCGGACAATGCCCGTACAGGAACCTAGCCCTTTACCTGTGTGCTCGCTGAATGTGTCCCTGCCATGTGACTATAAACCGTGTAACAAGTCGCCGTCCTATTGCCGGTCAATGCTGAGGGAGGAAAGAAATCTAGTCAGAAACCAAATCAAGCGGCTTAGATATAAACTCAACGAAACAATTAAGGAGGAGGTAAGAGTTTTTGGTTTTTATTTGTTTTTTTATTGTTTGTATTTTTTTTTTGTTTTTTTGTTTTTTTGTTTTGTTTTGTTTTTTGCGGGGTGGGGGTTATTTTCTTACACAATTTAGATGCTCAATAGAATACACGAAAAACAAAATAAACCCTACAGGTTTGTTCAATTTCAATTAGAAATTCAAAGATATATCAAGGCTAAAATTAGTATTTTAACTTCTGAGAAGAAAAGTCTTAAAAATAAATTTCCCTGTATACTAGTATACAAACAGAGTAAGAAATAACGAAACAGTAAGAAAACTATAGGGAACTTGAAATTATTTTAAAAGAAATTGTTCATTGTACATTTGTATGTTAAAAACTTACTTTGATATTTATCATGCAAACTGAGATTTTACTCTTCGGGGTATAGACATTTTTTGTGCTAAATATATGTTGAATTATTCATAAAAACACAAGGGTCAGCAACACGTTTAGTTTAATTGGCATTCTGCTTGAAGATTTAATAAAGTGATAGATTTAAATGTAAGATTTTCAAAACAAAGCATTTTAGAGAGTGAACAGGCTAATTTGCACAAATTTAAGTTTCCGATCTTGGGAATGAAATTAAATGAAGAACGTCATGGTGTTTATAAATTTTGTTTCACATCTACGAGAGAAGCACTTCTAGTAAGATGACCGAATTATTTGTTTTAATTATGTTAATTTTTTGACAGTAAGCGTTGTCCCCTCTTAACCTGCTATTTGTTTTCTATTCAGGGAAATATTCGCCATCAATCACCGACCAGCACGGACCTTTCGTCGCATTTTCCAGAGTTGATTAAGGTAAATGTTTATTACAGACAGTGTCATAATGACTCTCTTAACGTACCATGTGATCTGTAGTACAACTCAGATCGCAGATAACAGAATATAACATACCTTTCTAATGACCGTTATGCCTCTTATACAAGGACATTACTTTTATTAATAAATTATCGCACTGTAATGCATTGCTATGCATAATTGAACAGAAGCAATAGCTGAAATAACTTCCTATATTTGTCTTTCTCGGTGGATTAGGTTTAACTGAACGAAAAAACTGAACAGTACACCATTTAAATACCAAGGACTGACGTTTTATTATATACTTTGTTACTTATTTTTAAGGATTGCATTAAGAGTTTTTTTTTGTCTCTCCCATAGGGCGAAAATTTGGAGAAAAGTTTTTCATCGCTTTTTCGGGTTTTGGAGGCTTTATTTGTTTATACATCCCAGAGATTACAACAAGAAGAAAAATTACAGCTCAACACTAGGATAAAAGGAAGACTTATAAGGATTCAAAGATTACTGAGTAATATAATGTGCAGAATTTACCGGGCCGAACACATCCAAAATAAAACTCAGATACATGGAATCTGTCTCAATATACAAGCAATGTATACACAGTCAATATATGGAATGTTTGAGCGGATTCTAGCAAGAGTGGACAGCGGGAGAAGACGGAAAAGAAGCTGCAATCCAAACAAAAACAGAAAAAGGAGAGCTAAAGGTCGAAAAACACAGAAAAGAAAGTCTTCAAAGAAATTATGATCATGTTGTTTTAATGAAGTCAACCTGTGATATCAAGTTGTGAAATCCATGCTGATACTCTTGCCTATTTGCAATTACAATGTGCATTTTACGTGATTAACCACTCTTTGATAGAAGCATTTTGATGGTCTTTTTTTTACTTTTGAAACTACCTTACTTTTACAATGCAATTTACATTTTTACCTTTTGTTTTACATGTGGATTCAACTTAACATGCAATAATTTTGAAAAAAGTGTTCTTATACATGTATTCATATTTTCTTCAATTTTTGAAGATTTATTATTATGTCGAGTAAAATAAAATGACAGCAATATTTTACCGTTCTTGTAATTGCAATTGCAACTGCAGAAAAATGGCTGGGGCTACTTAAAGAAACATACATAAATGAAATAACTGAAACACAGCAAATGAGGTGCAATTTTCCTTTGAGGATTTTTGCTCTAACAAATGCTGAAGATCCTGAAAGAGCAATGAAACTACCTATCATTTAATGACTGAATGGTCACCGAGTTCTACCTTACAATTTTAAAAGCAATGTCTAATATTTTCTTTAATGTTACATACAATGTAATTTATCAGAGTTCTTTTTAAACATACAAAACTAAGTTGATATTTGTTCAAGGAAGGAATTTGTCCTTCAGATAACTTTTGTCCAAAATATTTCTTGAAAATACCTAACGTTCCATCAAGGTCCATTCCAGCATATACAGATCTTGTCGTGGTATTAAACATGTGTTTTCGAGATGTCGAACATATCAATTTTTGCAGGGGAATTTCAATGCTGTCCATATATCCGCTATGGATTGCATACCATACAAAAGTGGTAAACCACACTTAAAAGTGCTGTACAGAGGTGTGATTCTTATAATGCAATGGAGATTCATCTATTTTATATCTGCCAGGCATCGGTATCTTTGACAGTATTTGAATGAGTGACTATGCTAATGTTGTATTTTGAGACACGTCTTAACAAAACCGATATATCCGTATCCGACATCTTTGTTATTTTTGTTGTAATATCTATATATAAAATATAGAGTATTTGGTCCCGTTTGAAAAATCATTAATTCATACCTCAAATAGGGGAACATTTGTTGAAAGTGACACTATATTTTGCAAAAGTGTATTTGATATTTAAACCATGCTGTACGAAATACATAATTATCCTAATATAAACTCTAAACTGTTCTGTGTTTAATGTGGGGAACAATTTTCTACAATATGAAGTGATTCTGTTCACCACTCCCTTAAAAAATAAGAATAAATGTTTATTAGTAAACAAGGAAAAATAAACAAAAGCATTCCATCAAGTTGCGTTTATTTCTCCCTTAAAACCCTAAATTCCTGCGGATTAAGGTTTGACATGAGCTGTTATATACCAGGGTAAATCCTATATTACTTTCCTGCTAAAGGGTTTGTCACAAAACAATTTATTTACTGTTTTCAAATGTTGCTTATATTTACCGGTATATTGAGAGGATCTCTTGTTGAAAAATTGCAAGGTGATTCAATTATGTGAAATATGATTAAATTTCATTATATACATGTAAATTTCATAGTTTAGTCTCCTACCTTTGAAGCTCGATGAATTATTTTCTTTCGCGAATGTTCATCTGTCTTTCATTGGCTAGCTGTTTAATTGTCTGTCTGTCTCTCTGTCTGTAATTTTTTTTCAAACTTGGTTTTCCGCTCATTTTTCCTTGACGCTTAAAGATATTGAGCAGATTTTTTGTATGCAGGTGTATCAGGATCAGTTACAGATGAAGTCTGCATTCCCTTTCGATTCAATCATTTGGGGGGGATAACCCTCTTTCATTTTTTTTTTATGAATTTGCGCACTTTTGATAACAATATAAGCAGATATTGCACAGATTTAAATGTGAGATGATCTTAATGCAATTTTGATACATTCTTTGTTTACTTCCAGTTCAATACATTTTGACGAAATTTGAACTATTTGATTCAAATTTTACTGAAACAAAATAACAGTTGCCAGTGGGAAAGTAGTATTGTAATTGCTATAATCCCAGAATTCTGGTTTTTATTGAATTTTGAAAAGTTTTCTTTTTTATTATAATACTATACATTGAAGTCCACTGAAACAATACAGATGGAGTGCAAAGCAAACACGGACTTTTTGAAGTGTTGTAGTGTATAGATATTATAAGCAATATTCTATATATAGAATAATATCGAGGCATTTCGAGAGGTATTATCTGTATTTCTGTGTTTCAGTTGTAATGATAAGAAGAGCTGTGACTGGTCAATCTTTTGTAGAAAATTTCAAATAATCGTATATAAATCCAGTTATATAGCATATGAAACAAACATTCATGTAAAATGAAAAACACTAAAGGTATCGAAAATTAATTATCATTTTGTCCATTATAATACTTTTTCCTTAATTCTAATAATTTACGTGTATAAAACGTTGACTATTTACTATGATCTACTATATCATTTCGAAAACTTTTCTTTATGAAAACAAGATGATCTTTTTTTCTTCAAAAGTTGTGTTAATATATTAGAAAATAATAAAACGTCATCTTAATATCCCAAAGAGAAATGTAATAAAATATGAAAAAAATATACGGATTAGAAAATAAAAATTTTTGTGAGGGGTAAAAAAAAAGGAACGTCCTAGGATAATAAATAATTCCAATAAAATTTCAATGATAGTGTGTACAATCCTTGCTGTCTTCCTTCTGACCTGTGTGCAAGGTGAAAGCACAGCAACAGTGAGTTCTGAATGCGCAGCCTCCCTGAACAAAGCACGACAATACGTCATCAATCCTTGTGGGGGGCCATGCCCGGCCATGAGCCGTGACGTCATGATAATGCAAATGAAAGAGATATCAAGAAGAGCTAATCTGGAAATCGAACGATATCTTAAACTATTTGATGTAAGGAAATTCATATTTATATTATGTATACATGTATAACAAGTATAAGTAAGTATTAAAAATCAGTAAGAGGGCAAATTTATTTCAGACACATTAACTTGTATTTGTTATGTGCGACTGTATAGCAAAATACCTCCATTTCATTTTTGGAAAAATTCTCTTATTATAAGAGTCTTACCATGAAAATTTGAAATAAGACAACCATTCCAGAATACTCTATAATTACTACAAATCAGGAACCTTAGAAATCGTATTGAAAGACTTCATTCAGTTAATAAATGAATTGATAATACACATGTAGTAGTTTCATTTTGAATGTAAACATAACATAACAGGGAAAGGGCTAAAATAGGCTGCGCCTGCTGCCCAATCCTATTCACAATAACATCTGTTGTGAATAAAATATTGTTTAAATTGAATTTAAATTTAATAACATAACATTAGAATAAGAATTTTCACTGTATCAAAATGTATAGTATATGATTAAAACATTTCCTTATAACATGTTTACCTCCCTTTACAATTATGATATATATCTTCCGTTTTGTTTCCGGCAGGCTCACGGGTTCCTACTTCCTTTGCAGCTGACCAACCCCAAACTAGATTTACCAACGTTCAAAAAGGTATGTATATGTTTGTCCTGACCCCAGAAGTGTCTCGTACTTTGGTGCTACTAGAAACGCACTTTTCCTATGGTAATATCAGGTTTAACTCGCACACGATTTTTGCAAATTTACCTAAATTTTTGGGAGAAAGATAACCTCGCATTCTTATGATAATGCCGTAATGCATTATTTAATATTGAAATTCGACTTTTGTAAGTGTTGGTTAGACTTTCCCTCTTTCCTAGGATATAGGTTCAATTGAACAAGGCCTGAATTAAAATATGGTGATAAACAATCCACATTACAAGTGAAAATATCTAGATTAATGAATATGTGTGAATATTTCGAACAATGATCGATCTCATCCAAACAAATGTTGTTCATATTGAAAATCATAAATTTTTAGAATAAAAAATTACAATAGATAGTGGAATAAATATTATACGATAATTAGCTTCAAATTACATTTTATACAATTAATTTAACTCTTCATTGCAATTAACTAACAAATATTAATGTTAGACATAATTATTAAGAATATGAAAGTCCAACAAGTCACGTTATATTTGAAAACCTGCCACACATCATAAGTAATAATATTGTAGAGTGATGACATTAATTTTTAAGTATACTTTTCTTCTTTTCTTTTGCAGAACCTCAGCTTTGAAGATGAATTTATACAAGCGTACAAGGATTTATCAGTATATTTTTCCTACTGTGTGCAGATAGAAGACCTTGAGCGTAAATTATCTCTACAGACAGAAAACATTCGTTATATATTGACCATCGAGTCCGACGTGTTTCGTTTTATGCGTGTAATTATGGCAGGAAAAGGACGTGAACAAAATAGCCCACCTTTGTCACAAAATATTTATAAATGTCTACCTGTGGAACCCATTGTATATTTAAGAAGACTGCAAGCAAGAACCGTTCTACAACATCTGAGTATATATTTTCTGCAAATGAACTCTTATCTGATGTCGGTTTAGTCTATTTATTATTAACTTGCATTTATTTCCGCAAACATTCATTCAATTTTTTGATACTTTTTTTATTTTGTATGATTTTTTGCATTGTTTTTGTATATTTTTTGACAAATATTTTTTATATTGAATTAAATCTTAAAATCATATATCAACCGTTTGAAAGGTTTATTTGTTATTTGTTTATTTGATTATTATTACGACAAATTGTTTACTTTAAATCAATGTTGATGAAATTCCAGTTACAAAACTTTAACAATCAGCGGCACTTAAATGAGTAGAAGAAAACATTTCATATGGCCTTCAACTGGATAATTAAGTAAATCGACGACGTATTATATATTTCTATTTATGAAAGTTATTTCCATTCCTAGCCCTGCACAATACATACTAGTGACCTTAAGATGAAAAATACCACAAAGTGTAAAAATCTATTTCTTTTTTTTTTTTTTTTTTTTTTTTTTATCTATAGAAAACGAAATAAATGGTTATGTAACCACAAAGCCCTATATCAAACCTGATAACTTAAGCTTTTCAATCGTCAATTTCCCTTACTTATACAGCAATATAACTTCATTGCCTTCATATAGTGTCTATTGTTTATATCTCTCAATTAACTTATTATAAACGTGTTATTAACTTATTCAAAAAAAAGTTGGTGATACTAAAATATCAACAGTCTCATTTAAAGTCATCATTTCACAAGCCCTGTGGTTGATATAATGACTTTGCCAGAAATACAGTCTACCATTAAGTCAAATTTTGACTGACGATTTTCAATCCATTTTTTAAGTGTTATTTACACACTGACTTTTTTTCTGTATAATTTTTCGGTAATTACAAGGAGCACAAAGCGGACGTGAACGGTTGAAAAGGGGTGCTTACTCCTCCATGGCACTTAATCCCACCTTTGATGCTAAAAAGTTCCGTGATTGCTCTGCTCCTTTTTTGAATTGTTTGAACGGACTTTTGAATACTATACAATTATTGCTGTTTTTTCGGTCAATACAATGATTTAGCCATCTGAGGAGTACAATATTCACCGAGCCCGAAGGGCGAGGTAAATATTGTACTTCGAAGATGGCGAAATCATTGTATTGACCGAAAAAATAGCAATAATTGCTTTATTATATGATTCAGATAAAATTATACAGCTCATTACTTGTTTGCTTTTAATCAAGTCCCAGCCACATACAAGAGAGAAGCAAAATTAAAATGTAAATAAACTTTACTAGTCGTAGCAATTTTAAATGTTTTTTATCAATTTTAGTTGCCATGAAAAAAATAAATGTCAGTCTTTTTTATAGGATAAATTTTTAAATGAAGGAGTATTATCAGGAAAAACTAATAGCCAAAAAGTAAAAATTGTTGTTTAGTAAAAGTGTTGGAGGGGTCCCTGCATCCCCGCTTACCGCCCTCACCCAAAATATATGTTGGCTTATGTTTTGTTCACATGAAAAAAAAAGTCATAGTTGTTTAAATAGCTTTCCAAAACGATTTGTATCAAATTGGAATTTCCCGATCTATTTTTAGATCAATGTAGAGCAAATAAATCCTTGTATTCACCTGGAACGTCACGTGCAGGTCAATACAACGTAGTATTTTTCTAACATAGTTGGATCTCAGCCAATCAGAGAGATGGAAATTATTCAATCATATAATAATGTTACTTATCTCCATTTATTTTGTTTTATTTCTAAAGTCGTATTTTACGTCTGTGTAGCTTCAGGAATTTTTTTTTTATTTTAGTCTTTGACCATAATATTACAGATCCGATATGAACATGCATATATGGTCCATTTACGGCGCAAGACTTTCTAAGCTAGGATGGTTAGAATGTCTCCACTCTCCTGCATTTGTCAAATGCAATTAACAATCTTTCAATCCCAATTTCGTTATATATTTGTTAACCAACCTGTATATTTTATCTACCCCCTATCAACCCTTTATAGTCGCCTTTACAGACCAAAACTCGCTTATTGAAGTTTCTGTTTGATTTTGAAAATTTTACTTAATACCTTATATAATAACAACTCAAAAGGCTCGCAGCGAGAGTGGCCGATTTTTGAAAAGAACTTGAATTCACCAACATTGTATACCAGTCAGATCTCCGTTTTTATTCTGTTGTCTTATCGATAACCTGTATAAAATAAAGTATCCATGAGACTTGGAGTGAATATTTTTCGTTATCTTCTTTTTCATCAGCGTTTGCATCATATAAGTCCCGTTAAGATGATATTTATTATGCTACTGATCCAAAAATATATATGAGAGAACTTGAAACTTTAGCAACTAATAAAAATTCAAAATTATTTGTTTCTTGAAAAGCTCTTTTTATGAATCTGTGTCATGATTTATATATCTCATCGTTCCTTTGCCTTGAATATTAATACACAGTGACTTATGCAAATAAGTTCGTATATAGCGAACTTTTGTTTTCTAATCTTGTAAGGAAGTGTTTGTAAATTAGAAAACAACGCCATTCCTCGTCAATGTTGCAGACTTGCAAAATTACATAACTACCATTCCGAAGTCATTGAAGACGTCAAGCATTAAACGATAATTAATGTTAAGTCACTATTATATGTAAGTCTTCCTGAATGCCATTTAGTTCAGGAATTCTGCAACTATTAAGCATAGTATTTACAGCTATATTCTGTCATTTATATTCTTAAAGCGACTTACTAGATTTGACGTCATTATTTTGTCTGGTCAAAGACTTTCGTCATAGATATAAACTTTCTGCTAAGGGTTTTTCCCATCAGGTGTTAAAACTATTAATAAATATATTTATCACAGTGGTAAATGTTATTAAATATCAAAGCAATTTAAATCTTTCTTGAACTTTAAAATCTCCTTTTAAAGATTAAATGTGTTACATGTGTAATAACATATATTTAGAGAACAAGATGACAGATGATTTTATTTTTCAATAATCTTGCAATTAATTTTTTAGTTAATTTGCAAGTAATATTTAAAGTTTTAAAAGCATTATATTTTAAGGAGATAAATTATAATAATTTTATTAGAAATGGCATACATCTATAAATTTTTCTTTTTTCTTGAAGCATGTACAATGTATATGACAATGTCGATTATTTTCTGTTATATAACTGTCAAGGACTTGCAGCAAAACTAATACTGTAAACCAATTATTATACGCGTCATTTTTTATTCGCGACTGACCGCTGGAGAACTAATCCGCGACGATTTATTTCCGCGAACAAGTGGTCATTTTTTTTTTTCCACAAGTATTTTATTTTTTGCATCAAAATTTCATATCCGCTCATAAACTAGGTAAAATGCTACCGTAAGTACTGCTTATGTATTATTTAAGACATTCTGTGGATTGCGTCTATTTAAAATCTTATATCCGCACCTAAAGTAGGTAAAATGTTACCATGAGTATACTTCTTACGCATTATTCACGACGCTCGAATGAAAATCGGTAAAAAAAAATCGAGGAGATTTAAGTAGGTTTAAAACTCTCAAGTGTAAAAGTACCTCGTGCTAATTGGGTAATTGATGCTTTATAAGATCTACATAGCCAAAGGGCAATTATTATAAATGGTTGGGACGGAGCAGGACTGGGCCATAATTAGTTGTAATTAACCAGACTATCTCCAACTCGTCTGTGACAATAAATGAACAATTATAATAACACAAGCTGAAATATTTATTGACATTTTAATCGTTTTAGACAAATATTTTTAGATTTTCCATTCGTTTATATATTTTTTCTGAATGTTTGTAATAAAACTTCAACTGCTTCTAGAACACTAAAATTCTTCCGTGATTACTTATTGAACCGTCGGGATCGGTACTCAAAAAAGGGCAAATAACTCTAATCATAACATGGGAAAATGAACAACTGGTTCGCGACGATAAATATCCGCGAGCAGAGGTTACTCGCGGAACTCGCGGATATTTATCGCACGCGTATAATACTTGGTTTACAGTATTGTTAAATCGCTTTTAAGTTCCTAGACTTATGTTCATGAGAAAATGAAAACAAAATAAATTGTTCTCGGAAATATCACTTAATGTTATCAAAAATATCCCTTTGAAAGAAATTATTTTTAATATTTAACCTTTCCTACAAGAATAACAGTATGATATTTTTCTCCCTTGCTTCCTTTCGTAATAATCCCATTTCCTCAATATGCTAAACCTCTAAATCTGCCGAATATTTTGAGAGAGGGAGGAACAAGAAGAATTAAAGCATATTTACTTGAAAGGATAATTCACTTCAGTTCACTCTGCTATATTTCAAATTGCCTTTACCTGTTTAAGTTGACAATTTTAAGTACACTACCTGAATAATTAATAACCTACACGTGCAAGTTCATTACAACGACGCATACAAGTGGGGCATAACCTTTATATGCATATATGAATATTAATGAGGTGATTCTAGATCGTTTGCATACTTATGAATGGCAGCTATGCGACCTTCAAATTACACATGCTTTGTACAACTGCAGTATCTTAGTGCATAAACATTTGAAATAAAAATTAATCATGATCATCAATCATTGATCTGTTAAATGAACTCATAGATAATAAACAACACAAAAAGCAATAAATATAATGAACAGAAAATTATAATAGCACATAAATTCAGAAAATTGAAGTTAGAAACTGATAGATTTTTTTCTTCCAACTTTAAAAAAAAAAGTAAGCACCAAGTTAATAAATTTAGAAGTTTCACTGTGTTAAACATGTAGAGTAGGAGTACCCAAAAACGGCAATGCACTCAAAAAATCCTTGAGAAAAAATTAGCATTGGCACAAATCATTAGGTAATGCAATTTGAATCGATGAATTTTTATTACTTTATAAAAATTCTTCGATTTGATTGGAAAATGGTTAGAATTCAAAGGTTATGAGGCGTCCCTCGCCTTCTTTTCGTGTTATGTACATTTTTGGCAGACGACACAAAATATTACAAGGTGGAAGAAGCTATTTCTGATCAGGTAGTATCCCAGCAGGTGGAGTGACCGTGACAACGTAATTTTCAAACTGGAAACGCTTAACTTCCGCAAAAAGGGATTTCTGTGTAAAATCCGCCGTCGCGCTATAAATTGTCAGTTCACACCGAATTCGCCAAAGACTTTACATCTACAGTAAAATGGAAACTGGAAAAATAATCTGTAAGCATGACAGGCTCTTGATATTTAAATGTGTTCATGCTAATTAAAAGGGAGTCAAATTATTCCGTTTTGAAACACTTTTATCCGTTACAAAATAATCATAATGCAGAGTATAATTACTTGCAATTATACAAAATTTTGTAAACATTTAAGAAAATAATTTCTTTTCATTGAATAACTTTCATTCTCTCTGTAACAAATATTTTTTCAGCAAATTACTTCTTTCTAGTAATATTATCAAATTTCATTGATTGGTTTTCTTTTACAGTTTTTGCCACTGCGACTTTGCTGCAGATCATAACAGAAATTTCTTCAGCAGTCATTCCAAGTACTTGCATCAAGCCATCTGCCATCAGCATCCTACAAAATCCATGTGACGATCACGTGGACAAAGTTAAACCTGCTGCAGAGAATAGAACGCTGAATCTGATTGGTCAGCAGGCAGGAGATTTAAGAGTCCATACAAAGAGTGCCCTTGATATTGTTGTACGTATCTTAACCACAGAGCAAATTTGGATGTGATTGTTTCATAATACTCTTTTTTCAGAGAGTGTGGTGGTGAATGCATTATAACAGCCTAGAGGGGACAATTTTTCTTATGTTTTATAATGCTTACTTGGAACATTTGTTCATATAAATATATATCTTTTTTTAAATTATTAGCATCTTTGATTATGAAGTTAGATGCACTTTACATTATGACACAGGAAATAGTAGAAGATGTATTCTCATACCCAATGCATCAAATAAGAAGCATGTCTTCCTCAATCGGAGGGTCCAACGCCTTGATTTCTCATTCCCTTTATTGCTTTTACCGTATTCAAATCCTTCGTTGTGGTTACAAGTAACTTACGAATCATGAGTAATCAATGGCAAGATTGTTCACTAAATACCAACCAAGACACATGCTTACATGAAAAGTTATGTAGTGCTTTTAGTTTTTTCTTTGTTTTCCCTGTGCGATGGTAACGTTGCAGAAAGTATTGCCTCCACTCACGTTGCCTTTAGAACTACATAATACAATCTTTTATTTTTACAGAATAAGGAGCGCTATCACTCGCCGAACCCCGATCTCACTATTCTTTTTCCGGAGTCAGTGCAGGTAACAGTATTGTTATTTACTTCCGTGATGACATTTGACGTATATTTACTTCTAATTATTCTTCTTGTCTATAACGTTTACGTTGGTTGTTTCAGGATGTGTCCACAAATACCACACAAATCAAGCATACCATGGAATCGGTATTTCTATATGTTGACCAAATGATCAACCGAGAGAAGAAATTACAGATTAAAAGTGAAATCCCCGACATTCTCTGCAACATCAACAGAATTATTGTTAAAATTCTGTGTAATTTGTACAGAATGGGCGCCACCGAAGAAATAGCACTTCAGGATAGAGCCGAGCTCATTAAAGCCTCCGTGAAAGTTCCCTCTCCGCACTATAATTTTACTTTTAAGGAATTATTTCAAAGGTTCCATGGATTTCTGTGTGAATTAATGAAGCACGGTGGGGTACAATCTTCTCAATGCTAACATTTTTGTAGTACTAGCTTCATATTTAATAGTAAAAATGGTTTTATTTTTTTATTTATATGATTTACAATGACGACAAACATATGCATTTTAAATCTTTAGTATGTGTTATCTGGTTAAGTTTTCGTCTTTCTACTAGATTTTGATTTATTGCTTCATTTTAATTTATCCAAAAGAGATTATTTAAAAACCTCTAAATCTTTAAAAAAAAATTCAAATCAATTATTTTTTTTGCATATGTTTGTTCGTTTAACAAAAACTCTATGAGTGAAGACATGTCTCAGGGAATCTTCCATTGTAATGATCTCAAAATAGTCCCATGTTTGTGTGAAACCAAAGAATATTTATTTTAGTGCCATGTAGAATCGTTTTTCTTTTATTATTATTATATTTTTTTTAAAAGAATATATGTAATATTTATTTATTTATTCTGTTTGTCATCCCTTTGGAACGTGCACGTAAAATGTCATTTGATTATTTTAATTTGCTAAACTGTCTATATCTATTTTTTTGTTTTTAAAATGTTGGAATTTATGTTATGAATTATAGACAAATTATATTACAAGTATTTTTTTTTTTTGCTTAATTATTTGTTTCCCCAAATGTTATACATTGGATATTTATTTGATTTAAGATCAAACTTCGACTTGATGATAAGTAAAACCTTTTCTATCTAATTATTTTTACCTTGTTAATAGATATGAAAATTAATATAAATCAAGATTTTTACTAATGGATTAAGAATTTCCCCCCAAAATCACGTAGACAAATTATGACTCAGTAATTATATATCGACACATGTTTATATGTGAAATGAAATTGTAATGCGTAATAATCAATGCAAACAACGAAACTTTTATATATCTTGTTAAAAAAATTTAAAAAACAGTCTCATCACCTTCTCTGATTATTTAGTTTTTAAAACATGTTTTAAAACATTTCAATTAAAATTTGTTTCAAAAGAAAATTGTTCATCTCTGTTCAGATTTTTCACTTTGTGAATTAACGTAAACATGGATTTGTCTGACATAATTTGTAATGAATCTGTTTCAAAATTAAAATTAAGGTATTTCTATACGATTTTTTTTATCAGTTATGCTTAATGGTATAAGCATATGTCCAGTATTGAGTAACACAGTCTTTTTTTTATTCTGACAGAGTACTGTTTTCATTATTAGCCTGAGTAAGGATTCCTACCACAAATTAAAAAAAAATTGATGCACGGACTGATAACTATTTCTTGACTGATTTTGATTGGAGATGTCATATAAATAATAAATTCTTAAAATTTTTAAGAAATCGTACGTTGATGTGATGAATAGATATAACGATTTGTTTCGCTTTCTATAGAATTCTATACAATATCCTGCAATTAAGATGATGGCAAAATCTCATAAACTTCTTCACTTTAACTGAGAGACATTATCCAGATTACCAAATTTAAATATGAATTTATGAAAAATACAGCTGATTTCTGGGAAAAAAAGTCGTCTGTGTCGTATATCTCTAAAGTATCCTTTTTATTTTCTAAAATAAAATACATGTACATGTATTTAAGACAGTTATTTCTTCTTCATCTTTAATTTCTTCCGTTTAGGATAAATGGTAATTTAAAAATAAGTTTATTGGATATAATTAATTATAGACAATTTTTTTTATTGTAAAACAGTTATGCCAGTATGAATACGCAGATATAGATTTTATTCTACTACCTTTAAAAACGTGTAAACATCTAAATGTTGTTTTCTTAGATTTAAAATGTTATGATTTTTATTTTTGGAAAATCATCTCGCAGAAAGCTTATTTGAAAATATTTACACGCATTACACTGAATTGGTAAGATCGCAGAATCTGGTTTCTTTGTAAAAATTATTCGTTATCACTTAACGACCTAGGAATTATGGCGCACTGAGCTTTTGAACAAAACGCAATGCCTTAACTTCTCTGTTAAAAGTAACAAAATTTATTAGATCGTATGAACGAACATGTAAATGAAGGTAAAAGAACCTTTTAAAAGAACCTAAAAGCTTTCAGAATTAACACCTGTCCATTTTAGTTTCAAAAGAGTATCTTGTGTTTAATATCCCAACTTAACACAAGATACTAAAATATAAATCTATGTATCAGTTTGAAACATGAAAATTAAAATGTTTAGGGAGTTCAATTTAATAGATACCCAAATTATACTGTATGACCTGGTTAAGGGCACGCTATATCAACCGTAAAGAAATTTTTTATATGAAGCGTAAACATTACGATTATATACTCATTCACTGCATGTATAGGTAGAAGATATGTCAATATTTTTACCTTCATAATGCCTTCAAATGCAACATATTCAAAATTGAAAATAAATGAAATCAAACATGAAATATATGGTTTTCACTAGGCATTGTGACGCAGGTACCTCAAACATACTATATACAATAATTCTTTCTATTTGAGTAAAAAACTCGTTACAACAGTTTTTTTTAAATAATTATGATGATGAAAAAGTACAATGTTAAGGTGAATGCCATGCTTGCTTGAATACTCTTACATAGTTCTTCAACTATTTATTTCTAATAATCTAAATGAAGTTTAAGAAAACATTTAATACTTTATTCATTCTTTATCAATACAAATGAAACATAGACGACTTCCTTTATCTAGTTGTGGGGTAACTGTCCATCGAATTATCTAGCTGGATGTTTGATAACGTAAATCACACTGTCCTTGACCTACTTTTTGTAAATGATAGATGATTGTGGGAGGGGAAAACTAAAAGCTCGGCCAGGAAATTCTTATTTTTAAGCTACTTAATTGGTCGCTTATTTGTTTCACTACTGGTCAAAATATTTGCGATTCAATTTCCTAAATAAAAAATTGTGTGTCTTCTCATTTAACACGCATTCCTTAACATTCACAAAAAATAGAATTGTATAGCATGTTATATATGGCAAAAAAAAATTCAAGCAAATAATTCATAATAAAGATATCTAACATGTCTAAGATTGTGTAAAATAAAAAGAAAAGAAATACTCTTTTAACTTGATATTTTAAAGAAAAAAAAATCTAAATAAATTTAGAATCAGAAAATTATATCTGTTGAAAGGAAAGATATATAGAAATCTTACGAATTCGAAGATTTCTTTAAAATTATATTGCTTTAAAAAGATAACTATTCATATAGTTTAGACAGCGGTAAATAAAAACATACTAAAAGTATGTATAATATTTTTAAATAATTGTATGAAAAGATATTAATTTATTTACAAATTTGAATGGATTTCTAATTTCAGAAACGACAAGTCATAGTAGGTGGGGTATTTAAAGATTTGTTTACAAAATGTGAACATTACACAGCATAAAAAAAGTTGGCATTTTTCAGAAGGTTAATGACAGATATGCATTTAAAAAAAATTCTCCCTATTTTATTCGAATTTATCTTTAAGATGTTTTAACATCGTTTTGATATTTTGTTTGCTAAATGTTCATTTTAATATATTAAAAATTATTCAGTATTGAGAGTCATTGTTTTGAATTTATCCTTGATATATCATAAAAGATTGATTGATTGCATGCTGTTAAAAATCCGATTCCTGTTTTTAGAGATGTCAACGGATATGGGTAAAAACCTTCAAATTTATATTAATCTTCGGTCCTAAAGCTCTCTCTACCGAGCCAACATCGACCTTTATACACGATCTATGTTTTATCGAGAGACTAACAATTTTCTCTTTTAATGCATGATGATACATTTTTTGATTGAATAGCCATTATCTATTTACAAGTCATCGATTTGACGCGGCGCGGCATATTGATACATATTGAAAGGATATTGATACTATTCATCTTCTTAAAACATCAAAAGGAAAGATTATTTAATGAAACATATGGAGATAACAAAGAGTATTCAAGATAAAAAAAAAAAATACAAAATAGGAGCAGAGCAAACACGGACTTTCAAATTATTAGAGATGGGATCAGGTGCCATGAAGGAGTGAGCATCGGATGCCAACTGGTCACACCCGCCGTGTGCTTTTATCATGATCGAACTAATTAAACTAGATTTCAGGTCTTTTGAGATATATTTTTTTCTTTGTTATTTAAGGTTTTAAGCGAATTTTTACTCCTATAGAGACGCAACCACTAGCCAGTGGATAGCTGCAAATATTGACCTATATCAGCACTAACAATAAACCCTGAACAATAAAAGAATCCTTTTTGGTGCCAGCACCTACTGTGATACAGGACGTTGGTTTATCCACAGGATGAAAATCCACCATTCAGTCGACTGAATGGTAACTGAATGCCCACGGAATGGTCACTGAAAGGTCGCTGAAAAGACCCTTTCCCGTGACCTTTCCGTGATCATTCAGTTACCATTCAGTCGACTGAATGGCACATACATTTCAGTGACCTTTCAGCCATCATTCAGTTGCATCTTTTTATTGAATAATCAGCTTATTTTTTACCTTAAAAAAAATATTTCACTTTTTTCTGGTATAATAGCATTAAATTTATCTAATTCCGAATAAAAAAAATTGGGGGAAAATATTAATGCAAGAAAAAAAATCGCGCACAACGCCGGGAGCGAACCCGGGTCTCCTGCTTACATGTCCGCGACCTAACCAATTGACCTACGGCTTCTTGTTGTCTGGTAGGAAATTAAAATCAATCAATTTGTAGAAATCGATGGAACAATCGGTTCACCTGTTGTATCGAGGAGCTGCGATGTGTATATATCTTGTATATCTTTTGTATATTCTATGTTAATTGCGCGGGTTTTTGGGGCAGACTGATTACTACACATCTCCTATCGGGATGATGACAATTATCAGCTACGGGCACCTGTTCCTGTGTCAGTTATAAATATGAGATCGTTGTAAATTCTCTATCTAGAAACTTAGTAGAATAAATTTAAAACAATATCATTTTAAAAAGCTAAAATCTACAATATTTAGTTTTTTTCTACGAGAGTCATGTATTAATGATTTATTCTATTCATGTAAAATGATTTTTAAAATGAGGTCTTTCAAAAGCTAAAATATCCTGCGGTTTTGACAATTAATTAAGAAACGAAATCGATCAGGTATATAAGGAATTCTGTCTCATTAATCAAAAATAGATATTTCTCTGAAACAATACACGTATAAGCACTATAGAATGTTATTCGGCATTTATGTAAATTTTGATTCGATTATCGGATCATCATTCTTTATCACTTGACGAAATTGTGTTTTCTAAATGTAATTAGAAAATTAAATATCATTTTGAATAAATATTTATTTTATAAAATTAAAGTATTATTTAGACATATTTTTAGGCACGCGAATTAAATTACGATAAGTAAAAAACACAAATAAGATTGCATAATAAATCTTTAGTCAAAACATTGCTTCATTGATAAGGAAAAAAAATATCTGATTAATTATAAATTAATAAGCTAGTGAAAAAAATCGCTAAGTTGAGACTAAAATTAAATATCACTGAAAGGTAGCGGAAAGGTCACTGAAAGACGACAGAAAGGTCACTGAAAGTAGCCGGAAAGGTCACTGAAAGACGACGGAAAAGTCACTGAAAGTTGATGGAAAGGTCACTGAAAGTTGACGGAAAGGTCACTGAAATTTAACGGAAATATGTCCGCTGAATGGTGACTGAAAGGTATCTGAAATGTGACTGAAAGGCAACTGAAAGGTCACTGAAATGTATGTGCCATTCAGTGGCTGAATGGCCACTGAAAAGTCACTGAAAGACGTCTTTCAGTTTTAACTGAAAGGTCTTGTTTCTTCCTGTGATCCATCTCACCCAAAGGACAAGATTTTGAGTTATTAAGTTAAAAATCAAATATGCCTTACAGGTTTCTTTATATTTCATGGATTTAAAAATAAAATACAGCACACTTCTATCAAATGTTTAAGATTTATCTCTTGTTTTGACTGGTGTGCATAATTTACAATCAGTCTTGGCATTTTTGCATTTTCCATTCTTTTTGTCATTTCTTTTGGTCGAACTGTTTTAGGTCTTTCTTTTTCAAATATATCAAGAAACAAGTAGCGCTCTTTAGCAATACGAAGCATTTATTATTTTTTTTACCTTTTGTTCTGTACATTTTGACAAAAAAATCCAAAATAGGAATTTGTGTCATTCATTCGTCAAGTTTTTTGTTTTTTTGATGAATATAATTTTCTATGCAGATTTTACATACATTGATATTATTCTATTAACATCCAATGATTTTTTTCTCTTTATTTCCCATGAAAACCACTTCCTTTCGTTAGCTACGGTTTTTACGATAACTGTTTGAAAGATCTCCTTAAAAACACTTTGATCTGTGAAACATTCAACAGAGTACAGATCAATGATAGATTTTAATCGATTAAGTTTACAGACTTAAATATGAAAGATAAAATGTGTTTTTTTATGTATTGAATATATGCCGAATACAATTCTGTATTAAAAAGAATATCAGACAGTCTGAGGCCCCGTTAAGGCCGAAAACTGTCTGATATTTTTTTAATACAGAATTATATGAGGCATATATCGTACATAAAACATTGCTTTTTGATTTACCTGAGAAAGTCCGATATTAGAACAAAAGACAAAGGTGTTAATGACCACTGAAGCAATACTTTCAAGAATGCAGGTTTAAATGAAAAGTACTCAGTACTTCACTGTAAAAGGTATTTGAAATAATTTGATAAGGAGAGTGGGCACGAAATTTTTCTTCCTTAAAACATACACGGAGATTCAAGCAGAGCAACAAATTATAATATAGACAATCTAGTGAATGATGAATATGGAATGGAAAATGCAGATATGAAGAATGACCACAGAAAATTAAGCAGATGCTGGTGGTATATTTCTTAAGCCATTACATTTTTTTCATGTTTAGCTTCTACATGTACCTTTTTTGATGCTCCATTACAGAAAAACAAAGATAATTAATAATCCAGGGGTTTTGAGGGAAACATTGAATTAATGAAATACTTTAAATTTCTTTCACAATTTGTTGCGAATCTGTCAAATTAAGTATTAATTATTAAATATTAGGCCTAGCTACCTTGATTTTGCAAAGGCATTTTTCTTTCTATGAGAAAAATGAAATCAAACTGTTTGAATAATGTTCTTTGTAGTGTCTTAAAATTGTGTGTTATTTTGAATTTATTTTGGGGGTTTTGAAACTTTTTGTGCTTCTCTGGTGACCCCCAATGCGCCCACTCCTTTTATAAGACCAGAGAAAGGGGTTGAAACATTTTTTTTTCAAGTATAATAAGTTTATTAGAAATTTACTAGCTTTGTTTGATTGTTTGGGGTTTTTTCTCAATGATCTGGTCAGCCGCATTTTCTTCTTCCTGTTACAGTATACTCGGTGTAATTGAAAGTTTAATTTTTATTTAATTCTGCAATTCTATAAGATCACGGTTTCAAAATCATTATTGTAAGTGAGAAATTTAAATTGCTGTTTGTCGATTAATCACATTTTTTTATTTCCTTTGTCCAGTAACAGTCCAATTTTCCAAGATATCAGTACTGAGACGGTCTGATATTACGATTAGTATCAGACTGCTCACTAATATCGGACTGCCATAGGTAAATTTTTAGACTGCAAGAACAAAGGAATGACATCACAGCAATGTTTTAAATCTTTATAATTGCAACCATTATAAAATAAAGTATATTAGCCGCCAAAGCGGGATTTTGTTTAATGTTGTTTTATTTATGAGGATAAAAATGATCAACTGAGACTCAAATAAACTTTAAGGCTTAAGAGTAAAAGATATCGGTGTGGCATATGCATCATAAAAGAAAAAAATACTAGCTACTGCAAAAAAAAAAAAAAAAAAAAAAAATAGACACTCGGTTTTGGACTTTGCATGAACTTTTCAATTATTTCCTAATTGGCGTGCATGTGACAGGCGCTATCAATTTTGATATTTATGAGATGCAAAAATATATTTGCATTAAATTTGTAAGTTGGTTGAAAAAGAAATAGAAATAACATTTTACATTTACAATCGGTTACATTTTAGTATATGGCACCAAGAAATACTTTAAAATAAATTAAAATACTTTCCAAATTTCATCTCAAATGATCAAACGCAGGAGGGCAAGTAACAATTATCATACTTGACAGGTATAGGACTTTAAAAAACTTCAGATTTTTTCCCAAATGATATATAAAGCACCATCAGTTTCAATCTACTAACACTTTTGCAATGGACATTTATATGAGCTATTGCTTTGATTGGAAAAGTCATTTATTATCAAGAAAAAAATCCGATCTGGTTACTTCAAGTAAACGAGAGGCATTTTAACGTATGCAGAATTCTGATAGTGGTGAAAACAAATAAAACATCTGTAAAACAATAAGAAGTCCTTTCCTAATGTTAAAATATTTTAAACAAGTTCAGGCAATGTGGTATTTAATATTTCGATCAGAATTTTTAACATAGTTGCAAGCCACGTTCAAAGTTTACGATCCACTTCCCTTTGCAGAGAGCTATATGCGGACTCCTAACCGTGGCTTTAGACGACGAATTTTACCGGTCGGCAGGGGATGTTCACTTCTTTCTGACACCTGATCCCACATCTGATGTTTAAGAGGTCCATGTTTGCTCTGCTCCTATTTTGTATTGTTTTATGAAATTTGAGCAGGAATACTGTTCGTTATCACCATATGTTTCAAGATACACAAAACTCTACAGTAGGATTTTTTTAAATAAAATTTTTCAGTCTGATGTACAAATGTTTTCAAGTTTCTAAATGCAGAAGAATAAATAGAATACATTGGTTTTATTCAGATAGTTTTTAGAGGTGTCGCTTTCTATCTAACATGAACTTTTAAACCACAGTACAAACAAGAGATAAAGATATAAACTGGTATCTGATTGGTTCAATGCTAGAGTCAGTCGTTACAAAGCTTACTCTTTACTTTAATTGAGAGAATAGATACTGATGCTATGGCATCACTGTTCTATCTATAAAAAGATTTGGAATTTTATTGTATTTGATATAAATTATATTATTTTTAATTTTCATTATTTAATTGAAATTAGCATAGACATATAGAGGACAAATAGATCTCTATACATACCATATCTTTAATCAAGCTTTTTATACAGCGAAGATCCATATAATTTAAAGAAATGAGTAAGTAAAATAGCCTTCAGTAACGCTTATAATTCATATTACCTTGAAGTTCTCTATCTCACACATATTTTTTATAGAAAAAAAAATGTTTGAAGATATTGGCAAAGTCCTTTTCAACATGAATTTTAAAATTTGTTGCATCTACTGTTCTTTTTCGTCAATAATGCTTTTTTTTTAAACTTTATTCCAGATTTTTTCGCACTTATCGTTATTTTGTGTGTGAAAGTGGAACTCTTTCCCGTTGCATTTCCTGTGACATCAAAAATGAAAAATGACACCCTGCAAATTTCAGTGGATAACATATTATTTAGGGAAAATTTAGAAACCATGGATATTTCAAGTGATTCTACAAGCATTACAGCAACTCCACGTGATTTTATTGTCGATTCTGATGTATCGCGGAATAAAACAGCAGCAGCTGTCATCATGGCGGAGGAAGAGGATGGAAGTACTAAATCTAATGAATTATTGAATTCTGAAAATCGGATTGCTACTTCGTGTGTGTCTCAGGCAACGGTGGAATACATCAACAACCCTTGTAGCAGACAAATAGAAGAAAGAAGGTCTAGAAAATGTAACATTAATGATATTTACCACCTTAAACAAGAAGCACAGAATCTTCGTCAAACCATGGTATGTAATATCTTTAGGCTTGCCATTTTGATAACGGTATACGTTAAAGATAACAGATTATTTTCTTTTCGTTTGTACGATTCCTATCTCTTATAATTACAACAAACATATGCACTAAAATTTGAACAACTTTTGGCTTATATTACTTGTTAATTCTTAGAATATTTTCTCCATTTAATAGCAACTTTTCTTATCAAGTTATGATCATTTAAATTGTTAATATACATGATATATACATATGTTGTTTTCAAAGCGTACATTTGAATTTGTTTTTATTAGAAAAATGAACTAGCGTCTGATTATGACCTTGAAATCTCAAAACTCCAACTCTATCCTCTTAATAAGGTGAGTGCTTCTTTTAATTAAAGAACTATTGTATAATGCATATATCACATAAAACATAGGCGATGAAAAATTGATTCAAAGTTTAAGTTGGGAATCACTGCTTTCAATCTTTAACTTTTTTTTAATATATCTTCCTGACAAGTGCGTTTATTTTTCAGACTATGGATCCGAATTCACAACTTCAGGAACTAGAAAAATCTCTCCAAATCTACTTCTTGTATCTCTCGGAAGCGGACTCGATTTACTCTACGCTAGAACTGTCCGTTGGAACATTTATCCGTGTAAGGAGATTTTTACTCTCCATTTTGTGTTCTCTGGACAACGGAACTCCATCCGTCCTTCAAATGACCACAGGTTGTCTTTCAACAAAATTACCGGTATTTTTTCCACAGATTGATTTTATACTGAAATCATTACACGCCGATTTACAAGTAGCAATGACTTGGAAGAATTGCCAAACAAGCGAATAATGTTTGTTTTAATACATTCTTTTGAGACTTATAGATATAATCTCAGGGATATTGCACGTGTGTTCTGTATGTCTGTATGTTCCTTCATTTTCCTTTGATTTAAATGCATACGGGAGATAGTGGCGTATTAAATATGACTGTCTTTGCATCTAACAAATGAAAGATATTTTCCATAATGGCGTGAATGTGTGTCAGATTCATAATTAAACACAATATGTTGCTGTATATGTTTTATCTAAAAGTTATTAAGAAAATTTTCAATTATTTACTAAGCCTTTTCTCAAGACAAAGTATACTTTGCGTTTGCTACTGGCCGATTTGTAATAAGATTTTGTGAATTGAATTTGCATGGGCTTTTTTTATGTTATGATTTTATTATGTTATACATTTTTTTTAACTTTTTTTAACTTTTGTACTTTTTTAGAATTCTTTTGATGTGCAATAAGTTATTGATTTTCTATTAAAAAAATTTTATATGCAAATTGTTTTCATTGTATTCATTATGGTGTTATAATTACATATTGATATTATATTTTTTCCATTGATTTTTTTTCCCTACGAAAACCACTCCCATTAATCTATTTTTCATTGTTTAACAGCTTAGAGTGTGAAATCAATTTTAAAGGGACCTGTATTATATATTTTTATTAGCATTTAGCTCTTCCATTAAAGAAACATTCGAATACATACCAATAAAAAATGTAAGAAAATTACTCGTATGTTAACCTGTTAATGCTATTTTACAGCATAGACATAAATAACAGAGATTCAAAACTCCACCATTAGCATTTGTGTTTACCGAAATATGTGAAAGTCCTAGCACTATCCTAAGAATAACTCTTTTTATGTCTTGTATTTCATTCTAAAGTAAAATTAATATTAATTATACCATATTTGGGTATATGATTTTTTAAGCTTGAATGATTTTTAATAGCAAATTAGGCAAATAAAAGAGGTTACACTGTAAAAAAAATAACTAGTTAATGTCACGAAATAAACTAGTAGATTCACTGTCCATACAATCACTACCTTAATACAATGTAGTAGTTTTACCAGATATTGGTATATTTACTAGATAAGATTAGTAAATTTAAAACTGATGAGAAACTTTCACTAGGTATCTAAGTATCTATACGACCCCCGCTCACAACTCACTATCTTAACCAGTAAACTGCAAGTTTACTAATCACGATTAATGCTTTTCGAAACACACTAGTTAAATTCACTAGGTTTTTCTTTCAGTGTAATGACCGACACTCGGCAAAATCGCGGTAATATGGCCGACCAAGAGTCAACTGTTGTATTTTCGGATTTCTCCTTTGTAATTGCATTACACAAACAAACTTACAAAAAATTAATATCCTAAATAATTCATTTATATAAATTTTAAAGAATTACTATGTAATACCTAATAATCTTATAGTTCTATGTAATTTTAGTTGCACTAGATTGCACGAGATTTGAAAATTAAACAATAGGGAACGCGAGATCGCGCGAGACTTCGAACAGTTGCGAATCTCTATGATTTATGTCTCTGTTTACAGACATACATATAAATATTTACATTTGCAAATGTTTTCCCTTATATAACACTATTTGATCTAGGCTTTTTTTACATCTCCGTAAAACACGTTCGTCATGTGACCATAAATTAATTGTTGAGTCATAAGCGATCTAAGTAATGTGATAGTGACGTCATAAGCGATCGACGTTATCAACACATTCAATTTATACCGTTGAGTTAAAAAAAAAATTATGGATTTCAAACTTTACTTAAGTACCTATTGCAATTTGCAATAATTCAGTCACAAATGTAAATATAAGTAATAAGGCATGATTTGTTGAGTTTTATTGGGATGTAAAACGGGTTGGCACGTGATCAAATCTTCCAAAAGCACATCCCAATAAAACTCAACAAGTCATACCTTATTTCTTGAATAACAAAATGTAATTTGTTAATGAGGGATTTTTGCAATCACTGCACAAACAAAACATATATACGTGTAAACCTAACAATTCTCTTTTTTTTACATCATTTCATTATTTATATGAATTGATAAGGGCAGCTTATTATTTAATTGCATCTTTTAATTTTTTTTATGCATTTAACATGCTATCCCTTGTATGCACCCCGACACTTTGATTAATTGAATCAAATAATATGTTTGCCAAACTTGGTATCATTATCTTTACGTATGACAGGTATTTGTATATTGCCGTTTTTACTTTTAACCATAGAAACGATTGGCAGAGATTTTAGTAAAAAATGAAGAAGACAAATTTGATTTAAGATTTTCTTATAATAGAAAAAAAATCTTAAGCCATATAAAAAGGTGTTAGAAATTATACAAATTATTTCCTTGTTGATACTTATCATGAAAGTGAAATTTTTATTCACATGAAAATAATGAAAATCGTTTAAGGAAGCTCTAAACACTATCACGAACTGTTTTTTTTTTTGGACTTAGAGAAAAATATATCATCTAAAGATATGTATATTGAGACTTTTTCATTCATTTAGAACATAGGGTACGTGCCCTATTTGCGCAGGAAAAATGTTCAAAGACAATGGATTATTTGTGAACATAAATCACTGTCGTTTACTTACCTTGGAAAAGTAAATGAAAATAAATAATTTAATTTCATACTCTTGGTCTTATTTATTGCTAAAAATATTTTAATCTATGATAAATTATATAAAATTAACAATAAATAACAATTAATTTAATCTTACATCTAAGAGCAGATCACTCTTACTGCATAAAACAACCCAATAAACAGACCTCTTCAGTGTGCAGTGTTAAGAGCGTCCTAATATTCCACAGTGTTAACATTTTACGATATCTTAAAAAAGTAGCAATCGCAATGGTTTTAATTCCACACTGTAAGAAATCATTGAAAGTTCGTTCAACCATTTACACTTTTTTTAGTATGCACGATATAGGTTTTTCATTCGCTATCCGCGACGATCAATTTTCGCGACTGAGGAAAAATCCTCTAGAAATACTAAGTAAAATGATTTGTCCTCGGGGATTCATATTTGCGAATCAAAGTAGATCTCGGAACTCGCAAATAATACTTGCACGCGAATTAAAGTTTGTTTCCAATATATGATTTATTACTTTGAATGAAATATCATTTATTTTCAAGAAAAAATCAGATTTAAATATTCTCGTAAACGATATATATTTTAACGTATGCAGAATTCTTAAAATGCTTAAAAGACATAAAGAGTCTGTACTCCAGTATGAAGTACTGTTCCAATGTTACAGTGTTTAAACAAATTAAGGCAGTGTGGTCTTGAGTATTCTGATAAGAATTTTAAATTTCAAAGATCATCGCAAACCACGTTAGAAATGTATAATCCTCTCCCATTAGGAGAGAGCTATTTGTGGGCTACGAACCGTGGCTTTAGACGATGAATTTTAAGATACTTTTCATTAAAAATAAAACTTCTACCCTAGAAAATGTTTTTCATTAAATGTTTTATTTTGATGTACAAAAGTTTTCAAGTTTCTGAATGCAGTACAATAAAAAGAATATATTGGTTTTATTCAGAGACGGTTTTTAGTAGTATCGCGTATAATTCAGTACTTTTATCACTTTTAAACCACAGTACAAACAAGAGATAAAGATATTGACTGGTATCTGATTGGTTTATATAAATACTAGACTCAGTCGTCACACACCTTATAATTACTCTCTACTTCAATTGAAATATAGAATGATACTGATGCTAGGGCATCTCTTTTTCTGTTTATAAAAAGATTTGGAATTTTATTTGATTTGATATAAATTATGTTATTTTAATGAAAGCAATCTTCATTATTTGATTGAAACTGGCATAGAAACATAAAGGACAAATAGATCTTTCTACGTACTGTTGCTTTAATCAAACTATCTATACAGTCAAGATTATTCGTATAATTTAATGAAATGAGTAAGTTAAATAAATAGCTTTCAGTAATGTTCTTTGATTCGTATCATCTTTTGTATCTCACACGATTTTCAATTATGAATTGAATTTGTTTAAAAATGTTGATAAAATCCTCTTCAACATAAATTAAAAATTTTAGTGTATCTGCTATTCCTTGTTCGTCAATTATGCCTTTTTTTTTTACTTTATTTCAGAGGTTTTCCTCTTTATCGTTATTTTGTGTGTGCGAGTGGAACTCTTTTCCGTTGCATTTCCTGTGAAATCGAATATTGAAAATGACACACTTCCAATTTCAATGGGTAACATATCATTTAGTGAAAATTTAGAAACCACGGATATTTCAAGTGATTCTAAAAACACCACATCTACTCCACTTCTCTTCTATTCTGATGTATCATGGAATAAAACGGAAGTCCCAGTCCTCATGGAGGAAGAAGCAAAAGAAAGTACCACATCTGAAAATTCATTGAATTCGGAAAATTGGATTGCTACTTCGTGTGTGTCTCAGGCAACGATGGAATACATTAACAACCCATGTAGCAGACAAATAGAAGAAAGAAGGTCTAGAAATTGTAACATTAATGATATATACCACCTCATGCAAGAAGCACAGAATCTTCGTCAAACCATGGTATGTGATATCTTTACGCTTGCAATATTGAAAATGGTTTAAGTTAATGATAACAGATTTTTTTTTCATTTGTACGAACCCTTTATTCTAATTATTTAAAAGATATATCCACACAGATTAGAGCACCTTCAATTTAATACTCCATGTCATTTTTCAGAATGTCTACTCAATGTAGTTGCAACCTTTTGTTTCGTATGATTTAATGATAATTTAAAAATAAATATATAAACGCCTTTTTAATTCATGTCAAATAACGATTGAATTTTTTAAAATAGAAAAGTGAAATGGCGTCTGATATTGACATTGGAATCCCAGAACTCAAAATCTACACTCTAAATAAGGTGAGTACTTCTTTTAATCAAAGAATTGTTATATGATGCATTTAGGTAATGGAATATTGATTTCAAATAAAAGTTCAGAATAATTGCTGTCAATCTTAAAATCCAAGCATTATTTTTTTTTTACTTCTTTCTGACAAGCTGTTTTTTTTTCAGACTATGAATCCGAACTCACAACTCCAGGAACTAGAAAAGTCTCTCCAAATCTACTTCCTGTATCTCTCGGAGGCGGACTCGATTTACTCCACGCTAGAACTGTCAGGTGGCACATTTATCCCTGTAAGGAGATTGCTACTCTCCATTCTATGTTCTCTGGACAACGGAACGCCATCTATCCTACCAATGACCACAGGTTGTCTTTCAACAAAATTACCAGTATTTTTTCCAGAGATTGATTTTATTCTGAAATCATTGCATGCCGATTTACAGGTAGCAATGACTTGGAGGAATTGCCAAACAAGCAAATAATGTTTGTATTATTATATACATTATTCTCATGGATAATCTCAGGAATTTTGCATGATCTTCCTGAATGTTTCTTCAATCTCCTCTAAATGCATAAGTAGGTTATTGAAGTCTCAAATGTGATTGACTGTCAGAGAAATGAAAAGTGTTTTATATGATTGTGTGAATGCGGTTTATATTTATCTGATATTCTAGATATGCTTTGTGAGATAAGCATGCTTTGTTATTTTTGTTATTTTTTGATTTGAAAATTTAATGAGCATTCTCCAACTTGTTCTTTGGATTTTGAAGTCTGGAAAACATACTAACATTTTTATATTTAAACACTATGTGTTTCTGTAGATATTTATAATTATTTTTATTTAGAATGTGTAAATTGAATTTTCTTGCATTTTTTAACGTTAAGATTCTAATATTATATAAATAATTCCATACATCAATATTAGTATATTTTAAAAAAATACAGCTTTTGTACTTTTATCCAATGTATTTGATGTGCAATAAGTTTATTTTATTTTATATATTTATTTTTTTTTATTTTCTATCAAATTTATTTGGTATTTAAATATTACATAAACATTTTATATTAAGTTTTTAAAACATTACTTCGTATCCAGTATATTTATATAAACATCTAAGGGCAGCTCATTTGTCATCTATTTTGAATGTTATTCCTTACATGTATCCCATAAAATTGGCTGATTGATTCAAATGATAACAATTTTGCCAAAATTAGTTTCATAATCTTTACGAATGTCATGAATATGTAAAATGTTGTTTTAACTTTTGAACATAAAAAATGATAAGCAGAGATTCTAATGAAGGATAAGGAAAATAATATTGATTTCTTCGGTCAATAAAAAAAAATGAATCCAAAGCAATGAAAAATGTTTAAGCAATTATATAATTTATTTACTACTCGATAAATCATGCAATAGAAAATTACGTTTTCAGACGTGATAAAATGCTACTGATCACTATATTAACGCAATGTCTTAAAATAATATTATAACTGTTTTGAATTTTATACTTGTATGCGTTTAATATATTTCTAAACATTATGCTGTACTTAATATAATTAATTGTACTGGACATAAATAAAGTCTTGAAATAAAAATACTTTGCAAATTTTTTTTTTTTTTTTTTTCAAATATTCTATCAAAAAATTCAGGAAATGAAATAAGATTTTTATTTACACTACAATGAGCATAAATTGTTATTATCTACTTTTCAATTTCTTCTTTATTTACACTGAATGAAATTGGAAATGCATTTCCATAGATAGTCTATAATACTTTCTTGTCCGTGGAATAGGGTTACACGATATCTATTCCTAAGAGTGTTAAACTTTTCGATCCAAGTTGGATGTTGAGTTTTAAACAAATATCTTGATGATGGTAGAATTTTGAATAAAAAAATTGAAATAGTTTAATTCAGACAATCGATCAGTTTTAGTATCGGGTACAGGTAAGTACTCCGGTACGCTTGTGACGGTATCAACCACAGTACAAACAAGAGATACAAATATAAATAACGCATCTCATTGGATATATTGATTACCAATAAAGGTCGTTTATCAAACTTGGACTACCCTCTTCTATTTCTTGAAAGTTAGTACAGATTCATATGCTAGTGCTAAAACGACAACACTTTTCGATATAAAAAGGTTTGGAAAAATTGATATATTATGTGTATTCCATGCCTCTGAGGAATTACATCAACAACCCATGCAGTAGACATGTACATGAAGAAGAACATAGACCTGGAGCTGTATCATCACCTCATGTTAAATGCCTTGGTTAGTAAAACCTTCATTTATGCAATATCCACAACAGTTTCCCTCGTGAAAACCTGAAAAACTTACGAATATTTCAAGGATTGAAGTCCCTGCATGACGATTTTCAAGAAGCAATTACATGTACTTGGAAATAGTCTACTGACAAATAATAAGAAATTTATTTTGTTCTTAGACATAAAAGCATAGAAAAGATCTCAGAAATTTTTGAATGTGCGTCCCGTGAAATATTCAATTTTCGTTTTACATAAATTCATGTTTTATAGTAAAGTCCCAGGTGTAATTGACTGTACTTCAAACAATTATGAGATTTTTTCCCAGGATTTCTTGGCTTCTTAGATTACTACTCTTTTCTTAAGAATTCTTAATAATAAATCAAGTTTTTTTTTTGTAATTTTGTCGCAAAATATTTTATGTGAAAAGATTTTTTTTTTTTTTTTTTTGGATTTTTTTTTTACTTAAACTTATTAATTTGTATGCATATATCACACCTACGGATATGATATTTACTTCAGTTTTCTTCATACGCTTAAAGACCCAAATCTGAACATTGAAATGACTTGGCATGTTTAAAGCGAAATAAGTGTTGCATATATTGCATTAAAAGCATAAACTGCGTGAACGTAATATTTCCCTTTTCTATTTGTTATTTTTAAGATATCGCATTTAATCTAGTTCTTAGGGTAGCATATTAGTTTAAATATTTATTTTTTCAATTCTGATGTAGTTGAATTACCTGAAAGTTAATGTCTTGTGAATATTGACTGACATCCACAAAAATATGACTGTCTACTGACTATCACGATCTTTAAGTATATGTCTTGAATTTGTATAATGTTGTTACGTATGATCATTCATCAATAAAAAGAGATGTTAATAGTTTTTTTTTTTTAGAAAAAAAAAAATATTGTATGTGTATTTTAATAAAGATATAAAAAAAATCATAAAAAATACACATTTTATATTGCAAACTACATAATAAAATGTAAATTGTTAATTAAGAAAGATTTAATTTTAACACCCAGATTAAAATACAACCAAGTACTCTTGTCATATTATAAACCACAATACAAACAAGAGATAAATATGATGTCACGGAACCTGATTGGTTAATTCAAATCTCTTATAAATGTCAATCGTCATACACCTGTAGTTTAACCCTTACCTTTAATTGAAAGTATAAAAAATGTTGTTGATACAACACCTTTCTAAATCTAGGATGACATGGAATTTTATTCTAATGGTTATAGATAATACTATTTTGATTTATAATTTCAATTTTAGTTCAATAACTCAGTAAATGAACTAAATTGACACGAGCAATATACTTATAACAGTAAAAAAACTCCATATGTAGTAGTCCTCATCTATTGCACACTGGCTAAAATATATATGCACTTTTTGTATAATCAATCAAAGGTTTATTTTTTTAAACAATGGATATTAAGTTAAAAATTCGTTATTGATGCTTATGAATCATATCATGTTCCAAACCTTTTCTCTGTTTTCCCTGTTTTAATTAATGACTGAATGTTTCAGCAAATATTTTGAACATGCCCTTTTCAGCATATATGTTGAAGTCTATGGCTGCTAGCAATCCATTTGGTCTGTGACTTGCTAATTTTCTTTACATCATATCAGGAACTTGCTTTTGCTTCCTTTTCATTACTTTGTGTATGCCAGTGGACCTCATCCCTTCGATCAGCATTCCTTATGAAAAAGACTTCGGATGAGACCGTATAAACCCAGGCCCGTGTTGCAGTAGGTTCTGGCACGAAAAATATCCCTCCCTAATCCCCGAGTGCCAAGTATAGGATAAAATTTGCAGCTCTCTACCGGCAAGTGTTAGTGTCTCCATATGAGTAAAATATTATCGTGGGGGACGTTAAACAACATACAATCAATCAATCTTCTTCACTCAGTGATTAAAATATCGCTCATTGAAAAGTTTGAGACCGAAACTATTTCATTGAATCTAAAGAATCAACAGATCAATCACGTAATTACATCATCGATTTTCCTCGTTTCTGCTGGAACGAAACAAAAGATTTTCTTGTGCAGGAGGAGGCGAAGGAAGGAGCTACACCCTTAACCTAAACACATGGATGAATAGAAATACCAGTTTTTGCAAGATTAATCTCAGACAATTAGGGAATACACCAACAACCAACGCAGAGATTTAGGAGTTACACTTGTATAACTTGTTTACAAGTCTTTATGGGTAAAATCTGGACTCAGGCAATACGGTTTTCTCGCATGATATAATTATATTACGGGTGTCTTCTGTCTTTCTTCTAAAAGATGATCCGTCACGACCGCTGTATTCCCCCATTGATCTACACTATTACAAAAAATAGGCCATAAATAAAAGTAACCATGGAAAAAAAAATTTAGTCGTAGTTTAAATTGAATGCCTTTTCTTGCTTGAAATCTTGCTTAATTCGTGTTCGTACTTTTGAATTTAAGTTTACGCTGATGAAATATAAATTATATTTTTTGTCTTATATAAATTTTTGGGGGGTATTCAGACATTTCTATTTGTTGACATTTTTATTACAATATATTCACTTAATTTTGACAGTTTTATGTTTATAGAGAGGTGTTACTGTGTTGATGTAGATGAATGACACTAATATGCAATAAAACATCACTACAGTGAATAAATGTCACACGTTTTAATTACACTTCTCTTTCTTTATAGTCACACTATGCAGTAAGATTTTTTAAAAGCTTAAAATTAGCATACATACTTCCATCATATTTTGAAAACACCTGTAGTTCTCTTACACTTATCAATTTTGAATTGTTATTATTCACTTATGCAAGTTGTTGCGAGATATTAAAGAAGATAATATTCTGATATGGTTAAATAAATCATATTCTTGTGAAAATTAGTTTAATGCGCTTGTATATTAATGAATTTATTTTTAAAAGTTTTTAAAAGGTATCCAAAAAAAAAAATTAGAAGGAAAACATTAAATATGATACATTTAGAATTATCGATCGCTCTGCTCTTTCTCATGATCGGACAAACGGGAAAGGAGTTAAATACTAGTATGAAGATTAGGAACAGTATTTAATCTCAAAATCTAGTCAAACAATAGAGAGCAATAGCATAGCAAACACGGATCTCTAAACTTTTCAAGATGGGATAAGTTGCTTGGAGAAGTAAGCATCCCCAGCAAGTCAGTGACACCCGCAGTTTGCTCCTTGTTATGATCGGGAAAATGTCGAACAAAAAAACAAAAAAAATTAGCATGCAAATAGTGGCATGACTATTTGTATGAAAACATTAGGTACCTTTTGACATAATGGTAAATAGTAAATAGCTGAGAAGGTCATTGCATCGACAATAAAATTTACAAAATTATGACTTTCAAGAAGACTTTTGATTTCCTTGTATTATCAACTTGTTTGTGAATAACTTGCCGCATTAAAACCATGTTCGCGTATGTAGAGCCTGCTCTTACGTTTCATTCAAATCAGCTGGGAGAAATAAACTCCATATACAGGTGAAAATGGAAAACTTCTACATACATAAGGCAAAGATGACGATCAAAAAATTGAAGTTATCACGTTTTAATACATTTTTTATGTGAACATTGACGTCACAGACTTTGCCACGTCGTATTGACAATAAAAATTAATTGGAAGCTAATAGCTAATCTAGAAAAAAAAAATAAAGTCTTCAAGCCTTTCCCTGTCAATGTCCTACTATATACTTTAAAAGTAGTTCAGTATGCAAAACATGTTCAAATTCCATTTATTTTTAAATCGAGGCAGCCTACTGACAAAAAATTCGAATAACAAGGCTTTCATCCAAAATATCAGGTTTAATATTAACATTTTCTTGATAAAGTACAGGTTTCCTTTAAGCTTCCATACGGGGGCATCAGTTTTTATATCACAATTTCAACATTTTGGGGTATCAGGTAAATAATTGAGCTATAAGAAGCAAAGGTTGATAATTGTTTCAAACCTCTGGCTGTTCATTTATGTAGACCAAAGTATATTTGATGACATGCACTATGAAGTCCAGGACTATCGCTTGATTTAACTTTCTTCTCTGTACTTCAACAATTCATGGATTAAATTAATGTGAATGTCCTCATTTAACAAACCCATAAAGGACGCATTCTTATCGATAAAAAATAATAAGGGTCGTAGTAGATAGTGCATGTCCATAATATTAATAATAGGAGTGCTTTTCTTTGTATTTTTAGCTGCAAAAAGCAATAAAATATATGATCACTAATGCCAAAGAAATGTTAATCGTAAGAATTTATCATAGAATATTAACTATCCCAGAACATGTTTTAACTGTTCAATATCAATAAAAGTGTCTAATTCAATGGCAGTGATCTAGTAATAAAATTTAAATTATGTAACTAAGTCCTCTCCTATCAATTTATTTTTATTTTTATTATTCAAATTCAGTACAAAAAATATTAAATGTTTTGCAGAAATACCACGATCTCTACTATTTTCAGAATATCATACCTTTATCAATTCCACATCAAACCATAAAGTGGCTACAAATATCACATTATTTAAATTTGTGGGGTAACATGTTAATAAGTAAGGCCAAAAAAACAGAACATTGACATGAAATGAATAGATATTTTACAATGCTGGTTCACTAGCACCCAATGCATATTAATCAAGGAATTTTTTTTTTTGGTTAAATTTTTTTGGCAGTGTTGTTCTTCCGAAAAAGGTAAAAATGTTATTAATTAAATATTGTCCGGATTTATAAAGAAAGGTTGAACTTTCTTGAACTACAGCACAGAAAAAAACTATATAAATAAAACCACAACCAATCAAATGTTATTTTTTCTGCGGTTATAATTCTCCGGAACGTTTTAGAGATAAAAGAATAATAGACATTTGACCTACAACATAATGTTGAAATTTTAAATCGTTCTTCCGGGCAATTTCAAACCATCGCGGAAGGATCAATTATGAAAATGAATTTAATTCAAACATTTGCTTATCTATTCTTGCGAAATATTGTGGAAATATGTTGACAAGAAAAATGCACGAGAGAGCAAACAATCCGTAAATATAAGTCGCATGTGTAGGGGTCATGTTAATTGAAAAATATGCATTATTCTTTTAAACTATAAGCCTTTTACTTTAAAGTATCTTTTAATAAGGTACACTTTTGAATGTTTGTTTTGAAATATTATTTTTAAACATCCGACATTAATGTTGTGTCCTATTGAAATGAAATGCTTAATTTGGAAATTAATATGTTTTATCTGATAGATCCAGTATATATCTTTTATCAGGTGGTTTAATATTTGCCATACAATAGATAAAAAGTATAATCTAATTCGCAGAAAAGGGAACCACATTTATTATTTAAATACATATGCCCCCAAAAGCATAAAGACATGGTTTAATTTTTGGAATGAAGGTCAACTCCGAGGTGAAGGTCAAAAGTTCATAAATATTGGTACCCAAAAAAAGGTCTGGTCACACATGAAAATTAAAAGTCTTGGCTCCAAAAGTCAAAAGTGAAGGCCAAATTTTTAGATTTCCAAATTTTTTTTTGAACTTCAAGGTCAGGGAAAAATTAGGAACACAAGGACATTTTTGTTACATGGAATATATAACGATATGAAGAAACTTATTTATTTATTTTTGAATTTGGAGAAGTGGGTCAAATTCCGAGGTGTAGTTAAATAGGCTAAATCTATTGGTACTCAAGAAAGATCTTAAATTATCATAGGGAAATACGTGTAGACATGTGAAATACGAGTCAGAGAGCCCTACAAGTAGCACCAATTGTTCGGACAAGCAGAATTATTTTGCGAACAAAGAAGAAAAAAGACAGACAGAAGGACAAGAACATACCTGTATGCACTCGAATTTCTAGGGCATAAAAATTAATAGATGCACGGACTATAATCAAAACTGAGCAATTGCTTGGAAAGTTGACACAAACTGTTTTAAAAATCTTACTTATTTGTTTGGATGGGATTGACCTTCCTCAAATTTTTTAATACTCTACATGTATCAAAAATTACAATTTTTCCAACTGTTTGATCATGAAAATAGAAAGGGGCAACAGACATCTAAATGAAAATACAACACAAGACTATTCTCATACAAAAATTGAAGAGGCCAGCCCCCTTTACGAGTTCTACGTACAGTGTGTATATAAAACGAACCAGCTGTTCTTTTCTCTCAGATAATATTTTGAATATTTTGTCACATAACGCACATTAAGTTGTCTTACCGTATCCCCGAGGTAGTTTTATAGTTGAATTAATTGAATCTACATCACCTGATAATGTTTCCATATAAATTAGACTACTCCTCAGTTTGATTTTCTAGGGAACAATCTTGTTGATTATCTTTTTTATATAAAAATAAAAAGACTTGCAATTGCAGTCTATCTTATACTGATTTTAATTATTCGGGTTTTCATTTATACCATCAGATGATGCTATTATTTAAATATTATTACGATCGATATGACTTACTACATTGTGTTCTGTGATAAAGGACTTCTAAAGATTGAGGAGCAAAGTGCTATCTATGGGCAGCGGAAAGGGCAAAAATTACCATAATGATAAAACAAACAGTTATTTTAATTTCAATGACCATAAAAACTTAACAAATGATATACAATGCATAATCAACAGACCTTTTCGCAGAACAAATATACATCAAAGCAAAACCAACGACCACGTACGTAACAAACATATATAAATGCAAAACCAACGATCATCTTTGCAGTACAAACGTACATAAAAACACGACACACGAAAAAAAGTTAACAAACGTGCAGCGGTAAGCTCCCGACGGTCATGGATTTTTTTTTTTTTTTTTTTTTGGCGATTTCTTTTTTGTCGGCGCACAGAAACTCTTCGAACTTCTCAGGCACATTTCTAGGTTTAAAAAATTCATTAAATTTAATGGTATAAAAACTTTAACAAATCATTACTGAATCAGCAGTACCATATGCCAAAAAGCGGTAAATCTAGTAATCAGCTGTAAATGCGACAAATCACTGAAAAAAGGATACCGATGTTTTCTTCGAATCACGATTAAAAACAACAAACTGAGGTATATTTTTTTAATAAATGAAAACCCTCATTTACATGCCAGATAATTTGTATGCACAAAAATTCCCCCCACATTTTTTTTTCGTATAGAACTCTTTGCCACATCATGTTTATGTTCCCAGGCTCTACAACATGGACGTGGTTCTACCTCGGATCCCCCTTTAATTTTTTTTTGGGGGGGGGGGTGGTAATTTATCTTAAAAATTTCAAATGAAAGAAAAGAATGTACATAAAATGAAAAAAATATCTCATTCTCCTGAAGGCCATTTTTTTTTTTTTTTTTTGGTTACATAAATTGGTTTTCGCCAATTCTTTAAATAATACAAGAATCTATTATGATAACTTTACATTACAGTGACATATTATATGACAGGCACGTAGCAACATTTCCTAATTTTAAGAGTAAGGTCAAAAAAGGATTATGTAGTACATGTATATTAGGAAAGAAATTGGTACTGAAAGAAGTTGAACCTCCCCCCCCCACCCACACACACACACACACACACACACCCTCACACACACACACACACACACACACACACACACACTCACCCTCACACACGAAATAGGATTTTCGAGTTTGGGCTATTTCATTTTGATTTCCTATTTGTTTTTGCTTGTCAATTTTTATTAAATCTTTTTTCAGCTAGATTGATTTTTTTCTCTCTGCATGGTTACCCCCTCCTTTCAAAAACGATGCTACGTCAATGTATAACAATGAAATACTTTCATTTTGCAATGTTTTACCATAAGTACAATGTTAGATTTAGCTATATTTATGAAAAATTTGATAAAAATCTTTTTTGAAATCAAATCATTTTGATATTGTGAATTTAAATTTTCATTTTTTTTATTAACACCGCCAATTTTCACTGAAATACTAATTCCATCTACGACACCTTACGTCTCTCTGTATCGATGTCCGTTTTTGGTTTTCATATTTATAAAAGAGTACTACATTTACCGCTTTTTTGAAGGTGATACTGCTGATTCAGTAATAATTACGCAAAACTTGTTTAAGTTTTTACATATTATTGAATTAATTTAAAAAGAAAATGTGCCTGAGAAGTTTGAAGAGTTTCTGTGCGCCGACAAAAAACAAAATCAAAATAAAAAAAAAAAAAAAATCCGTGACCGTCGGGAGCCGGGAGTCTGGAAGACTAGATTTACCGCGTGCACGTTTGTTAACTTTTTTTCGTTTGTCGTGTTTTTATGTACGTTTGTACTGCAAAGATGATCGTTGGTTTAGCATTTATATATGTTTGTTACGTACGTGGTCGCTGATTTTGCTTTAATGTATATTTGTTCTGCGAAAAGGTCTGTTGATTATGCATTGTATATCATTTGTTAAGTTTTTATCGTCATTGAAATGAAAATAATTGTTTGTTTCTCATTATGGTAATTTTTGCCCTTTCCGCTGCCCATACCTTTTGTGTTCAGTAATTCAGAAGTGAAAAATGAAATAGATATATTACACAGTCAGTGTTCCCTGGTTTCTGCTGACAAAGCAGGTAGCAACATTTGTTAAGTTAACTTTGTAAGGCTCATTATTTAAACTGTATTGTAGTGTAAATGGAATATTCTACACGTGGTACATGTAATCCAACTTATACCCATACTTTCCTTTCTAAGGAGGAAATTTTTCTGAAACATGTCAATTTTGAATATTTTTAATATACCTAACAACAGGAATCAATTTGAATTACAAGGTCTCTATTGAATTCCAAAATTTCATAAAAATCTTTCCAAACAAAGAAACATAGCGGGCTACAGTAAATGTGTACCCAGCATCTTTCTTTACTCCTCACAGAATATTAACAGTAGTGGAGGAGAAACGTTAAGAGCACTGTTCAACAAAATATTCGAGAAATCAGATGTGGATCTTACATGTAAAACTTCCAAGAAACTTTTGAAAAATTTGAAATCACAAAATTTAACCAAAATCGAGAGCATTAAAACTTTTCAACTTTATATTCAACCATTCCTCGCGATAAATTAAAGTTTAGGCTCTTTGATATAATTGACGGCTGCTTGTACCATAAAAATGGAACTCATTCTGATTGTACACACAAGTACTCTGAAGCTGATATCAAAAAGATACTTGCAAGGTTTTTGGAGAACCAGGTTTTCCAACCGACCTATTTTTATATTCATATGAAGCAAAATTTACCAAAATCTTATAGGTGAAAAGAAGAAAACATATTTAGATATATTTAGGATGTATTGTCAATTAACAAATGAATGTCAAAAGATACGATATATAACCAGGTGAACTTGAAATAAAAGATACCACAGAGTCATCTGTTTCATATTTAGATATTTTACTTGAAACAGGCGTTAAATATGGTAGTCTAACAACCAAGCTTTATGACAAACGAGATGACAAACTTTTCATTCGTCAACTTCTTTTACTTTATACAGTTTCATCCGCTGCATATGGGTTTTACTAGTATATATCTCAGTTGATTCGATACATAGGAGCATGTTATATGTATGAACTTTTTTTAAATGAGGTCAGTTATTGTGTTGACATGCATACAAGTTGCTGAAACAAGAATATCAGCAGTCTCGTTTAAAATAATCATTTTAAAGTTCTATGGTCTATAAAATGACATTGTCGACGGATTTTTTTTATATGGCAAATGATCCCACCTCTGATGTTTTGAAGGTCCCTGTTTACTCTGCTTCTATTTTGTATTGTTTAATGGACTTTCGAGCTTGAATACTGTTTGTAATCAACTCCATATATTTCATAATGACAGGATCCTCTTTTTAAGGGGGAGGGGGTACCAACAATTATTTTATCTATAAAGAACATTAGATTTTGACTTATTTTTTGAAAAAAAATCACATATGCCAAAGGCTTTCATGCATCAATGTTTCACAACACATCTTGGTTTTAGAAGATAGTTAATTTTTTTTGTACACATTCTAAATAAAAAAGGATCACAAAATTTCACTCATGCAACCTTCCCCGAGTGGAAGTCATGATTTGATTGTTTTGTTTCTACACAAAGTAGTGAAGCTTTTGCCAATTAATCTTAACTGTACAAATTACCTTAAGAGATTTTTGAAAGTTCATACAAAATAAATATTTATTCTTGTATCATGTTGAATTTTCGCTTTCAGTTTTATATTTTATATTCAAATATTTATTCAGAACAATTTTGTATGCTGAACCAATTAATACGCTTTTAAAAGAGTGCTACATGTACATCCCACTTGGAATCGATGAGAAAACAATCAAATTTGCATTGGCGAAATGATGTTTCATTATTAAAGTTTATAACTTGGATAAACAAAGACGTCCAACATTTCTACATCCTTGTTTGTAAGCGAATGCAAGCAAAGAACAGTAACTCTTAATTCAACTCCTTGAAGTATACTACAAGGAGTTATATTTTCTTGTTTGAAACGGGAAATTCATTTATTTCTTGTCATGTAAAGTACTTACCTTGATATTTATATGTAGGAAACAACGCTAGACCTACATGTACACATCAACAACTACATATAATAACAATTGTAATTATATTGAAACAATGTAAAATTTAAAAAAAAAACCATTTCTTCTCCAGACAATTAATAACGAATATTAAGTGGTAAAGTGTGCTTACTAGGGATTTTTTTTAAACTTTATAGCACAATTATTGTACATAGCCTTGATTTTTCTTTTGTTTGTTTGTTTGTGTTCTTTTTTTTCAATGAAGGTAGAGGATGCTAATTTGGGTCTGCCTGTCCGTCCGCCTAGCTATCTTTCTGCAATACTTCTTTTCCGTGTGATTCCTCAAAAAGCCTTTGAGTTTTTAAAATAAAAAATAACCTCCTTTTATCTATTAAAAACCCCCTATAATCGATTTTAAGGTCAAAGGGGAAATTCTTGAAAGGTCTATATGCTCTTATTTTTTTTCCCTTAAGCGTTAGAAGGAGTGGGAGCAGGATCTCTGAATTATTAGCTTGTTTATGTTTTCGCTAATTATAAGGGATAAAAAATAACAAGTATGATTAAGGCTTTTCCCCAGTAAATCTATTCTTTAAAAAATTTCGTTTTAATGAATTCATGCATACACAGTTAAACTTCCAAATCCATGTATCATTTTTCATTTTAAGTGACATTCATTACATCTGTGACTTTGGCGCAAGTGGTTTTTTTTTATTATAACAACTGTTACATTTTTGCATGTGTGAAGTTCAAAATCGATATCCAAATAATTTCTGAACAGTAAATCTTAAGAATATATTACCATTTAAATTTACCATCGCAACAATTATGCTAGGCTCGGTGTTGCTCGTTTTATGTCTGCTTCGCATTGGTGATGTTGCGCTAGGCCACAACGACCTAAGAAATGTGGCATACGGAAAATCTGTAATTCTGAGTTCAAATTATCACAGTTCGGGGTATTCCGGATCCAAAGTCGTCAATGGTCTCCTTACCGATCTCTCCCATACCGCAGCCGAGAAAACCCCCTATCTCGTGATTGATCTGGGGAAGGACTACGTCATACATGAAATAGAGGTCTTCGCTAGAAAGTGTTGTGGTATGTATGCAAAGAAGAGATCATCATTTTATCTGATTACTTGAACACATTGAATAACTTTTCCAATTATCAATTTTATGCATTGATGGGTAAAGTAATTTATTGAACGGTGAAAGAGAAGGTTTATTAATTTCACTCAGTTTTAAAGTCATTGTTATTAAAAAAAAGAAATTAGAAAATATATAAAAACATCTAAATGTTCGCCATAACTTTCCTTTCATCTTTGGTACGCGATTATATATTTTTTCAGGATGATTCTTCGGTGCATGTTTTATGAATAATTAATACTACCTGCCACATATGTTATAACTTTAAAGAATATTATTCAAAAAGAGAAATTTTTCTTTTTGAATTTTGAATAGTGCACCAACTTCACGACTTTGACGTTAAAGTGGGCCAAAACACTCATACCATGCATCTTTGTGGTCATTATACGGGGTACGCCAAGCTCGGGGAGCGGATCGCTATGTGGTGCCCCGCCGACACAGTGGGACGATACGTCAAAATACAGATCACTTCCGGGGTGTCCAATGTTCTCACTCCAGCAGAAGTACTTGTATGGGGACATCTGTAATTAAAGTGCTATGAATTTTGTTTAAGAAATGTGTTTATATAAACGTTTCATCAAATTAACATGTGCGCGTATGTGTTTAAACGTTGTATTAAATTAACGTGAGTGTATACTGTATAGGAAATATTTAAAATAAAACTTCAATAAAAATGATTCTTAAATTTTTATGTCTGGACAAATAGAATGATAAACTAAAACATTTGATCTTGAAATGCTTTGTCTTATGCAGGAATTTTTTTTTATTTGCTTCTCCTGTGCCTATTTTTTACAAAGAAAAATCATAGGCCCTAATAATAAATGAATGCTAGTTTAAAAAAATAACTTTCATTGCATGTTTAAAAAATTCAAAAATCGTAATAAAATCTCGTTTTTAAAATTAGACTAGTACATATATATATGTACATGTATACTTCAACTATGAAAGAGCTGGAGATCGAAACATAAGTATAAATAACGGATTTTAAGCTAAAATTGACCTATATTGCGCTTCAAAGTATCGATATCATTTTTTAATTCATCTGCAATGAAAGTTCTTTATGACTTTTCTGATCACATTTTCCTTGTAGCCCGTCTCTCTGCCAGGAAACATTTGCAAATGCATGTTGACTTTTTCTCCAAAACCACTGGGGCATTTCAACCAAACTTGCTATGAAGCACGCTTGGGTGAAGAAGATTAAAGTTTGTTCGAATGAAGGACCACACCCTACATGAGGGGAAATAATTAAGGAATAGTTAAAATCTGATGGCTACTTTCTACAGGGTTGTTAAAATTCATGCAACACCAATTTCTATGCCAGTAGCTTGCCTTGCTTTAAAACAGGGAAAGGTAGAAGAAAGTCATCAAGAGCATGTCTGTAATGGGGTTCGGGCGATTGATGTAATGACTATTCTTATCAGATCTCCTAAGCATTTCTCATGGAGACTAGATGAATAGTAAGGGGACTACTCATTGATCCTGCAGGGCACATATTTGTGACCAGTTCTATATCTTTAGAGGCATAAAAACATAGGTTCGCCAGAAAGGGTACAAGATGTGTACAAAGGGTACAAAAACAAATTTATCTTAGAAGAGACTGGAGATATTGGATCTTCTTCGTCCTATAACTATAGTCCTGCTGGACACGTTATTACAGGTGACGTAAATATAGTTATTAATGAGGACCTTAGATCATTTATTTTAAAAGGTCCTAAATATAGCGAACCCCTGCCCTTCAACTGGCGGCGAAATTTCATAAATATTATGGATTCTGTTGAAAATTACGCCAGATGATGAGCCATATATGAAAAAGAAGATGTTGACACTTTGTCAGAATGGATTAAACGTACATGTATCAGATCCATGTAAAAAATCGTGTATCAGAAGATTGAGGGGCAAAAGGAAAACCATCTATCCTTCTGTGTTCAATAATCCAGAAGTGAAAAAAAGAATTATAGATAGATTACATGATCAGTACGTACTGGTCCCTGTCGACAAAGCAGCTAACAACAATGTTTTCGTTTGTGAGGCTCATTACATGAATTGTATTTTAGAAGAACTTGGATTTAATTCTACAAGTGGTAACCCTACTTTCACTCATACTTCCCTTTCTAAGGAAGAAATTCTTCAAAATCATATGTAAGTTTTGAATATTTTTAATATTCCAAAGAGCCGAAATGAATTTGAATTACCCTATATAAATTAGATTCCAAAACTTCATAAAAATCCTTACAAACAAAGATATATTGCGGGTTTCAGTAAATGCTCCACCAAGCCTCTTTCGTTACTCCTCACAAAGATATTGACAGTAGTGAATGAAAAACTTCAAGAGTACTGTGCAACAATATATTCAAGAAGTGGTGTGAATCAGATGTGGATACTCAAAAATTCCAAAGAACTTTTGGACGATTTGAAATCGTAAGATTTTACCAAAATCAACAGCTTAAAAACTTACGAATTTTCAACTTTATACACAACCATTCCCCACGATAAATTAAACTCCAGGCTTTTTGATATCATTGACAGCTGCTTTTTCAATACAAATGGAACTCGTAAATTTACTTACATGGTCATTGGTCATTTGTAAAATTATTTTGTTAAAACACATTCTGATTGACACAAGTACTTTGAAGTTGACATCAAAAAGACGCTCGAGTTTCTGATTGACAATACTTATGGGGTTTTGGAGGCCAGGTCTTCAAACAATCTATTGGAATTCCCATGGGTACCAATTGCGCTCCGTTATAAGCAGACCTATTTTTGTATTCTTATGAAGCAGAATTTGTGCAGAATCTTATGCGTGAAAAAAAGAAAACACTTGCTGTGGCCTTGAACTCGACATTTAGATATCTCGCATTGTCAATTAACAATGGTAATTTCCATTCCTATGTCTATACAATATATCCTGGTGAGCTTGAGACAAAAGATACCACAGAGTCTGACATATCTGTTTCATACTTGGATATTTTACTTGAAAAAGACATTAATGGTAATCTAATATTCAAGCTATATGATGTCTTTAACGTCCCTTACTTATGCAGCAATATACCTTTATCACCTACATACAGAGTGTATATATCTTAGTTGATTCGATATGCAAGAGCATGCTCTACGTACGAACAATTTCTAAAACGAGGTAAATTATTGACAAGCAAGTTGATGAATCAATAATATCAGCAGTCTCGTTTAAAGTACTCATTTCGTAAGTTCTATGGTCGATACAATGACCTTGTCAGCAAATACAATTTATCATTTGGTCAAATGCTGACTGACGTTTTTCATACTAATTGTTAGTCCATTATTTATACGCTTAATTGACAACAGATTATTTCCGTTATTTCCCGATCATGACAAGGAGCACACGGCGGTTGTGACCGGTCAGCAGGGGATGCTCACTCCTCCATGACACCTGATCCCACCTCTGATGTTTTGGAGGTCCGTGTATGTTCTGCTCCTATTTTGTATTGTTTTATGGACTTTGTTATTGAATACTGAGCGTTATCTCCATATCCTTCTCGTATGAATGGGTTAATATACTTGCATCAGAAACACTTTCACACTTTGCCGTAAGCTTTTATGCAGAAACATCAAATTTTCATAAAATCATCTTTTTTTGAGAAGAGAATTTATAATTTTTTCCTGCACAAATTCTAGGAAAAATCTGATCACCTTATTTGACCCATGCAACCCTTCCGAGAATGGGATTGATGATTTGATTCTCTTGTTTCTACACAAAGTGAAAGATCTTTTGCCTAAATTTAATCTTTACTGTACAAATTACTCTAAGAGATTTTTTAAAGATCACACAAAATAAACATTTATTCTTGTATCATGTTGAATTTTCGCTTTCATTTGTGTCTAAATTTTATATGCAAATATTTATTTTAAAAAAGAATTTACACTTTTTTACTGAACCCATTAATATTAAAAAACTTTAAATCGGATGCTACATTCCACTTGGAATCGATGAGACTCAATCAAATTTGCATAGGTGAAATGATGTTTTAATTTTTAAAAATTAATAATTTAGATAAAGAAAACCGACTTCTTACATCGATTATTATGTTCAGTTTGAATTTTTATTTCCATGTTTTAAGCGAATGCAAGCAAAGAAAAGAAACTCTTAATTCAACTCCTTCAACTATACAACAAGGAGTTATATTTTCTTGTTTGAAACGGGAAGTTTATTTATTTCTTGTCATTTAAAGTGCTTACCTTGATATGTATATCCAAGAAAAGCGTTAGAGCTACATGTACATTTATGTAATAAAACCTGTTCTCTCCAGACAGTTATTTAACGAATATTCAGTGATGGCATGTATTTGAGGATTTTTTTTTTATTATTTTGTAGATTTTTTTTTTTAAATATTTCAGACAATATACTGCAAGCTACTAATCACTAAATTTTCGCGACACCTTATTTTCGCGAGATAGTCATTGACTCTTGATAAGCGAGACAAAATTTTCACGAATTGTGGTTATTGCTCTATGTGATCCTAAGTAAGGAATATTATTATACGCGAGAAATAAAAATTCGCGTAATTACGTCATAATAAAGTTCTCGCGAATAAAAAGTGATTTACAGTACTTTTTTATATAATAAATGTTTCATGTTCGTTGGTACTACCACAATAATTGTACATAAACTTGAATTTTTTATGTATAATAGCCTATTTTTTCTTAATTCACTGATTTGTACATATCCATAATATGCCAAACATCGGACACAAAAATTACCCGTATTTAGAGCAAAGATAAGTGATTTTTTTCTTTACAGAACATTCTTTTATAAAAGAGAAAAAACACAATCAATGCTTTAGTAAAAATACTTTTCCATGGTAAGCTACATGTATCCAAAAGATTCTTAACAGACACTCTGAACCCTTATAAATATATTCTAAAAATTTTTTTAGATATTTTAATAAAATCACGACTCTTTCAAATATATGTGGATCATTTTTCATCTTAATATATATATTATATATATCTTTATATATATATATCTTTATAGATATATTACATGTACATTGTATTTTGATTAAAATCGACATCCAAAACATTTTTGAACAGTGAATCTTAAGAACATATTAACATTTCATTTTTCGATTGCAACAATTATGCCAGGTTTGGTGTTCCTCGTTTTATGTCTGCTATGCAGTGGCGATGTTGCGGTAAGCCACGATGAACTTAAAAATGTGGCGTACGGAAAATACGCATTTCAAAGTTCAGAATGCGGCGTTCCAGGATATTCAGGATCTAAGGCAGTCAATGGTCTCTTTACAGATCTCGCTCATTCTGGTGCCGAGAAAACACCCTTTCTTGTGATTGATCTGGGGAAAAACTATGTGATACAGGAAATAGAAGTCTTTGCTAGAAAGTGTTGCGGTATGTATTCAAAGCAGAAACAACATAATTATGATTACTTGTACATATTTATTAACTTTTTCCAATTAATACTATTCAATTCAATAAAAATGGAACTCGTGAATTTACTTGCAAAATGATTTTGTTAAAAAACATTCTGATTGCACACACAAGTACTTGAAATTAAAATCAAAAAGATGCTTGAAATTCTGATTAACAATATCTACGTCCCTTTTGGAGACCAGGTCTTCCAACAATCTTATTACTTTCAATTAATTGTAATATACCTTCATCGCCTGCATACGGAGTTTATACATCTCAGTTGATTCGATACGCAAGAGCTAGCGCTACGTATGAACAATTTTTCAAAATAGGTAAATTATTGACAAACAAGTCGATGAAACAAGAATTTAAGCAGTCTCGTTTAAAGTCAGCTAATACAATTTTTCCTTGAATCAAATGCTGACTATAAAACTGAATTGATCATGACAAGGGGCACACGGCGGGTGTGAAAGGTGGGCAGGGGATGCTCACCCCTGCATGGCACCTGATCCCACCTCATGTTTTTTGGAGGTCCCTAATACTCATCCTACAGAAATTGTTTTTTTAAACGTTATGGTTTTATATGTTAGGATTTGACCATGACATACATTTTACATTAATGCAAAAAATTTGAACAGTAAAGGAGTAAATTCTATTATAAAGGACATGGTAACATAACGGGGGAATTTTTTTCCTACTTTGAACATTTAATAATGGGACCTTTAATACCGTGATAATTTGTAAACAAAATCTTAAATAATGCTTGTTTTATACACTTCTCAACCCTCTACAGGCGCGCGAAAAACTGGCTTGATTTGAAATGTCTGAGGGATAGCAGAAAATTCTAACTCAGTTTATAGCGTTGGGAGGTATATAAAATATACAGGGGGATTTATTTAAAATGTGTCTAGAATTATGAAGGGAAAGGTTGATTATTTACCAATTTTGGAAAGCTAAAAAGAATTCTCCCAAACAGCGCGAAAAAATCTTACGCCGTAAATTACACATTTATTGCATTACGGGATCTGTAGCGTTATGGTCAAATCCCAAGATATAAAACCATAACGTTACAGTTCTGCGGCTACTAATACACATGTACTAGTGTATGTAATAGATTAATTTCATTGATATGCAAGCTTGTGCTCCATGTTTTCTGAAACAAAATGTGCTGTAATATCGATGAAAATTTACATTAAAGTAAGAAAATTCGCTTTTTTCTGACCTTCCTGTGACTTTTGTGTTTCTCATAACTTAGAACCAATACTCAATTTGTTGCAAAGGTGATCACAGGTTTTGATTGATAAACTGTTGCATCATTCTAAAAGACATCAAAATCCAGGGACCAAAAAGGAGTCTTAATCTTTCTTTGCCCTTTCACTCGATTTTCAGTCATTTTCGTTGCTAAAAAATTCATATACACATGTATACATTTTTCCATAATTTCCCTTTCACAATTGGTAATTGATTTTTGTTTCAGATAGAATCTTCAGTGTTTAAGAAATAATTATAGTACTTGCCTGATGCACTTTTCAGCCTTAATCAAAAGGAGAAATTTATTTTTGAAATTTTAGCGCTCCAACTTCACGACTTTGACGTTAAAGTGGGACAGGACACCCATACCATGCATCTTTGTGGTCATTAAACGAGGCGCTGGGAAAGGATTGCAATGTGGTGCACAGTCGACACAGTGGGGCGATACGTCAAAATACAGATCACTTCCGGGGTCTCAAATGTTCTCACTCCAGCAGAAGTACTTGTATGGGGACATCTGTAGTTAAGTGCTATGAGTTTTGTTTAAGAAATGTGTTTAAATAAACGTTTCATCAAATTAGCATGTGCGCGTATATGGGAAATATTTTAAAAATAAAACTTTGAAAACATTATTCTTCAATGTTATTCAGTGGTGTAAGAATATATGTAGTTGCGGGTAGAGATGGGTAACCTTCAATATTATGGAAAGAATGACAGTGACCATGTTTTGCCATGGGAAACTCGAAATATGTGTTTGATCAAAAACTTAGATAAGATGTGCACAATGGTACTTGATATGCAACAAAGAATCAGTGGTATAGCAGCGGTGGAGAAAAGATATGTTCTCTAAATAGTGATAGATGGACGTATAGACAGATGGACAATTTTTTGCAAGACAGTATGTTCAGGTGAGCGGTGTTGCTCACTTGTTTGTAAAAAATTTTCATCATGAACCAGTTTAATTTCTCTCCAATGAAAAAATTCCATTCAAAGTCTGATATCGTCTCTGAACATTACATTTAAACTTTAAACTTTAGTTGGAAGGTTGTACTTGAAAATTCGATCGCATTTAGATTTTTTTTTTTATTTTAAATATTGACTAGTTGGAAGGTTGTACTTGAGTATGATTGAACAGTTTCTAAAATTTCTGTTTGATTTTGAATTAAAAAGACACACACAAATAATACATTTCATTTTTATCTTTAACATACCACATAACAATGAAATAAACGGAAGAGCAGTAGAACTTGACCTAGCACTATAATATCATCGTGTATCATTTTAACACGGGTACTTTGTGTTGAAATCCATTCATCATTTTCTGGGAAACAGTCTCGCAAGATTATCATCCTTTGTCTGTTGAAAATAACACGCTGTCCCCGATCATCCAAAATGGTGTTCATTTAAAACCTTTCTTCGGCAATAGCTAATTTTGCAAAATGATCAAAGTATCGTTAATTGATGCGTATTTTAAAATCTTTTTTTATAATCACCAAAAATGTGCCTTAAAAGGAATGGCATCCATTTGAAATAAACTTTGAAAGAAACATAAATGAGAATTCAAGCAATGTACATCGTTACGGTGAGTAAATTTACGGGAGGAGCGTGGGTAGTGGAGTCCTAGAGGTATCTATGACCGATTCTGTCTGAGTTCCCTCCCTTTCCATGGCCGGAACTGTTACCGTAATCTGACTGTTTTCGTGTTGTCTATTAGCTTCCGGAAGTCCATCCGTAGTTTTCGCATGTGATATCTCCTCCTTCTCGCGAGATTTGATTTCATTCTCTGTTTCCCGCTTCGCGTCTGGTGTCGTCTGCGTAGGTAAACCTTGACTCGTCTGCTTCTGAGCATCAACTTGCTGGTTTTGAAGCTTTGATAGTGGGTAACTTATTCCAAGTTTTTCCATTAAAGAAAGCTGCATTTCAATTTTACATATTCCACATTTACAGTTATCAATATCTGCCGTAGACAGACTGTGTAAGTCGGTTTTGGCGGGAGTTCGTAGGTAAAATTTTCGATCGTAAAGTTTGGATTGAAAATTAACTTTCATGTAGGAATTAATATTAGGATCCTCCAGTGTGTCGGGGGACCGGCGAGGACTCAACTCCTCCTGATCGGAGGCAAAGTATAACTTCCTCACTTTTGAAGATCGCGGGGAAGCACTTCGCGAAAAAGTTGAGCGGGGCGACGATCTCGTGTACTTGGCGAGGTCATCGATCGACAGTCGATCCTCGTCATCACGGGAGTAATAGTCGAGGATGTGTCCGACTTTCTGGTTGTAGTAAACCCGTTCATGCTGTAACGCGGGACTCTCGTCCTGCTCCGATTTTTCCCCTTTAATGGCGATATATTTTGGCTTCTTAAGGTAATCTTTTCGTATGCTTGCAAGAAAGCCGCCGTCGGTTGTTCGTGTTTTCAGTAAATTGGTTGGGTCGTTTCTAGACCTCTTGATAAAGAACACTTTTCCATTATCAATATACATGGTACCTTCCGCAGTTTCTCGAACATTAAACCGTCTCTGTGACGAATCTCTCAGAAATGACTTGCTGTCTACGAGCAGTGATGACGCGTCCTCTAGTTCCATGCTAGCCTCTCTTTGACGACCGATAGGGGTACGAATCCGTCCTCCTGTGGCTTTGTGCTCACTGCAGATATCGTGAACATTTGTTGCAGATAATTCCTCCCTAGAAGCCGAAGTTTCTAATTTTGTGATGGGGAAATGTGGAGCTGTGGACGCTCTCTCACGTGGAGAATAGGGTGAAATAGGAGGATTAGAGGAAAATTTCACTTTGGCAGAATTCACACGTTGTTGAGTTTTAAAGTGGTCTATGTAACCCGATTTCCTGTTCGGAAATTGAAATCGTCTACCACTTCCTTGAACGTTTTTGTTATTTCTCGGAGGCATTTCAGTAAAACTGGCGCTTCTCAGGGTGCTGGTAGTTCCCCCTCCCCTCGGGCCTCTCCTGGATCTGGGTGTTGGTCCTGGCGTTCTACACCGCTCTCCATCCGGGTTTTCTACTTCTTCTCTTCTAGAAGTCAGTTGATAACGAGGCGGCATCCGTTGCCATAGTGACCAGCAAGTTGTTGACATATCTACAAAAGAATGAATATCTTCTAAGGTAACGATGTAATGTAGGAGTCATGTGCATGGTTAGTTGAGAGAGAGAGAGAGAGAGAGAGAGAGAGAACATATCGCACACTCAGTGTTGAAAGTGATATTCGATATATCTTTCCAATAAAAAGAAACCAGTGTTAATCAAGTGTGGAATGAATATAAAACCCTCACTACCTTCACATAAAATATCCATAAAAGTTTTTCTTGGCTTCTAAATTTTCGATAAAACAACAGATATTTCATTGATTTACCGTAAAAAGGCAGACTTCAGGGTTACATAAAGCAAGTTCATTGTTTTGTGGGGATTATTTTATACACGGAATAACTACTTTAACACTTCTTCTTGAGTGCACAATGATTACGTGACACACAACGTATTTCTGTTTTCTTTTTATTCAGTGTTAATTTTGTGTTTATATGACGGTCTACTCAAAATGTAAATTATTAAAAATTTATAAAAATCGTAATACATATGTTGAGTAAAGAGACGAATATGTCGATAAAATATTTTTTTCAAAGGAGTTTCGAAATGTAATTAGAAATTGTAAGTAACTGACTTTGTCTATGTAACAGTGATCTCTCTAACTTTATTTTAAATAACAAGCGAAGGGATTTTTTATGTTTGCTAAATGCACACAGAAGTTAAGTTTTTTTTCTTTATCGCATTACTTTTGATTTTAATCATTTTCAATGCATGCATTTTTTGGCAAGTTCCAAAGGAATTGGCAAGTTCCACAAGAATCCATTCGCCAGTCATTCCCACCCATCCCAGAAAATTATTTACCTGTTAAGCAACAATAAATCAATATTTTTTTTCAAATGCAAAACCACTTCTTCAGTTGATTAAAATTAATTAAAAATGCCTTCCTGCATGTGAAACGTTTTTGACATCAAAATTATTTTCTTACCTTTTTCAAATACAACAAAATCCATTTTTATATGTTTATAATTTACACTCGATAAAACAAAATTATCCTCTCTCTTTTTGTAAAAGAATTCCAGTAAAAAAGGAACTTTTATGTAATTGTATACTCCATTAGGGTAACGCTATCTGTCTCTTCACGCCTGTGTATCCACACCATTGTTTATAGTTTCACATTCTCTATTGGTCTAACGTCTTTAAGTAATCAATAAGGATAAAGCGGATTATCGTAATACACGGGACTGTAATGAACACAACAAGTGCCCGCCCTTTGTTTCCATAAGTCCGCCATTTGTCGTCTATGTAAACATTTGGAGAATTTAACGATATGAATTGCATTAAGTTTCGGCAATTGGCGCATTATGAACTACCTATTGTAATGTTTTATAATACATTTACCTTCGTGATCTTTAAAAACTCTGGGACTTAATTTGTTCTCTAAATTTGTTTTCCCTCTCAATACTAGTATCCATTTTTTATTCTACAGGAGGACATAACGGTATCTTTTATTCCCCCCACCCCCACGGTACCCCCTCCGGTAAAGGAGTGTGGGCTGGGGAATTTTAATTAAATGTTTGGGTTTTCTCAGCAGATGAACTGCTTCATTGTGTATATGGGTATCATATTTATTCTCTAAGCGAATCAGAAAAATACTAGAGGTGAAATGCTCTTTCGTACAAGTACTTGTATAAAATACAGACTTGTTTACATATTAATATATGCTAACTTTCCATTTTAATATGATTCCTTGATATTAGTAAAAAACTTGCTCATTCCACAAGATTGTTTAGGTATTGGGTAAGTTTGGGTATTCAGCAATCTTTTATGACGAAAACATTAATTTTACGACTATTTCATATAAAAATCAAGATATCAATGAGAGCCAATGCGACCTGATACATAGATATATTTATTATAATTTTAAAAGAAAAGTTTTAAAATTCACATAAAAGAGATTTCATATGAAAACAAATTCCGATAATATGAAAACAATGTTTCAAAAATTTCAACAAATCAATGTCCATTTTATGAATGTTAGCGTATAGATAAATAATAACATATTTTTATTTACTCACAACTACTGGGGTAAATCAAGAACGGCGAATACTTTAGAAGGAAGTCATAATCACGGCGGTCAGTGGTCATCTCCATCTTATGGAGGAGAGAGAGGACGGCACGACTTGTGTATCTACCTCCTTAATGACAGTCTACCTCCTTAATGACAGTCGAGACATTGTAATTATCCCAGATTGATGAGCGTCATATGTCCCTGATTGATCTATATTAACCGAACTTCCAATACAAATTCGTGTTTACTCTAGTTAAATATCCTTTCAAAATTATTGACAAATGAGCTACATTTTTACCCCGAGAGACAAAATTATGTACACACGATAGCAAATACATTTACTTTCGCTTTTTTTTCTTGTTGGATAATATCGCAGATTTTTCTGTTTAGAATTGTTTCAAGTGTTATTGGAAACCCCAGAGAAATTTGACAATTTCTCGAGAGATTTACTCTAACACCTAAAATGTCACGTACTTTCAACATTAAATATTTTCTCTCGAGACATTAAACTAATTGTTTATCTTAAGTTTTCATTGACACCCTTTTCCTATGATAAAAAAAAATTAAAGCAATAAAGATGTAATAATTGTATATAACTGAGTAAATAAATGTACATATATAAAATTTTGACAGCACCTTCAATTCATATATCCTTTCCTACCTTTGATATATAGATGTTGTGGATATCTTTAATTTGTCGACATCATATTTCTTAAAGATCGTGCTTTTCTTCCAATCGCTAGGCTTTGGTCCGACTTTCCTCTGTCAGGTACTAATCAAACGCGCACTTATGTGAAATACTGACGACTTTCTACTCCAGTCCAAAGATTGTTACCGCTCACCCAGCAACATGACCTCAAAAAATTCACATTTTCATTTATTTTCTCCTAATCTCAAAGTTACAAACATTGAATGAAAGAAAGAACAAGCAACCAGAAAGCGATAACATATCGTCGTAGTTTTCAGATCCTGATGAAATGCATACAAATGTCGGCCTGTTGTCAGAGTGGTTTGAATTTCCGCGATAATGAAGTCATACAAATGTTTAGTGGGGTCATAATCCCCCAATACCACGACTAAATAAATTTAGATGTGTATATTTCTCTCATTCTCCACTGCAGGGGCTATCGCATTCAGCAAACAGTCGGGATTTGTTTTAAATTAATGAAACTTTTAAGTCGGGCCTCATGACGTAAAAATGTGTGTGTCTGTCAATATTATACTGGCATTGTACCACATTTTCAGAATGAAAATTAAGCTGATTTTTAAAGTCCGCGTACAATCTTCGGTGAATTTAGATTTAAAAAATTTCATGAGAGATTTAATAAGTCAGATTTCAATGAATTAAGCAAATTAAATTGTAATCTATTGTTTCTCATTATGATACCATGTGCATGTGAAACAAAAAATAAAGATTAATAAACAATCAAAGTATTGAAGAAAAATGAAAGAAATCACTATTGAAAAGTATGTACTCCCTTGGGAGACTACTACATGTATTTGGCATTTGAACTTAGCACCCCGGTAAAATGTGTCCTTATTCATCATTCCAGATTGTCAATAAATAGACTGAAATAGATTTAGTGCTATATAGTTCTAAATTTGAAATGGAAACGCATACAATTTAATAGGGATCGATTGACATTTATTTATTTCTTTATATGGAAAGCAGACATTTATTTCAAATTATGTCAACTTAGTATTTAATAATTGAATAGAAAATAAAAATTATGAGCAGAAAGATCTATGCATTAAATAACAATCCTCTGCATTTTTTGTGATATTCTGTTAGCTCGAAATAATAGTAAATTAAACGCACTAAAAATTAAACACATTTCCAGCACAGGCACCTGACGATGGCTCACCCCCCTTTTTTTTATTACTTCTGATAATTTATTAAAATTTTATCAGGAACAAAAAGTTTTCAAAAATGTACGAAAGCCCATTGATCTCATTTTCTTAGGTTAAAAAAAAAAAAACGCGAAATTTTCGCGAATAAACGCGTTACTTTCGCGTTCGTTTATTTGCGAAACTTTCGCGATATAACGCGAAACTTCCGCGAATAAACCCTAACTTTCGTGTTATAACACGAAACTTTCGCGGTATAACACGAAACTTTCGCGAATAAACGCGTAACTACCCGTTATAATGCGAAACGTCTCAACTTGTTTTTGACTTTGTGATAAAGTTTATTTATTACATGGTACAATGATGAGCAAAAAGGCTATTTAGATCTTGGATTACCACAAGTTACAATTGATTTGAGTTTTCTTGTTATTGAATCCATCTTTACCGTCACAGTTTGTCTTTCTAAACGCTGTTCAAACATGTACAATTCAAGGTTTATGCAAGTCTTCCTAAAGTTGAACTTCAAGATTCTGAACTTCGGAGAAAATCACCCCTTTCCGGCTTCTTTCTATGCACTCTTTAAGAATTCAAAATAATTTTATTTCATAAAGATCAAAATCTCAGAAAGTTAACAACATGAGGTAAATTTGTCAATATTGTGTCCCACCGCATTTGTGAAAATTGATAGCAGATTTGTCATTCCATTGCTTACGAAAACATTGACAATTAATTCAAAGTGAACAAACTCTGCACATACCTCAGTAAATTTTATTTATGGCTAGTCCACGAACTTCTCTATAACCCCTCGGATAAATAAATATTGGAAAAAATTTAGAGACTCCTCCTCCTCGATAAATTTGTAACTAACAATAACCAGTTATAATTGTAATTTAAACAGCATCATATGGCCCGTTAAGCTCATGAAATGATACATTGTTCACTCACTTTTAAGTTATGTTTCTACAGGGTATAATTTTTAGTCCAAAATGACTGATTGCTTAATTAACTAGTGGTACAGTTGTAGTAAATGTTACTGATTAAAAACAGCTTGAAAAAATTGTGGAGTTTTTCCTTAAAAAAAAATCAGTTTAAAGAATTTCTTGAATTTAACTATTTAAAAACATGTACATGTACAAGAAAGTAAAATTCATTTTATTAATTGGTGAGGGTTGAAAATATTCTGATGACTAATCTATGCTTTTCTCGCATCATTTCTCCAGTACAACTGAGGAAATGATATTTTATATATAAATTCCTGAGAGTTCCCGTCTGAGTTCATATTCTTATGTGTCAGTCAAGATCAAGGTTCCTGAGTAACATTAATATATATCCTATATGCATATTATTTCACGAAATAACGCGGAAGTTTCGCGTTCTAACGCGAAAAAAATATTTTTTTTAACCTTCGAAAATGCATGAGCTCAAAGGGCTTTCGTAAAAATACATGATTTCCTAGTCTACCATTCTTATATTTTATACCGTAATGGACCATCTCGAAAAATAAGAATGATATGATAGACTAGAAAATCATGTATTTTTGATAAGTTCTTGAGCCTGATAAAAATTCTCAGAAGCTATAAGGGGGGTACGGAGGTAGGATCCATTTGTCTGGTGCCTGTGATTTTCAGGCCAAATAAACGGCCTAGGGCAATGCTCGACTGTTTAAGCAGACTTTAATTAATATCCTGCAATGAACTAGGACTTTATCATATTTTCAGAGAACCTTGCTTTAAATTGGTTTACTTAAGATGTCAAAAGATCGATTTTTGAAAAATAAAACGTGTACATGTAAAAGGCAGAGGTACATCAAAATCTGTGTCGTTGTTTCCTTTATGTTTACATTTTTTGAAATTCAATCTTAATTCCAAGATATTTATAAGTATTCTAATCTATAATATAATCCCATGGTTTTAATTGTTTATGAATGCACTGTGTTATAATTATACATATAAATTATTTATTTTGAATAGAAGATCAAATTATGTACGTGTCCAGTCAATGCTTCTGCTGCTCAGTTTTGACAGTAACTTCTGATAGGTTCTAAAAGTCAGTTTAACTTGAATCAATCAATTTCAAAAGGATATCTAACTTATTTTTACAAATAAGAACGTGTAATAACTCCTATTTGGGTTCGCCTTTTTTGGAGACCAACAAAAAGAAACTAGGTTCCACCTTACCATATATATATATGATACATGGCAGAATTATGTTCTACGGGAAGCAACTCTGACACCTTTGCCATTTTCGATGAATCGGAATATAATTAGCATTTCAGTTTTGTGAAAACTACATGTAGCTGCCCTTAAATCATTTCCCAACTTAATCTTAAATACTTTTTCACTATATTTTAAAACACATTTTGTTGCAAAAAACACAGAGCACAAGGTTTTCTATAAGTCATTGTGCTTGGCCTTAGAGGCGCTATACGTTTTCAACCTTTCTTTTCATAAATTAAAAAATCTCCATACTGTAATATTGTTTGTACAGTTTAGGGAAGTTTTTATTTATGAAAAGAAAGGTTAAAAACGTCAAGCGTCTGTGATTGCGTCCTATACAAACAGACAGCTAGACCATAGAGAGAAATTACAGTCTCATCTGCTTCTTTGGTATGGCAAGCAGAATTAAAACTTAAACACAAAACTTACGTTGAATTCGAATTAAACTCTCCCTGTGAACAGAGCATATGCATAAAATAAAACTAGAGGTACTGTAAGCAATGGGATCACTAAATGATACCCCTCCGATGTGAATATAATGGCAGCGTTCAAGTTTTGCTGTCGGAAACCCAAAATATGTATCGGGTCAAAAAGTAAAATAGGAGGTCACATTGGCAATATGTAGTAAAGATTCTTTGAAAGTTTCATCATACCCCGGTATTTCATTTGGTGAAATGAGAGGAGTTGCGGATATGAGATTGGTTCCCCAAGGCGCAACAGACGGACGGACGGACAGCTAGACGTAAAGACGGACGGACATACCGATTACTATATACACTCCCGCTTTTCAAACGGGGGGTTATTTTGACAGTTTCCGTGTTTTGCCGTGGGAACCCTAAGTATGAGTCGAATGAAAAAGTTAAAATAGTAGGTCACAATGGCACCATGTAACGATGAAATCAGTGAAGTTTTATCAAATTCCTCTCAGTGCTATAAGAGGAGTTGTGGATAAGAGAAGGGTACCCCGAAGCGTAACAGACGGACGGACTGACATCCCAATCACTGCATACATGTGACCTCCCACTGTTCATACGGCGTATAATAAGAACGTTATCTTTCCAGGTTTTAATGTAAACATCACACTATTTTATTGATATTGTTACAGTCATGTTCCTAGGACATTTACAGGATGCAGATCCATTGTCAATTTGTGATCATATTATGCAGTTTGTCGCCATTAGTACAATGTTCGTATCTTTTATTCTCTCACGTACGCGTCTAAAAAAAACAGTGAGACCCATGTACCGCATCGCTAACCTGAATACTTTGGCTAAATCAGAAATAAATTCAGGATTGAAAATTTTAAATATATAGTGTGCCCCCACCATACGATTTGAACATACTTGAATAAACACTTTATATACTAGTATTTATAACCAAATATAGTTTTTTTTCTCTTGAGAAGGTTTTTAAATATATTTATACCCCCCCCCCGCTTGAAAAGCGGAAGGGTATTTAGTAATCGTTATGTCCGCCCGACTGTTTGTACGTCCGTCTGTTACGTTTTGGGGGTACCCATTTCTTATCCGCAACTCCTTTCATACCACCAAATGAAATTTGATGAGATTTTCACAAACTCTTTATTACATATTGCCATTGTGCACCTACTAGTTTACTTTTTGATCGCACACATAATTTGGGTTTCCCATAGCAAAGCATGGACACTGCCATTATATTCATATGGGAGGCGAGGGGTATCATTTAGTGAGCTCATTGCTCACAGTACCTCTAGTCACTATTTAATTTTTAAAAATCTTGAATCCCAATTTTCCGCATCCTATTCTCGCGAGGTCATGATCTGAACAAGCGTGACTACATGTACCTGCATGAGGATGATTCCACATAAGTTTTGTACATGTATTTTCTAGTAAAGTTGTTCTTGAAAAGAAGATTTTTAAATGATGCCATTGATTTTTCACGAATTCGTTAATAATCTCCCCTTGGAAGAAGACAAGACCCTAAATTTGAGCGGGAGGTCAACATTACCGCTACATTGCCAAAAATTTCAACTCATTACCGCTACATTTTTTTCAAATTTCGACCGATCATTACCGCTACATTTTTTTGACAAAACAATTCATTACCGCTACATATTGAATCAGCCCAAAACAACTCATTACCTCTACATATCGATTTAGCCAGGTATGGTTCGGTATATGAGTTCTAATCAACAGAATTCACTCACTATCTAATCAGAATGAGTATATGTACTTGAGTAACTCTGCAGTCAAAATTTAATTATTTAGCGTAATCTGAACATTATGGCCACAATTGAGAAGTTTGTTGCAAATCGAGGGAATGCCAGATTACTTATCGACGGGTATAAATTTAGAAAATAACAATTAATATGTCAAGCAAATGGCTTTCAAGGCTTTAGTGATAGTGTATAAAAAACATTTGACAAATCTTAGAATTTTATCTATGAACAGTGCTTGATTTAAATTTTTTTGTGTTTTATGAAATAAAATTGAATTTAATAAAAAAAAACATTCTGATCAAAGTCCTACTTTTACCTCCCCGTGGAGAGCAGGGGAAACGGGTCTTAGGCATTTATAGGTTGTACTGTACACGCATATGTGGCTGGCTAACGAAAGAGGCAATGTAGCGGTAATGTATACTTTTTTATGTAGCGGTAATGTAAGGTTTTTTGTAGCGGTAATGCCTAAGTAGCGGTAATGAAAATTTTGAAAATGTAGCGGTAATGATACGCACCCATTTGAGCAGACTAGAATCTTATTACACAAACATTCTTTGTGGCTAGCTTGTCTAAATTTGCTAATTGTTTCTACAAAAGAAAAGAAAGCGTGAGAAAATTATAACAAAATCAACGACTACGATAGACAACGGAAAAAACTCATGGCTCAGGTGAGCTAAAAAGCAATAACACTTTAATTTTCCTGAATGAGGATGATACATGCACATGTCAAAATAATTCACGGCAAAGTGGCTAATCTTACATGTACACAATTTAATTTAATAGATCTATGCACTTGATAAAAATAATAACTTAACATTTATAAATACCAACACAAATTGTACAATAATAAATATATATGCCAGTCATAAAATATAACAGAAACATACATAACATTTAATGCTACATCAACAGTTTTATATAATATTAGGTCCGATAATCAACACTAATCCTTCCATGTGTTAATGAGCTTAAACTAATTATAATTGATTTAAAATTCAAGTACAATAATTGCATACTTTCCGATAGGATTGAAATTTCGCCAGAATACAGATCAATTCGATTTCATAATTTATTTATAAAAGAGTGTCCTTGCATGACATCAAACATGAAACAAACCTCTCCCAGCTTTTTCCCTTCTCTCTTCGAAACATTAGAGAGAAAGTAAAAAAAAACGAGATTTCTGGTTTCCGAGTGCCCGTTACCATTCTCACTTCTCGATTTAACGAAAATTCGAAAAATGATCGAGAAGAGAGAATTGGAGCGATTGTAAGATCATATAACGATGTACGTAATCATGTGACATGTGTACTCGATCATGTGACAATGTAGCTGCAGAACTGTAGCTCTCTGCTTGCGAAAATTCGGACAGATAAAGCAGAGAGCTACAGATCCAAGCGTTGTAAAAACCTTCGATTTACGCCGACGATTTTTTGTCGAGTAACTTTAGGTATTTATTTTGTGTAGTTTAAGCTTTTTCTGGCTTTTAGAAAGGTATCCTATGCCAATTCATATATTTAATTCTTATATTTGATACTTTGTTTACCTTTTATGGGTCCGAAACAGTCCTGTATATAATTTTGTAATATCGGTTTAAAAGAGTTCCATTTCGACGTCCGTAACCACAAACAGCCATTTGTTAGCGTTGGGAGGTATGTAAATGATCAAGAACTGAAGTTGAATGTATACGATTAATTATCAAATACCATTCAAAATTATTCTCAAAGCTGGGGAAAGTATAAAATACACGAAAAAATACCCACAGTGAGCGACAAAAAATCGTCGGAAATCGAAGGTTTTTACAACGTTTGGATCTGTAGCTCTCTGCTTTATCTGTCCGAATTTTCTCAAGCAAAGAGCTATAGTTCTGCAGCTAGTGACAATGCAAACGTGACCTGTGTACTTGTTACAAGAGTGAATCACGTTCTTCGAAACGAAAATTAAGAACGAAAGCTCCCATTCAGTAACAGTCACGCATATAATCCACTTCATCATATTTTCCATTCTAAATAATAAAAGTAAACTATTTCTACCTCTAACCGAAAAAGTGAATTCCGTGTCATTATACGTTGCGGATATGCGTATTAAGAATACTTCAAAATTTCACTTGTACTGCCTTTCAGAAAGCGTATTCAAGTAAATTCCAGTTTGTCATTTACAAAAAGATAACAAATCGAGTTAGACAGAGTGATTTTAAAAATATTTCAATGGAAAGGAGGAGTTTATTGCTTCATGCCCATTCTCTGAACGAAACAAACACAAGGAGTGGACAAAAAACAGCTTAAAAAGTTGCTTTGCAAAACCAAAGGTACATATCGAACATGAAGCTAGCAGGATATGAGAAAGTATACTGTCTTGTAGTAATAACTAAATAAACGATTATAGTGAAGATGCATTCAGTGCATAAAACAAAAACAGCAGGATTTCAAAATAAAAACGAAACATAACGTTAATTATAAAACTGAGACACTTAAAAGCACCCGGGTTGCAAATATAATACTGAAGTTCAACTATCAGCCACATTTAGGGCTAAGAATTTGTAAAGTGCACGCGTTCAAATGATCTGACGTGCACAGTGTTCACTTCTCTGTCACACGTGATATGGTTTACTGACGTGCACCGTGTTCGATTGGGAAGCTCGAGAAACCCTCTTTTGACTGAATCTCTTTGACACTAGTCAGCCATCTTATGATGTCATAAGTCTTGAAATCGTCACAGAAGTTTTTATTGTTATTTACGTCACGGGGAGACGATGTGGGAGGTCCCTGGTCTTTACTGTAACGAGTGAACATAAACGGCTTCACGCTTGAACGCGTAATTTTAGCACCACCAGTACTGTTCGTCGTTGTTTTTATGGAAGACTTTTGAGCAGACGACACTCGCCTGATTTCTCTTGGATTCGAATTTGATTTTTCCTTTCGATTTGATTCTAAAGGCAGACGATAATTCGGTTTGTCTGTCTTCATATTGTTGTCGTTTTCACCTTCACTTTTTTTCTCATGAAAATAGTTATTGAGTTTGGTTGTCCTAACAAACTTTCCAGTCTTTGTAAACACGGGGATACCATTTTCAATCAGCCTGTTGTTATGGTCCGCCATATCTCCCCCATTCCTTGACTCACGGTCCCCTTGATAAGAAGATTCACGCGGGTTGTAGGTTGGAATCACCCCGTCCTCACAAACATCCATCCGCACGAAATCATCAGCATCAGTCTCGATCAGCGGATAGGAGTCGCCGGAAGTACGGCGATGTAAACTTCCGCTGTTTGTTGATGTTGACTTAGATAGCGACCTTGGAGATACTGTTCTATTTTCACGTGAATCTTTTAAGTCGTAAATGTCCGAAATTTTCATCGACGTTTTTTCTTGATCACGTGATACATCTGTAGTTTGGGAAGACTTGACCGGAATTCGCTGAATCTGATGTTGTCGCCGGATGTGGGACACATCCACGGGATGACTGCGCGAGTCTAGATCCACAGCTTTATACTTAATACCTAGTTCTGTCAGTTTGTTGAGTTTATCATCAAATTTCACTTTCTTCTGACTCTTAGAACTATATGAGCTATTAGATTGTTTCTCATTCGCTGACGTTTTCCTTTTCTTTAACACACACTGAATCTTAGACACGTCAAGTTTTTGAGACGGTGCCTCACGTCCATCTAACTGATTTCCTGAAGAATTCTTCAGAATTCCTTTCCGCTGCTTTTCCGACTTCGTATCGTCTGGACTTTTATACTTCATCACACCGTGATAGGAAACATGCTTTGTCTTGACGCCACCTGGTGGCGGGCGGAGACGGTGCACTATCAAGTCTTTCGTGCCCGACCCTAAAAGAGTGACGGAGCCGTCCAGAGGATAAATAAAGACGCTCTCCCCACTCCCAACAGTGGAGAGATTGTAGAATGGATTCTTCATCATACTGACCTAAAATACAAATAAAATTATAAAAAGATTTAAATCAACTTAACATACACATGCTATTTCATACATTTCTATTATTAATTATTCATTTACTTCATGTTATAACAATTTTTTTAAGGAAAAAAATACAACTTACCATGCTTTGAAATGTAATATTTGATATCATACAAGAAGAAAACCAAAATTTCTAAATGAAGTTCGACAGTTAAAGTATAAACAAGTTTATTCACCTAAACGATAGCAAAGCATAAAAAATTATACTTCCTTACTATATAGATATTTTTTGCCTTCATCAAAAAAAAAAAAGGAAACATTTAGTGACAATTTCTTTACACTATAAATATAAAAATCATTCTAAACGATTGACACACAGAGTCATTCTAAGGGTTTCTTCTTTCTATTAACTCTTTGAGTTTTTGCTTCACAAAAGAAAGAAGCAGAAATCATAAGATCAATTTTGCTGTACTAATTATTTGCTATACCTAGGGAAAGCAATTGAATACTTCCAGAGTAAATACGGACATCGATGTGAAAGGTGGTGTAAATACAGAGAAGAAGTTTAAATCTGACTTATCTCCGCCAAATAGTATCATTCATTTTGGCAAAGTAACGGAACAATCTCGCGGAGAAGGGGCCCATTTTACGCGAATCCCGGTAACACATTATCTTTCTTAAGAACTGTGCTATTCAAATATATTTATGAGCGTCTATTCTCTAAAGACATTGGAAATTGGATCGCAGTTAATGTTATATTTAACGGGAGAAACCTCAGACACCCACAAAAGGAAGGCTTAACCCATTTAAAAACTGCACTTTAGATCTCCCTGTGTATTGCCAACTTCAATACTAGGTTGTATTAAGCCATCATAGCGTTAAATTACGTATTTGGAAGATAATCTTCAAAATAAGGAACAACTCGGTTAACCAAAATCTTGTCACCATCATATTAAGTTTCTGAATTCAACTAACAATTAATTGCAAGGGTAGTATGATAATTTAAAATGTATCCCAAATCTTGGAGAACATAAAGTTAATTCAATCCTGTCGCAGAAGTGCTTAAAAAATTATATCTATTGATGTAAATTGAAAATATGCACGAGACAAGTAAACAGCTCATTTTTGTTATTGAACATCCTTCAATGTCACCAACTTTTGAAATCTGGTTTCGACCAGATTGAGGGATAAACCATTTATTTAAGAGTTTACTTGAGTTCTTAGACATAATTAAGGACCTACTTGCATTACCTTTAATCTTACAACCCATTTTAATATCAAACTGTACTGATTGACTAATTATAAAGATTTTAAGTTAATATGTACGTACCAATTTAAATGAAAGGTAAGTTTGTTTGAAGAAAAATACCCAAAATTTTGCATTAAAATTTTAAACATAAATGTATATTTTATTTCAGATTAACATATTCATACAAATATAACAATATGTATTACTGTAAAGAATTTCAATTAGTAATCTTATCTTAAAAATAAGTATAAATGGTATTTATATTGCTTATTTGATTATATTATTCAGAAAATAAATTTACTTACCTAGTAATCTTGTACAGGTGAAAGTGTCCGCATGTTTTCTCCTTGGCGAAAAACTTGTCTCAGAATTGAGCACGTCTTGTCGAAGAGTAAATATTTCTGACAGATTTCAGATTTGACAACACCCGAGAAAAATCGATACACCTGCCAGGACCTTGATTCACCTTTCATGTCAGGCCCAATTTTCCATGCTCAGTGTACCTTTGTACCTATATGGTATATATCTACCTTGGCAGGTATTTTCTAATTCACTTGCATTCCCAACACTCGGTCCCAAACGAGGACCTCTGACGTAGTAGCAAAAGATAACAATGAGCCGTGCTCGATAATTTAAATTTACTTTCCAATTTCTTCAATTGAAATGGAACACAGAGCTATACAAGTCACACGTTTTAGTATTTATCATTTTGCGTCCTGCTCATTAAAGAACTTTAATTCAAGCCCGAGGTTCTGTCGTGAAAAAAAGAAAAACGAATTTTTAACCTTTTATCTTTTTAAAGTCGATAATTTGCGACAATACCTACTGATTAATGTTGTTTTGTGGTTCGATATCTAGTATATTATAAACACCATTTTTGGGTTTAAATGCAATTTAAATCTTTATTGTAAGAGGCTTATACTCAGGAGAAAAAGTCTCCGATTTCTATTGATCTCCACTATGCAGATGTTTATAAATATCGGTTAATTATCTACAATTATAAATTTTCAGTAAGCCGTGAAAATGATTTAATTTAATAAGTGTTGAATTAAAATGATTATACATGCTTACGGGTAGACTGAACAAGTTCATTTGATTAAAGGTGTATATCTTTACACTTGGTCTAGTACCCCGCCTACAGCATTCCAGGATTTGGGATTTCCTCAACTTCAAAGAAGAAAATCTAAGAATAAGAGGGGCATGACAGAGCGAAGCATCCCGAGAAAAGAGCTTACAACTGTAGCTACAACTCAAGACACTATTCGACATTGATTCGGATGCAGATTATATTGCTTCCGTTTCGCATAAGAACAATATAGCACTCACAAACGCGTTACTATATCCAATTCCGTTGAGCTTGGATAATGTTTAAAGTTATCTTAAGCAAAGCGCCAAGAATAATAAATTTGTAGATTGCTTACATAAATACACGATAAACAAGACACATGAAACTTGTGTGAAAACTTCATGTGATTTTGACATAAATTTCATATGAATTTTACATGAAGAGCATATCGCATTAATATCATGCAAAGAAAACTTCACATGAAAGTTAAAAAAAAAGATTTGTGTGAATATCATATAAACTTTTATTCACATGATATTCACATGAAATATATTTATATAATTTTCATATGATTTTCACATAATTTTCAAATAAAAAGATAATCACATGAATATCATGTAAGCCACTTTTCCCTCTGCATAGAATTATTTAGAAAGTAAAATTTTAGATCATTCAATTCAAATGTATTTACTAGTAATTGGTGAATGTTGATTTCCTTTACAAAGATTTCCACACCCTTACCTTTTTTAACAACCCAGTGTTTTTAAGCCAATTAGGTCGATCTATGGCTAAGGAATTTAGGTTTTATCTAAAGTAACTTTAAAATTTATAACTTTAATTATAGATACTTTTCAGCTTAATGCAGAATGTAATAAGTCTGAATATGCATTTATATAAATATATACATATTATTTTGAGCTAGATTACGTAACCTATGTGTGAATTTGCAAAGTCTTGTAATATTTTCCTTTGTGTTGTTTTGTTACGATAAGGCCGGTGTCTGTAAACAAAGATAGAGAAAGAAAACGCTTCTATAGGAGGAAGAAAAAATATAAAACCAAAAATTAAAAATTTACCTGGGTAATTGTTGATATCTTTATTTTTAAGACGTCTGCAAAATTGTAGATGAAACAAAAATAAGCAAAGGAAAATGTAAAAATAGAAAATCTCACCTCCCTAACTTTTATCTAAAAATTTTGAATGTTAAACCTTGTTTATCAAAATACAATCATTTACTTCTATCGTATTTAACAATTAAATGATCAAAAACTTAAAATGTGGTATAGAAAGAAACATTTTAAAAACGAAGCATTAAAAACTCTCTCCAAGGACCTCAACATTTCACTTATTAATCACATTTTTCGTTTAGTAACAGTCCCACACTCTAAAAAAAGTTTTACTTGTTGTTTTTAAAATAAGATATTAGATTAAGAAAAACTAGTAATTATTAGTAATCCATTTAGTCAGAATAGCAAGTAAATGACTATCATGGTTAGTAATTGTAAACATAACTAGTAATAAGGATGAATTCATTTACTTATAAAATGATTTACTAATACTTAATAGGAATTATATTACTTAGTAAATGAACCACTTATTTTAAGTAAATTATTATTACTTAATTTACAGATAATATGCTTTCTATTTACTAGATTTTATGAATTATTACTAAGTAAATGTAATTCTGAAATTAATTGAAATCTAGAATGTTATTACTTAAGAGACTACTAAGTAAATGAAATACTTATCATATTTACTTAAATCGACATTATTTACTTGAAAAACTGCCATGTAACGGCCATCTGATAGAGGAGATACGTGTAACTATGAAAGTATAAAATGTAAGACGTATCACAGTTTCCTTGATCACAATTTCCTAATTGAGCTTTCTGAGTAGTCAATTAGATGAACCTACATGGGATGGTAACAATACTTTCTATTTCTTTTGCCAATTTCTTTGTAATTATTTTATTATATTTAACAATAAAACATTTAATTCCAACATCAAAAGCCTTGTAAATTGAATAAGCCTTATATTTTTAAAAAACATTTTAAAAATGGTTTAAAGTTTCAAGTACATAATACAGCATTTTAATTAGCATGACTTTTTTTTTACATGAAAGAATATTTAGAAGAAAGATAACTCCTCCTCAAAGACAATTAATATAGAAGCCAAAACTATACATTTCAAGAATTCAATCCTGATAGTGATTAGACTACCAATTTTAAGTAATTATTTGTATTGCAACTGCTCTGAATACTACTTGATTCAGTAAATAAATTATTGTTTTAAGTAAATCAAATAAATACAATTTAAACAAGATGTGTTTGTGAAACACTGATGCCCTCCGTATGGCAACATAGCAAAGGTTAAACTTTTCTTATATGCAAATTCAATATATTGGTATTTCTTGATTTCTCAAAGGTCAAGGTCAAATGGTCAATGTTATTGGTATGAAAGGTCCTGCCACAAAAAAATACATATCTGAAATATACAAGCAAATTCAAAGAATTGTGGTCCCCCGCTTTCGGTGTCTTTTTTGGGTGAGATGTCCTTTTTTATGACATATGAACGCCCTATCATAAGTCATCTATTTACAAATTATCACTGAACTCCAAGGTCAAGGTCAAAGGGTTAATGTTCTTGGTATCCAATGAAAAGTCTTTTTAAAAGGATTACATATATGTGAAGTATGAAAGCCCTAGCCCTTACCATTCAAAAGTCATGATCAAGGTTAAAGTTTTCTCATAAGTACAAAAAATCTCCAAGGTCAAGGTCAAAAGGTCAAGGTTGTTTGTATCAAATGAAAGGTCTTGCCACAAAGAATACGTATGTGAAATATGAAAGTCCTGGTATCTACTGTTCAAAAGTTGTGGCCAAGGTCAAAGTTTTTGAAAAGTAGGTCAAACTCCAAGGTCAAGGTCCAAGAGGCAAAGTTCTTGGTATTCAATGAAAGGTGTTCTCAGAAGAATTATATATATGAAGTATGAAAGCCCTAGACCTTGACATTCAAAAGTTATGGTCAAAGTTAAAGTTTTTTCATAAGTACGGAAATCTCCAAGGTCAAGGTCAGAAGGTCAAAGTTGTTGGTATCCAATAAAAGGTCTTGCTACAAAAAATATATATGTGAAATATTAAAGTCCTAGTACCTACCATTCAAAAGTTATGGCCTAAGTAAAAATATGGAATTTTTGTGTAAAAGTGGGTCAAACTCCAAGGTCAAAAGGTCACATTTGGTGGTACCCAAAGAAAGGTCTTGTCACAAGGAATACACATATGAAATATGAAAGTCATAGCTTCACTTATTCAAAAGTTATGGGCAAGGTTAAAGTTTTTGTGACGGACGGACAGACTGACGGACAGACGGACAGACAGACAGACGGACGGGCAGACGAATGAGATTTAATGTCCCCTCGCTTTCGCGAAAGCGGGGGACAAAAAGCACTAGCCCCAACCCTTCAGAAGTTATGGTCAATGTAACCAATTTTGAAATGTAGATCAAATTCCAAGGTCAAGGACAAAGGGTCAGATTTGGTGGTACCCAAAGAAAAGTCTTGTCACAAGGATGAGATATGTTAAGTATGAATGCACTAACCCTACCCCTTTTAAAGTTAAAGTCAAGGTATGCTTTTTAAAAGTGGGTCAAACACTAAGGATAATGTCAAAGGGACAAGGTATTGGTATCCAATGAATGGTCTTCTCACAGGAATTACATATATGTAAGTATGAAAGCCCTATCCCTTATCATTCAAAAGTAATGGCCAAGGTTAAAGTTTTTTCACAAGGATTGAAATCTCCAAGGTCAAGGTCAAATGGTCATGATTGTTGGTATCCAATGAAAGGTCTTTCAACAAATAATATATACGTGAAGCATTAATGTCCTGATATTTACTGTTAGAAAGATATGGCTAAAGAAAAAGTTTAGAATTTGTAAAAGTGGGTCAAACTCCAAGGTCAAGGTGAAAAGGTCAAATTTGGCGATACTCAAATAAAGGTCTTGTCAAAAGGAATGGACATGTGAAATATGCAAGTCATAGCTCCGCTAAATCAAAAATTATGGGCAAGGTTAAAGTTTTTGCGGACAAACAGACAGCTAGACAGACAGACAGAGAGACAGACAGACGGACACGACAAAAACTATATACCCCCGAAACTTCGTTTACGGGGACAAAAAATATTAGTTATATTATATATATACAGTTAATAGTGGTAAAATGTAAGTAAAGACCAAGTAATGTTATTACTTATATACACAAATTTAAGTAAATATAAATTACTAAGTAAAACTTTTTAGTGTGTAAGCAAAACAATTCTTTAAAATACAAAAATCAAGTAAAACATTTGAATTTAGTAATTGACATATATTTCAGTAATTGATTTAAAAGTTTAAGTAAATGCTTAGTAATTATCTATTACTTATCTTTGTTATTTCAAGTAAAAAATGAATACTAAGTAAAACTTTTTTAAGAGTGCATTTAGTAGTACTGAGAAAGGCTGAATCTACAATTAATATCAGTCTTTTCTCTAATATTGGACTGCTACAGGTAAATCTTAAAACTGCTGAAACAAAGGAACGACATCACAGCAATGGGGAAGTATGTGAAATTGCGGAATAAAACGTGATGTACTGTAGTTTGCTTATATACATGTAAATAAAAATGTCGAGAAAGTAAAATTTTATATCATTTAATTCAAAAATATGTACTTGTAATTGGCGAGTGTGGGTTTCCTTTACAAATACTTCCTCATCTTTGCAGCTTAGTTCAGGCTGGAAAAAGGCTTAATATGCAATTATCAAAATAAGCATTTTATTTCTTCAAATATCAGAGATTTTACATCTCTCTCTCTCTCTCTCTCTCTCTCTCTCTCTCTTGACTGCTCATTGTATCTGCAAACACTGGGGTTTTAACAAGGACAAGATTTGTATGAAGAAGAAATGGTTGTAAAAAGAACAAAATTATAGACAAGTTGTACACGAATCTTTCTTTTCCTTTCCAAATAGTCTCAGATTTATCATGGTATCAAGAGTTCATAAGGATGTCAAACACAGGAAATATTTCTACGAAGACAAAGATAAAATCTCTGAGTACAGCTGTAAAAGTTAGTGTTTCTGGTTCCGGTTTTATTGATGACAATGGACGCGCATGCGAACTACGAGTATATTAAAATATTCATATAAAATGAATTATCAGGATGTTCATTGAACATTTCAGTGCTTACACTGCTTTTTAACAAGCACATTTGATTTTAAGGTAAGATTGCACCTTCTTTTCACACGATCGTGTTTGTAGACATTTGTTGAATATAAAATGAACTTTTATTTCTAAATAGTTCATAATCTTTTTAATATATATATTTTTTATAATATGAATTACAGTTAAGTTCTTTTTAACCTGTCAACAATAATTATTTATTTTTTTTTCAAACATGCAGGATGGATTATTTACATCGTGCATCAGAAAAACTTTATGTAGGACTCTCGAGAGAGGGTGAGATAGCTTCGCCGAAAGAGCGGGGCATGAGAAGGGATATAATGGAAATAAAAAATAGAATAGATAACGAAAACTGCCCCTTTGGATACAGACTCTTGTACAGTGGTAGCAAAAGAGAGGGATTTCGATTGGAAAGTTCAGATAGTGACATAATGTTTTGGCCGAAATCCCATAAAGTTATATGTGATTCATCTCAAGGCAGATATTACAATTTTCAAAACAGTACTTTGATATTAATGGAGAGTGATCATAAGTTTCCTGGCTATGTTCTTCTTCAATTGCTAAATGACTCAAACAAACCTGATGTTATATTTGCATGTTTTCACATGAATAGCGGACGGTACATATCTAGCAGTACATACTGTAATATCATGTGTTCTTTTCTCGGAGGACCAGGATCTGTTCCTCACGGTCCATGTTTCAGTACAACTTTGGGGAAAAATAATTTTGACCTCGCATTTTGTTTCAAGTCCGACTTCTGGCCCACGCAAGCCCTTCCTTGGATAGGTAGATGTGAAAATTGGCCTCCACCTCATATGGTCCGTGACATCATCAGTGGCGGATGTCATGTTGTACCAATCGGTCACCGGTCATCTTTATATGAAAAGACCGAATGGAGGATTTCATTTTCACATGCAGAGCATAAAGTCGTAGATTGCCTGAGTCACTGCCAATTTTTGTGTTTTATTTTACTAAAAATGTTTCTTAAAGAGGTTCTGAAAAAAGAAACTAAAGAATTACCCTTATGTTCCTATCACATGAAAACGGTATTATTCTGGGTTATTCAAAAAAATATCATACCAGAGTGGTACCCACAAAATCTCCTAGAATGTTTCCAGATCTGTTTTGAAACTTTTATCAACTATATTTATCATGGTGTATGTCCAAACTTCTTCATTCCAGAAAACAATATGTTCTTTGGGAAGGTTTATGGAAACGTGCAGCACAATTTGTATCAGCAGCTTGTCAGCTTGAAGAGGATGTGGCCATCATGTTTATTATTGAGCCCGTCAATGGAAAAACAATTACGTAGATATTCCAATTTTCCAATTCCATTCGACCTTCAAGTTAGACTTCCTGAACCTAAGTTTGATTGTGAATATTTCTTTGAAATATTCGCTTATACCTGTTATCAAATAAAAATCATCTTCAATCCTATCAAAAGCTTACAGGCACTAGAAAAAATTCTGAAAGATAAAAATTTTACATTTACAAAGTACCAGAAAACATTTATGCAAGTTTATGCATCAGAAGTTTTTCGCATACTTGCATTTGAAACATCTTCTTATTGCGGGAACGCTTCTAATAAATCACGGTACCTTTTAGAAATGAGATCTGATGAGATATTGAGGTTGTCAAGAAAATTTGGTTTTCTGTCCACATCCCTCTATGAAGCACTTTTCCTTTATCAAACAAACAGATATCGAAAGGCCGTGAAAGTATTAGAGTGTTTAAAGATTGAGATGTTCAAGAATTCTGTGATATACAGGTACACAATAGATGACTCAGCTTACGCAGAAGCTGTAAAAGAACTACCATGGTCCATAAGATTGAATCGGAATGTTGTCACAGACATAGTATTAGATAGTGACCTGATTTATCTCAGCGAATTAAGTCTGGAACAGGAGGCTAGTAAGAAAAATATATTGCCCGCAATTGGTATTCCTCCATTTGTCATGCTTTATTTTCTATTGGTCTTGTGCTACCGTCGTGTTAACGCAAGGAAAGCACGGGGAGCTTTAGCTGATTTGTTTAGTTTTCTTAACAATGACGTGGGGGAATACGTGCCTAGCGAGTTCAGAAACATATCGTGGCAGATTTTAGGGATCTGCCAGGAACTCACTGATCATAAGGAAGCCGCTTTGGTCTCTTACAAAAAGGCTGTTGAAGAAGAGATACAAGTTAATCAGATAAGTGAGGCAGCTATAAAAAGAATTGATAGAATTCAATCTGGCCAGTTATATTAAATGTGATGATGAATTTTTTATGATCACAGAATTGTATGGACACAAAAAACAAGGATATATCCCTGTTTTTTTTTTAAACAGAGACATGATTGTGCAAGACTAAATAACAAACCACAGTATAATAATTAATTTGCTTTTACTCGAAATATTTAATTTATCTATGAATTTTTTAAATCTAGAATTTTTTCATTGAATGGATGTAAAACTTACTGTAAACAATAATTCCTGCAGAGTATGAAATGTCTTTAGATCATGTATTCATTTATACGAGATCTGTCCTTAAAGTTCGTTGACAATCTAAAATTTGAAAAAAAAAATGATATGTTTGATATTTATTATCAACATATTTGTAATCCTTTACTAAATGTGAATTACAAAATATAAAACTATATTCAATTACAAATATATGAATACAATTATGGCTTCATTATTAGACTTGGGATGGTGACCTGGAGCACCGCAAAATTCTAATTACTTTATAAATTTCCTTTGCGTGAAGGACGACCATCATTCTGAGATTGCAGTTAGCCTACTGTACTAAAATGAATTCGTAACGTGACTTTGCCGTATTTCCTTTAAGACCACGGAACATTAACTGGCAAAATTGGAAATATACAGCTTACGTCATTTCTATCTGTGACAATCAAAACATTCAGTGATCGACAATGAAATGGGTGGGTACAATTCGACGCGGACGTGGGGGAAAACATCGGATTGAAATTGCAGATCGAAATTCATTTTCAATCCACCTCCGCTACGCTAGATGGCACATTATTACTGAATGACCCAGAAGACAAATAATTTTAATTTTGGTACAATTTGAATTTGTTTGTCCAGTGTTTTGATTGAATTAATATTTAAGGGACAAATATTTCATTTCTGTTTAATAAATATATGTATACATGTATGTTTGTGTTGGGGGGGGGGGGGGGGGGGGGGCTGAACGATTTTTAAATAAAGTTGTCCAACAGTTTTCAGTGAGAATAAGTATAAAACTCATGCACTCTTATAATCCTAGAAATAAAATATATTGTCATGTTAAGCCATGAACTGACTCGACAATTTTTTAACCCCCCTCTAGAATTATCAAATATCTCCTGAAAAATAATCTTTGTCTTCTATGATCTTTTGCGTTCTTAAAATTATAAACTAAAACTCATATTAATGTGAACTTCAAACAATATGTATTTGGGAGTTGAAATTAGTTGATTTTTTGATCATATATTCTCTCTTTGCTTTGAAAACAGCTCAGGTGGATTGAAAATGAATTTCGATCTGCAATTTCAATCCGATGTTTTCCCCACGTCCGCGTCGAATAGTACCCGCCCATTTCTTTGTCTATCACTGAATGTTTTGATTGTAACAGATAGAAATGACGTAAACTGTATATTTCCAATTTTGCCAGTTAATGTTCCGCGGTCTTAGAAAAGTCTTTTTTACGCGGACAAAGGTTTGGTGATTTACAGGATCTGAGACAGAAAGTGTAAAAATTATTTTATACATATAAAATCCGAACAGTTTGTACTCATTTTTGATGACTGCTTACAGCGACAAAAGAAATGTATCGAGTAAAACGGTGACTGTGTTGAGAAAAGCTTTACACGAATTTAGTTTTTGACGTCGGGTAACGTCAAGGATTTTAGTTTTAGTGGTCTGGGTCTGAGTATGTGTCGTTTTTTGTATCTGATAAAAATATAATTGTTTGTGCTTTGTTTTTGTTAAATATTGGTACGTGTGTCAAATGAAACATTAATCTAATGAAAATAATAGTTTCATATATTTTATCAATGTTTAATTTGTCAGTAATCATCAATCTTGTGTTTCGAACTTTACGAACAAGCCTAGTAAATAAACTACATGTATATAGAGTATTCCGAGAAACGCATGTGTTGTCTGCTTTGTAGCTTCATTAAAGATGTGAATTAAACTAAAAATGGTCAGCTTTTTATTTTTTACTAGCATGATAGTTAATGTATTTGTCTACAAAGGAAAAAAAAGCATTCATGGATAGTTTAAAACTGCAATAGAATCTGACAATAGGAAGAAAAAAAAGTTCTCTAAAAGAGATTTTTCAGTCCACTTTTACTGCAACTGCCAGTCAACATGATCCAATATGTAATGCTAATCCAATATATTTTCATGATTTTAAGCATCTCGCTGCTGTTTTTGAATACCATATAGTTTCAAAGTATTTTTTCATGAGCTAGACGTGATTCCAACAATCCTTCAAAACAGATTTTTGTTTGTTTTTACTGCATTGAACATTTTATTTCACTTTAAGGCCTCACATGAGGCATAAAAGTTTAAACAAGAAATAAATAAACAATGATAAGGTAACAAATGAACAAAGGATTAACATATATACAACATTAGTTTTGAAATTGTTGATTAGTCTACACGATCCATTGTGGAATAGTAATCCCGATGTATTGAAATATGATATTGAATAGTAACTGAATGTCTGCAGTAACATAAACTCATAAATAAAAGTAAATACTAACTACAGCAAAGCTCTTTACAAAGCAACGAGTAGGTTCTCCGTCTTGTTTGACCGGAAGTAAGTTACATAAAAAAATAGTAATGACGTGCTAAAATGATTTTGATCCATAAATTCTATGTTAATTATTGCAAAAGTTAGCCATTTTTGCTACTTCGGGTTCGACCGGAAGTGACGTCGACGGACGGAAAATAAAGTTTTATGCTTCCGGTGATAGATGTTTCCCAAAAACCTGTCAAGAACGGCAAAGATATGCATTTTCTGATTACTTCGGAATTGACGTCACCGGACGTATTTTGATGACCCCACTAGATTCAGCTTGACATTTTGAACAACATTGCTTCTTTGACATATTACAAATTTTCAATACTTTCAATACTTTTAAAGATATCAGATAAAAACTTCTGGCCCCTCTAAATCCCTTTTTAGGGGCCAGCCTTGCGAGATATTATTTTCAAGATCTTGAAATTTTACACTTCTTTTGTTCTTTATGTTGTAACAAAATATTTCCAGGTAAAAAGATATCGTAGAAAATGTGTTAGAAATTTTGAAATTCACAATTGGACTTTTTTAGGCCATAACGAGCGCCGACGTGCGACACTTCCGATAAAAATGAAATACCTTACGTATATCTATAGACATAGGACTATCATGCCTGAAAGTTTCATGATTCTATCAAGAGACATTTGTTAGAAAGTCTGGGGACAACCTGACCCTTAAAAATCATAAAATTGACAATATCTCCGAACCGTAAGTGACGTCAAATAAAAAAAATTAATTTAAAAAAAATAAGGTGCTTCAGCAGGATTCGATCCTTGGACCCCCTGATAAGTAAGCGAGCACTCTAACCACTTCGCCACGGGTTCGTTGAAATTGTTGATTTCTTTGAATTTTCAAGTAGCGCCAGTTGATAAACTTCTGACAAGCTCCTGGGTGTATATGTGAGTTTGAATGAGATTGTTTTTGAGTTAATATGTATATGGGATATTGTCTGATTACAATTACGATATTGCTATTAATGGAGATACATGCATTTGAAGTTGCGTAGGAATTTATGTATTTGTAAAAGGCCGCGTTCGGTTTGACAGATATGGTAAACTCATAGGTAAGATTTAATAATCATTTCTATTTGAATTGAATTAATAGTTACCAGCATAAATTAAACTTGAAACATGCATCTCAGGAAGAAAAAAAGAATAATAATATAGAAGGAAAAAAGTGAAAAAGAAACCGAAGAATAACAAGAAGGTCTTTCCCTGAAGACGGAAGACCTTAATAATTATGTGTAGATTCACATTTGTTCAAATCATTACTCCAGGGTAGGGAGGGGCCACAATAGGGATTTTTTTTTCCAAGGTATATGGTCAAGAACAGTAAAGCAATTGTTATTAATATGAGAGTAATATCAAATAGTTTAAAATTCTAGTCACAATATACATTAACCTTAGTAACTGTAAACAGAAGTATAAAATGTACTCAGGTGATCGATGTGGCCCATGGGCCTCTTGTTTATAGTAAGACTTTTTTAACTTCATCATCATTGTGACGTCACATTTGCACTTAACAATTAAGGAATGACTCTAATTCTTGGCCATATTATCGAGTATAATCTGGTTTGGGTCAGTTTACGCTTTATAATCCGCGAAGCGGATTATAAAAAAGCGTAAACTGACCCAAACCAGATTATACTCGATAATATGGCCAAGAATTAAAGTCATTCCTTATAATTTAATTTTAAAATAATTAAACAACTTTTGATGTAAAATTGTGTTGCTTTTTATAAGTTCAAATTTACCGCGCAATAATACAACCGTAGTAACGGAAGTGATTTGAAGCGAGGGGAGGTAATGACTGATACATAGATCTAGCAGCCATGATGTTTGTTTATATGAGGTAAGAACGAGTAATTGATTAAAGTTGAAGGTACATTTATTAAATCTGGAATTTTCCATGGATTCCGAGGACTGGAAATGAGGGGATTGCATGGATAGGATGATTAAGCTGGTCGTCAAGGGGGTGTGTCCCCATACCAAACCAGATTATACAAAATGTTATGCGTTCCTTTTTGGAAATCAACCAATGAGAGGCGAGAATACAAATAAAATTAAATTATTTGAATATAAAAAAGATATCAAATGAGTCACATCTACTGGATAAATAAAAGAATGTATTCTTTAGTTCAGTAAACCTTATACAGATATTATATGTAATCAGAGAAAAGACTTTTTTGAAAGATTTCTGTGCTATTTTTTTGCATTTATTTATATCTAACATTGTAAAAGTGTTTGTTTGACATGTTTGGTAGGTTTAAATAGTTAAAAGCACTTTCGAAAAAAATTATTAAAGATAAATCTGTAAAAAAAAAAAAAATCCATTTTTCAAATTTATTAAACATTTAAAGTAAAAAATATTCAGAATCAAACAAAAATTGATCAATAAAAATTGAAATGAAAACTTCAGGAAAAAATATTTCAGGAATCTTAACTCTTTACAACTTACTGAAGTGTTATGCAACATACACTTAATGTTCACGTCATAGAAATAGATATTTACCATTTCCCCGCAAGCACCTTATAGCGAGGTACACGTTTCATTAAAGTTCAGCGTAAATAATATCATGACGTAATATTTTGATACAAATATAACTTTTCTTATTTGATGAGAATTTTGCAAGTATAAAATAGAAGGAAATTGGCATTAAATTTAAGATTAAATGAACTTTTAAAAGTGCATGAAAATGCGTGATTGCGGGGAAACGGTATATGCGTGATTTTGCGTTAGAAATAGGAAATGCTATATGCGTTATTTAAAATGCGTTACTGCGGGGAAGGGGGTTAAATAACTCTCTAATTTAAAAATTTAATAATAATGCCTTAAAAATGGACAAAATTATTCGTCATTTTGATTGGCATTGCGTTAATCACGATTCATCACTCGGCTATTTTTCACTCGCGCTATTTATAGAAAGTTCTAACGAAATAGAATGAAACTTTCAATAAAGAAAGAAATTGCGTCACGATTTTGTGACGTCATTTTGTCACTTGTGTGTCTGTAAACACTGGAAAACTACACTTGAAAACATGGGGCGAAAATCAGTTGAGTTGAGCACTGAGGTAAAAGAAATGATCGTAAAATCTGCAAACCACACTCCAAATAAAGCAGAATTGGCAAGAATGTTTGGTATACCAAGGTCAACAATCGTGAGTATTTTGAATGAATTTGACAGACTAGGCACTGTAGAAAACTTGCCGAGATCTGGCCGTCGACTTTTGTTTACAACTCGGGACAAGACGAAGTTGAGTCATCTCGCTAAGGCAACAGATGGGACACTTTGACAGATTTGACAAACAAACTAAACGAAGGAAGAGGTAGACAATTCAGTGAAAAGACAGTATTTAGAAAATTACGTGAAGAAGGGTACAAAAGGAAACGTGCAAGGAAGACTATGGTGGTTCGATGTGTGAACAGAAAAAAGCGGGTAAAATGGTGTCAAGAACGAAAAAAAACTGGAAAAGTGATAATGAATGGAAAAAATATATATTTTCCGATGAAAGTCAGATTGTTATCGGGACAGATACATGTAACCGTGTGTATATATGGAGAAAGGACGCCGAAGCGAACAGTCCCCATTTGATTTGTCCGCCATAGAAAAGGAGGATAACACTTATGATCTGGGGACGCATGTGTTTTGATGGTATGGGAACTATTGTACCTGTCGAAGGTAATATAAATGCTCTCAAATACATAGAAATTGTTGATAATAATTTATGGCCTGTAATAGCCAGACATTTCCCGAACAAAGACTATGTTTTCCAAGACGATAATGCTCCCGTACTGTATAGGGCTCTCGTAGTGAAAAACTATATGACCGAAAATAATATTAACTGCACAGATTGGCTAGCTCAGTCTCCAGATTAAAATGTGATTGAAAACATTTGGTTAAAAATCAAAAGAGAGCTTAAAGGCATGTCCGCAACTATTGAAAGTCGCAATCAGCTGTTTGAGGCAATTAGACAAGTGTGGGAAAACATCCCCTTGGAATACGTCCACAGCCTCTATGCATCCATTCCAGATCGGATTAAAGAAGTAATCCGTATGAAGGGAAATCTGACCAAATATTAGGTAAGTGACTTTAATTCTAAGTATACAAATCTACGTTTAAAACTCCCGTTGTGAACGTAAACAACGCGACGCCATTTTGAAAATAACGAATACTTTTGTCTATTGACTGTAATTGCGACATGAACTTTTGTTACTTGGAGAGTTACAAAAAAGGTTTCAGAATGGTGGGGTCTGATATCGACGTGATACTCTGGCCGAGGCGCGATGTCGTGATCTGGGACGTATCTCAAGCTGAGCATAATTGTACATCCAATTTATCATATTTTCTTGTTGACTGTTCTGAAAGTCCTCCTGGATTTGCTTTACTTAAAATTTTGATACATGGACCCAATAAATGCCAATGTCTCCTCAATTCCTGCATCAAAATAAACGACAGACTCTGTATATCCAGTTTATTACACAGACAGATAAAAAGTTTATAAAATGGACGTGATATTAAAATACATGGACCGTGTCTGAGTGTTTATAGGGAAGGTCTAGAATTTGACATTGCTTAATGTTTTGTCAGTAATATTTGGCCTCCACCAGCATCATCATGTATAACAAAGTGTCAATATTGGCCTTCATCTAACACTGTACAAGATATAGTCGAAGGCGGTTGTCACTTTGTTGCCATAGGACACAAACTTGGAAATCATGAAGACATCGAATGGAAAATTTCTTTTTCTTCCGCGGAACAAAAACTTGTACACTCTATGAATCATTGCCAATTCTTAACTTATGGTTTGTTAAAGCTTTTTCTAAAGAAGGTTGTTAATACGATTCCAGGTGAAAACAAATTATTATGCTCCTATCATGTTAAAACAGCTGTATTCTGGACACTTCAAAACCATTCTATACCTTGCTTGTGTCCACAAAATTTTTTAGAGGGTTTCTGGGTATGTTTTAAAGTTATTCTAAAATGGGTGTATGACGGTTTTTGTCCTAACTTCTTTATTCCAGAAAATAACACGTTTCTCACTAAAGTTGCTGGTGCCGCACAAAGGAAACTTTTTTTCAGATTTAATGCTTCATATGAGAAAAGTTTAACACGTCTGTTTGAAAATACCAGTATGAGGTCCCACGTTATGCATCTTTTCTATAACCCACATCTTGCTGTATTCATTGATGTAAACACTCTTATTTCTGAGGATGAGTTCCATAAACTAGTGTTTCGTGAAGGGAGTATATATGATACAAATTAAATCAGAACGCCAATCTTTCTTGCAGCACAAGGGTACTGCAGTCGATAGAACAGTTCATGAGTTTACCCTTGAAGGAGTGCCAATTCCTCTTGTTACAGAAAAAACATTAATTTTCAATTCTTCAGAAAATTGCGTTCTTAATACACAGAAGATACGGTAACTTTGTATCACATTTTGTAAGCTCTAATGAACCAAAACGGGCCAACAGAATGGTTTACCTTGTTGATAGAATGTCCTTCAACATGCTGAAATTTGTTGCAAGATTTGGAAATATTTCTGACATGCTGTATCTTGCTATGTATTATTACAAAACATGCAGGTATTTCGAGGCTTTGTTTATTTAAAGACGACAAAAGAAAGACTAGCAAAGTCATACGTGATTCATAATTGTTTCAAAGTTTCAGAAATGTATGTTAAGGTATCACACGGTCATTCCTGAACTATGAAAATGAGAAAATTTGTAGCCTGGCGTGTGAGACTTTTTAATAAAATCACGTACATAAATGAATTGATGCTTGAACAGTATTACAGCTATCAAAATTGTTTGTCAGCTTTACGCATACATGTACCACTTTGGTACTATTATACATGTTAGAGTTGTTATGCTACATACATGTTGACATGATGGTACGTTCACAAAGATGAAACTCATGTGGAATCATCCTCAGGTAGTGTAAACTCAAGTTTGTTCAAATCATGACCCCCGGGGGTAGGGTGGGGCCAAAATGGCCGATCAAATGTAACATAGGAATATATAGGAAAAATCTTTAAAAATCTTCTCCTCAAGAACCACTTGGCCAGGAAAGATGAAACTCATATGGAATCATCCTCAGGTAGTTTAGATTCAAGTTTGTTCAAATCATGACCCCCTGGGGTAGGGCGGGGCCAAAATGGCCGATAAAATTTTTACATAGGAATATATAGGAAAAATCTTCTTCTCAAGAACTATTGAGACAGGAAAGATGAAACTCTTGTGGAATCATCCTCAGGTAGTGTAGATTGAATTTTCTTTAAATCATGACCCCCGGGGTAGGGTGGGGCCAAATGGCCTATAAAAGCTTTTAATAGGAATATATAGGGAAACCTTTTAAAATCTTCTTTTCAAGTACTTCAAAGCCATGCGTAGTGATATTTATAGGGAATCATCCTCAGGTAGTGTAGATTCTAGTTTGTTCAAATCATGATTCCCTGGGGGGTTAAAATTCAAGCCCCCCCCCCCCTGCCTTTAGTACACTTTCATTTCTGATCTGATCTGTGCTTTTCCTAGCCACTTGCTCAGGTGAGCGATGTGGCCCTTGGGCCTCTTGTTTGAAAGATTTCTGTGCTATTTTTTTGCATTTATTTATATCTAACATTGTAAAAGTGCTTGTTTGACATGCTTGGTAGGTTTAAATAGTTAAAAGCACTTTCGAAAAAAAATTATTAAAGATACATCTGTAAAAAAAATCCATTTTTCAAATTTATCAAACATTTAAAGTAAAAAATATTCAGAATCAAACAAAAATTGATCAATAAAAATTGAAATGAAACTTCAAGAAAAAATATTTCAGGAATCTTAACTCTTTACAACTTACTGAACTGTTATGCAACATACACTTAATGTTCACGTCATAGAAATAGATATTTACCATTTCCCCGCAAGCACCTTATAGCGAGGTACACGTTTCATTAAAGTTCAGCGTAAATAATATCATGACGTAATATTTTGATACAAATATAACTTTTCTTATTTGATGAGAATTTTGCAAGTATAAAATAGAAGGAAATTGGCATTAAATTTAAGATTAAATGAACTTTTAAAAGTGCGTGAAAATGCGTGATTGCGGGGAAACGGTATATGCGTGATTTTGCGTTAGAAATAGGAAATGCTATATGCGTTAAAATGCGTGACTGCGGGGAAGGGGGTTAAATAACTCTCTAATTTAAAAATTTAACAAGTTGCTGTCCTTTAAAAAAGGACTGCAATACATGGACCATACGCATTTTTTTTCTAACTGAAATTCAATTAAGAAAATATCTAGGTGTAGGGAATATTCATGTAGGTTTGTTCACTTTTTCTACAATGATCTGCCTACTTATAACTGACTGTAGTCAAGTGTCAAATCAAAATTGTGAAATTTTATCTCCGATTAGCGACCTTTAGTTTTGTCAGTTTAAAAAATCAGGTTATTTTGCTACGTGTAACTCATACTGACTTGGACTTGACATCTGTTCTGGATTTATACGGAAGAAATTTATCATGAGAAATAGAGATCTGATGGTTTACGAGAAGCACAGATTCTTTTGTCGGAGCCCCCCCCCCCCCACACACACACATCAAAAGCCGTTGCTACAGACCTTTATCAAACGATATTTTGTTTGCTGAAACACTAAATTATTTTGCGAGCCTTGATGCACAAAACTAATGCCGGCAAAAACTTGCTCTATCTTTTAAAAGCTATCTCTATTCGTTGGATGACGTTTTTCATTCAGATTTTTAAGTTACATATAACTTCTTAAAATGCTTATACCATAGAATCAATGTTTTGTTTGTCTATAAAGGTATATGTAAAAGAGAGAAAATCGGATTTGCCAATGAATATGTAAATGCGGTATGCAGAATTAAAAGTGCGATTTGTTAATGAATGGTATATTTTAATTCGAATAGGGCGAATTATTCTACGGGCAAGTTACCTAAGGTGCGACCTTTCTAGCATTCTCGCGCATGCGTAGCCTGTCTTTTGCCCAGGGCATCCGGTTTAACCTCGCTTATATATTTACTGCGTGGACCTCAGGGTCCACGCAATAATAATGACTTAAAAATGGACAAAGTATTCGTCATTTTGATTGGCATTGCGTTAATCACGATGCATCTCTCGGCTATTTTTCACTCGCGCTATTTATAGAACTAACGACTTTCAATAAAGAAACTGGAGTAATTGCGTCACGATTTTGTGACGTCATTTTGTCACTTGTGTGTCTGTAAACACTGGAAAACTACACTTGAAAACATGGGGCGAAAATCAGTTGAGTTGAGCACTGAGGTAAAAGAAATGATCGTAAAATCTGCAAACCACACTCCAAATAAAGCAGAATTGGCAAGAATGTCTGGTATACCAAGGTCAACAATCGTGAGTATTTTGAATAAATTTGACAGACTGGGCACTGTAGAAAACTTGCCGAGATCTGGCCGTCGACTTTTGTTTACAACTCGGGACAAGACGAAGTTGAGTCGTCTCGCTAAGGCTAACAGAAGGGACACTTTGACAGATTTAACAAACAAACTGAACGAAGGAGGAGGAAGACAATTTAGTGAAAAAACAGTATTTAGAAAATTACGTGAAGAAGGGTACAAAAGGAAACGTGCAAGGAAGACTATGGTGGTTCGATGTGTGAACAGAAAAAAGCGGGTAAAATGGTGTCAAGAACGAAAAAACTGGAAAAGTGATAATAAATGGAAAAAAAAATATTTTCCGATGAAAGTCAGATTGTTATGGGGACAGATAACCGTGTGTATATATGGAGAAAGGACGCCGAAGCGAACAGTCCCCATTTGATTTGTCCGCCATCGAAAAGGAGAATAACACTTATGATCTGGGGATGCATGTGTTTTGATGGTATGGGAACTATTGTACCTGTTGAAGGTAATATAAATGCTCTCAAATACTTAGAAATTGTTGATTATAATTTATGGCCTGTAATAGCCAGACATTTCCCGAACAAAGACTATGTTTTCCAAGACGATAATGCTCCCGTACTGTATAGGGCTCTCGTAGTGAAAAACTATATGACCGAAAATAATATTAACTGCACAGATTGGCTAACTCAGTCTCCAGATTTAAATGTGATTGAAAACATTTGGTTAAAGATCAAAAGAGAGCTTAAAGGCATGTTCGCAACTATTGAAAGTCGCAATCAGCTGTTTGAGGCAATTAGACAAGTGTGGGAAAACATCCCCTTGGAATACGTCCACAGCCTCTATGCATCTATTCCAGATCGGATTAAAGAAGTAATCCGTATGAAGGGAAATCTGACCAAATATTAGGTAAGTGACTTTAATTCTAAGTATACAAATCTACGTTTAAAACTCCCGTTGTGAACGTAAACAACGCGACGCCATTTTGAAAATAACGAATACTTTTGTCCATTGACTGTAAGTCCGACATGAACTTTTGTTACATGGAGAGTGGAAGTTACAAAGAAGGTTTCAGAATGGTGGGGTCTAATATCGACGTGAAACTCTTGCCGAGGCGCGATGTCGTGATCTGGGACGTATCTCAAGCTGAGCATAATTGTACATCCAATTTATCATATTTTCTTGTTGACTGTTCTGAAAGTCCTCCTGGATTTGCTTTACTTAAAATTTTGATACATGGACCCAATAAATGCAAATGTCTCCTCAATTCCTGCATCAGAATAAACGGCAGACTCTGTATATCCAGTTTATTACACAGACAGATAAAAAGTTTACAAAATGGACGTGATATTAAAATACATGGACCGTGTACGAGTGTTAATAGGGAAGGTCTAGAATTTGACATTGCTTAATGTTTTGTCAGTAATATTTGGCCTCCACCAGCATCATCATGGATAACAAAGTGTCAATATTGGCCTTCATCTAACACTGTACAAGATATAGTCGAAGGCGGTTGTCACTTTGTTGCCGTAGGACACAAACTTGGAAATCATGAAGACATCGAATGGAAAATTTCTTTTTCTTCCGCGGAACAAAAACTTGTACACTCTATGAATCATTGCCAATTCTTAACTTATGGTTTGTTAAAGCTTTTTCTAAAGAAGGTTGTTAATACGATTCCAGTTGAAAACAAATTATTATGCTCCTATCATGTTAAAACAGCTGTATTCTGGACACTTCAAAACCATTCTATACCTTGCTTGTGTCCACAAAATTTTTTAGAGGGTTTCTGGGTATGTTTTAAAGTTATTCTAAAATGGGTGTATGACGGTTATTGTCCTAACTTCTTTATTCCAGAAAATAACATGTTTCTCACTAAAGTTGCTGGTGCCGCACAAAGGAAACTTTTTTCCAGATTTAATGCTTCATATGAGAAAGGTTTAACACGTCTGTTTGAAAATACCAGTATGAGGTCCCACGTTATGCATTTTTTTCTATAACCCACACCTTGCTGTATTCATTGATGTAAACACTCTTATTTCTGAGGATGAGTTCCATAAACTAGTGTTTCGTGAAGGGAGTATATATGATACAAATTAAATCAGAACGCCAATCTTTCTTGCAGCACAAGGGTACTGCAGTCGATAGAACAGTTCATGAGTTTACCCTTGAAGGAGTGCCAATTCCTCTTGTTACAGAAAAAACATTAATTTTCAATTCTTCAGAAAATTGCGTTCTTAATACACAGAAGATATGGTAACTTTGTATCACATTTTGTAAGCTCTAATGAACCAAAACGGGCCAACAGAATGGTTTACCTTGTTGATAGAATGTCCTTCAACATGATGAAATCGTTGCAAGATTTGGAAATATTTCTGACATGCTGTATCTTGCTATGTATTATTACAAAACATGCAGGTATTTCGAGGCTTTATTTATTTTAAAGACGACAAAAGAAAGACTAGCAAAGTCATACGTGATTCATAATTGTTTCAAAGTTTCAGAAATGTATGTTAAGGTATCACACGGTCATTCCTGAACTATGAAAATGAGAAAATTTGTAGCCTGGCGTGTGAGACTTTTTAATAAAATCACGTACATAAATGAATTGATGCTTGAACAGTATTACAGCTATCAAAATTGTTTGTCAGCTTTACGCATACATGTACCACTTTGGTACTATTATACATGTTAGAGTTGTTATGCTACATACATGTTGACATGATGGTACGTTCACAAGCAGCTTTGTACAATCTTCAGGTCATAGTCAATGACAGACAAGGAGACTTTGTAACCAAGGATATTAGATATATCTCATTTCAGATTGTTGAATCTGTCAACAAATCTCTGGAAATTACCAGGCTGCTTTAAATGCATATCAGTGACATCTCTCAGCGGATCCATACAACAAAAATCAAGAGGCACAGATCCGAATACTGGATGTAATAGCCATTTCTTGATACATGTAGATGAAACATTTAATTTGTCATACCAGAAAAGTGGTATGTCTACGGATTTTTTTATTTGTTTTCCTGATCATGACAAGAGGAACACACGGCGGTAATGACTGGTTAACAAGGGCAATTTACTCATACATGACACCTGATTACACCTCTGAAATCTTTTGAGCTTCTTGTTTCGATCTCGGTTTTTATTGCATTAATAGACCTTTGAGCTTAATTGCTATTTATTATCTCCATATTTCATGTTTGAATTTCTACTTAATATTAATTTTAGTTGATATTATAAATAGAGGATATCTAGATAATGGCTTTATCCAACGAGTTGAAATGGTGTATATATTTGCGAGGCTTGCCGAGCGAATATACACCATTTCAACGAGTTGGATAAAGCCAATATCAAATCACACAATTATAGATACTCTATTTATCTCATACGACTTTCGTTTCAGCAAAACTTTGAGACTTCCCCTGCCAAACTACATGAATGATTGCTAATTCAAATTGATGACGTATAACTTGATGACGTAGCACCGTTGATGTTATGACATACCTCGAAAGAAAGTAGATCGTGTTCAAAATTTAGAATTTTTGCTATCTGCATCTTTGAAAACATTATGTGACAATTGCTGGAGCTTTACATCAAACGGACTTCTGACTGAAAGTTGTAAGGACCATTGGATCATGAAAATGAACTCTTTGGACAATGGCAGTACAAAACGTGATAGGCAAGGCTAGGGACCTACTTGTAGATTCATTGTTGATCAATGGTAAGTTACACTCACATTACTAGGTAGGCATACGTAGTATAATATAAGAAAGCCTTCTTCAAGATGTTAAAGGAATCTTATAACAATAACTTAACTGCTAGGCTTTACTTTCTCCGAAATTTCAAAACAATTTAAGGGCGGGGGGGGGGGGGGTAATTAACGTATAGATCTGTCTTCAAGTAGCCAATACAGGTCTCTTGATAAAATAATTAAGACACTTTTTCTGGCTTTTAACGATATTATCGCTCTTTATCATTCATTTTATTAGTGCAATAATAGGGATTACAAGTAAAAGTTTCAAATAAAATTTTGAAGCGTCAAAACTGCTATTGATAAAGCATCTACCCGTTGAAAAAGCATAAGTTTATCCAACGGCCTGTATCACCAACACGTATGAGATAAATGAATATATCATAGCACTTTGCAAATGCCTAACTTAAAAATTTATTATTATCTGCATAGGATAAAGTTTTCCCTAAATAAATTGCATTCTAAAACAGAAAAAAATGGTTTTTTATGCATTCATTTGTTATTCTCTCCTTTCGTTAATACCCTCGCCATCCCCTTTTTAACAAGAGAGACATCTATTCCAGGATTATGATACAAATTCAACACCGTGAAACTTGAAACTTTAACGTCGCATTGTCTCTCTGGGACGGGGTTTAAATAACCCTCAATCGGAGACCTGTTTTTCCTAATTTACAAAATTATCTATGATTCGTTTGACTAAGCTCAATCAGGATATCAATGAGGATAAGATAAGCTTTCTCAAATGCAGATCAAATATTTTGGTACCTTAAATAAGAAATAAAAATGTAAAATATAGAACCCTAGTACCACCTGTTCAAAACATTTTTAAAGGTAGGACAAACTCTAGGGTCAAGGTCCAAGAGTCAAGGTTGTTGCTTTCTAAGAAAAGGTCTTGTCTAAAAGATAAAATATGGGCAGTATGAAAGCGCTGACCATTGCCGTTCATAAGTAACATTTGACCTACTTTTAACAAACTTTAACCTTCGACATAAAAAAACAAGATATGACAAGTAATGTCGCATGGCCCCCAAATTTCTAAGAAAAATAGATTACTTGTAATAAAAAGACACCCCAGTCATTTGAAAAATGGAAACACCTACTTTTTATAAAACATATTAGATTTCTTCTCATTCGTCCATAAAATAAATTTTAGAGGACATTGATTCTGCATGATCATGAAAAAAGTAAGAATATTTACAGTATTTTCAGCATTCTTACGCTCTAAAAACTATGAGCGACTAAGAGTACCACTGAGATATTTTGTTATTTGAGAACACTACATAAGTACTTGCTTTGTTTAAAAAATCTTCGTGGTACTCTTAGTTGCTTATGTTTAAATATTAGAAAAGGCAAAAAAAGTATAAATATAAAATTCGATTGGTAATGATCAACCTGCTTTTTTTCCGGATTAACAATGTGACGGGTATTCGATTTTATACAAGCTGCTCCTTGTATGTGTCTTTCTTTAGATACTTAAAACCATATATTTTTCACTGAATAAAAGGATTCTGAATGATTAAAACCTTTAAATTTTGCAAAATTAATATGAGTAAACAATAAACATGTGTCATAATCTGACAGTGATAAGAAGGTGACGTACGTTATACAAATGTATCTATAGATCCATATCATGAACAACTCTAATCATTTTTCTTCATAAAATACCAATTTCGGAAGTATGTCAATAATCAGTAATCTTATAGTTTGGGCAAATTATAAAATGATCATTGATTTAAATTTTTACTGAAAATCATAGATCCTTCTGAAGTTCACCGACGAGACCTTCTGTTTAATATTATTTATTTTAATGCAATAAGTATTTTGATACCCCGGTTACCCATCAACTGGTTAATTTCTTTCCATAATCCTTTCAAAGCTAGAACACCTTATCTTATCCTCCTTCAATGAGTAAAAAGTCTGTAAAACAGTTTGTCGTGTGTTGCCACCTTTGTGACCTTAAATAATTTGTTTGAAATTCTCAAAAGTATTATTAATAATGACATATAATTTTTAGCAGACACAAGATATCAAGATGAGAAATAAAACCAATTTTGTAAAGGGAGATAATCCAAATTTACAGTAATTACCACTTAGATTTAACAGAAAAATCATGAAAATGGGTCTGAAAACGCTAAAACATAAATTTAAACAACAAACAAATGGCGGAGGCGGGGCGGCAGGAGGTAAATAACAAACTTTGAAACAACGTCCGTCCTCCAAGGATGTAGATGGGAGAAAAGGCAGAGTAACGCACCGCATGGTCAGAATTTTATTTGTTAGATTTTAATTGGTCAGATTTTGATTGGTCAATCTCTGCCTCTCCTACCACGGTAAGACATGGAACAAAATTAACATTACAAAGCACAGCTATACAGTATTTCAGACTTTCACATTCAAGGAGGACACTTATTGATTACAATAAAAAATTTTAAGTAAACTTAAATTTATTTATTTTAATGCAATAAGTATTTTGATACCCCGGTTACCCATCAACTGGTTAATTTCTTTCCATAATCCTTTCAAAGCTAGAACACCTTATCTTATCCTCCTTCAATGAGTAAAAAGTCTGTAAAACAGTTTGTCGTGTGTTGCCACCTTTGTGACCTTTAATAATTTGTTTGAAATTCTCAAAAGTATTATTAATAATGATATATAATTTTTAGCAGACACAAGATATCAAGATGAGAAATAAAACCAATTTTGTAAAGGGAGATAATCCAAATTTACAGTAATTACCACTTAGATTTAACAGAAAAATCATGAAAATGGGTCTGAAAACGCCACTGACTTGACCGAACTAGGGAAAGTTCAGACCCATAAAGGAAAAATAAAGGGCAACACACCTCAAACATAAATCATACCAAAAGTGAGTCAAATTTACAAACATGGGAATAAACATATGTCCCGTCATGCAATAAAACAACAATTTGAATTCACAAGTGTCTTATGAGGGATAGACATATGCCCCCATCACAACCAAATGAGTTTACTATTCCTAGTGTATTATGTCTGTGGGTCCCAAGTATTAATGTATCACTATGTAGAATGTCCGATAAGGGATAAATATATGCCCTTATAGTCGCAAATCATCATCTTATTCGATGTTTTTTACTAAGTTCACATGTATGTGGTATTCATTTAAGGATTACTCAAGCAATGTTTTAGATGAGGGATAGACATATGCCCCCATATTGGAAAATATTTCACACTGTAAGCTTCCTCACCATTTTAAATGTTTATATGCACGCGATCTTGTCACCTACTAGCCTAAGTATTAACAAATGACTTAGGCACTATTGTTCTGGATGAGGGATAAACATATGCCCCCATTCGTTAATACTCTTGAAAATCACTTCAAAGTCGAGATCCTATACAATAAACAAAACAAATCTGCTCCGAGGATCCACTTCCACTCAAGCATATATCAACATGGTGTCACATGTCTTATGCAATATTTAAATGCATCCGATTTCCATCTACCCAGGAATCTAATCTGACTATCGCTCATCCCTCGTGATGCACAGTAAGAGGCCATTCCGATTCGAAAGGAATGTCCTTTGAATCTATTGACATCCAAATTACAAAACATGAGGCTTTGCTTTAATATGTTTGAAAATTCTTGCCTTGTGACTGCAGTGTTTTGGGGGTAGCAAAAAAGGGGCCCATCGGTCCTCCCTCTCATCTTAATGTAGTGTTCTAATGCCCCCACTGGACAATATTTTAAAGAGTTGCAAGAATTAATTGTAAGAGTAAAAACTTTACCATCAGAATGTTTATAATTTTGAAAGTGAATCAAAACTTTACTTTTTTGAAAAGTAATCTGTGAAACTTGTAAAACCTTATTAGCAGTGCCAACTGATGTTATCTCTCCTATTCTGAGGAAGCCATGAAAAGCCAATAAAAACATTGTTTGAAATAATGCCCTTTTATATATGTTCGATATTGTATGTTCTAAAGCATCACAAATTTTATGCAGAACTACTATGGTTATTGGTAAACGAATATCCATTGAAGGTCTTGATTTGCGACAGGAACTTAATAGTTTCTGAATGTTCGGTTCAATGGTCCAGATTATGGAAGAATTAAAAAAAAAAAATCCGAATTTCATTTTTGAAGGTACAAGTTCACTGTTTGTATTTGCTATCCCCTTTATATAATATTGAGTCTTGTACAAATAGTTGTTTTTCATTATTCATTTATTAAGGTTTTATTGTTCTGCAGCTGCGCTTAGATACATTACAAGCCCTTCAAGTACCTCGTTTGTAGTAGTGATGAAAACAATTCACAACAGCCGAACAGGTTGTTATCTGTGGGAAAGGCACTACAGCCTTCTTGGGAATTTGACACTGTACCGTGCGAGGGGTGTCGGCTTCAAAGGTGGTGATTTATAACTTATGTCAGCCTTTCGTTTTATGTGGCGGATAGTTCTCACTGATCAGCAGCGGCTTAGTGATGTTGACTAATGGCTTTTGCAGTCGCACAATGGGTGCTTTTATTGGCTTACGGCAATTCGGGAAATACAGATCTGTTCCAAAACACTTTTGGTTCTACTATTTATTCTATTTCCGGAAAATTTTTGTCAACAACTGTAGGTGATACAGGGTGTTTTATCGAAAAGCGGCAGAATCTTAATTGTAAGAAAAGGTTCATCACTTTCTAGTTTGTTGTATTAGATTTACACATATTACTGAGCGATGAAAGTGGTTATATAATGTAATGTTAAATATCAATATGCTCTTTTCCTCTGCAATTTGCCTTACTGATTCCATGTGCTATTGCAAGCTTTGGCTGTGCAAGTGTATCTTTAATGCAATATATTGTCACATACCTATTCCACGCAGTTACCCAGTCATGCAGGGATAACGAACCATTCCTAACTCCGTCGTCATCTGTGGATCGCATATTGTGGATTACCACTTTACCTGTCTGATCCTGTTCCTCTACCTTGATAGAATACTTACTTTTCCCCTTTTCCTTTTTTAACAACAGAGCCATATCAACATATTGTTATGACCAAATTTTAGATTTTATTTTGTCAGAAACAGTTGCCTCTATCGGTACTGATGAGCTTACAAAACCTGATTTCTTACCGACATTTGCTGCAGGTGGAAGTTCAGTACCTACAATCTGTGAACTGTGTTCGATTACAGCGCCTGATACCAATCCTGAGATACTTGCATCCACTGACTTATTTGTTATTTGACAAACTGACCCAGAAGGACCTGCTGTTAAGCTATTGCTTGATGTAGTGGAAGCATTATTTCCCCTTTCTCCCCCATATTATGAACAGAGATACTCCCCTGATGTTGCAGTAACGGTTTTATCTCTGCTAACACCTTCTCCGTGACTGCCTTTGTTATGGTTTGGGTTAATGCAGCCAAGGTTTCAGGAGGAACATCAAGGGGTTGAGTGCTTGTATCGACAGCCACAGCATCATTGGTAGTGGACTCTCCAGTTCCGTTCTGTGCACGACGTGGTCTTTTCGCCTGACTTGTTTTGGACTTTATTCCTTTTGCCTGGCATAATGCTAGTAAATATATACCTATAGAAATTTAAAATTAAGGAAGAAGTATGTATCCAATATATCATGTTATGTATAAATTTAAACTGTAAAAGGCTTCGGCCTTAATTGACAATGAACAAGAATTGTAAGACCTCACTGTAGCCAGTGTAGGCCCTAACTGTAACTATAAGAGTCAGTTAGCCTACATGACATGTTCCATGTCTTACCGTGGTTGGAGAGGCAGAGATTGACCATTCAAAATCTGACCAATCAAAATCTAACAAATGAAATTCTGACCATGCGGTGCGTTACTCTGCCTTTTCTCCCATCTACATCCTTGGAGGACGGACGTTGTTTCAAAGTTTGTTATTTACCTCCTGCCGCCCCGCCTCCGCCATTTGTTTGTTGTTTAAAGTTATGTTTTAGCGTTTTCAGACCCATTTTCATGATTTTTCTGTTAAATCTAAGTGGTAATTACTGTAAATTTGGATTATCTCCCTTTACAAAATTGGTTTTATTTCTCATCTTGATATCTTGTGTCTGCTAAAAATTATATGTCATTATTAATAATACTTTTGAGAATTTCAAACAAATTATTAAACGTCACAAAGGTGGCAACACACGACAAGGTTGGCTTTGAGAATTTAGCATTACCTGTGTTGGTTGATGTGCCATTTCCTTGAAATGGTTTTTGGGTTCTGGATTTGTCCAAGAAACGAAATGGCCGTTGAATTGGTTTTTTACATATATAGATTGGATGGAAGCCACCACAGTTATAACATCTGTGCTGGAATTTGCATGATGAACCAAGCCTACAATATCTTCCAGCTTTGTGATAGGCAAAGCATGACCCCTGAGGGACTTCCTCATACGTACCAAATGACGAACGGTCTGGTGTTATTTTGCTTGACTTCTTTTCTGATTGTTTGAGTCGAGCATTAACATATATCTCCATATGGACATCACCCCATTCTACCTCACCTTGTTCTATGAGTTCCCTGAACTCCTTATCATATTTTCTCCAGTCCCCCTTTTCCTCTGCAATTTGCCTTACCGATTCCATGTGTTTTGCAAGCTTTGGCTGTGCAAGTGTATCTTTAATGCAATATATTGTCACATACCTATTCCACGCAGTTACCCAGTCATGCAGGGATAACGAACCATCCCTAACTTCGTCGTCATCTGTGGATCGCATATTGTGGATTACCACCTTACCTGTGTGATCCTGTTCCTCTACCTTGATAGAATACTTACTTTTCCCCTTTTCCTTTTTTAACAACAGAGCCATATCAACATATTGTTTTGACCAAATTTTAGTTTTTATTTTGTCAGAAACAGTTGCCTCTATCGGTACTGATGAGCTTACAAAACCTGATTTCTTACCGACATTTGCTGCAGGTGGAAGTTCAGTACCTACAATCTGTGAACTGTGTTCGATTACAGCGCCTGATACCAATCCTGAAATACTTGCATCCACTGACTTATTTGTTATTTGACAAACTGACCCAGAAGGACTTGCTGTTAAGCTATTGCTTGATGTAGTGGAAGCATTATTTCCCCCTTCTCCCCATATTATGAACAGAGATACTCCCCTGATGTTGCAGTAATGGTTTTATCTCTGCTAACACCTTCTCCGTGACTGCCTTTGTTATGGTTTGGGTTAATGCAGCCAAGGTTTCAGGAGGAACATCAAGGGGTTGAGTGCTTGCATCGACAGCCACAGCATCATTGGTAGTGGACTCTCCAGTTCCGTTCTGTGCACGACGTGGTCTTTTCACCTGACTTGTTTTGGACTGTTGGGCTTTATTCCTTTTGCCTGGCATAATGCTGGTAAATATATACCTATATAAATTTAAAATTAAGGGAGAAGTATGTATCCAATATATTATGTTATGTATAAATATAAACTGTAAAAGGCTTCGGCCTTAATTGACAATGAACAAGAATTGTAAGACCTCACTGTAGCCAGTGTAGGCCCCAACTGCAACTGTAAAAGTCAGTTAGCCTACATGACAACGTATTTGAGCATATTGATATTTAACATTACATTATATAACCACTTTCATCGCTCAGTAATATGTGTAAATCTAATACAACAAACTAGAAAGTGATGAACCATTTCTTACAATTAATTTTTCACTTCATTGATTCTGCCGCTTTTCGATAAAACACCCTGTATCACCTACAGTTGTTGACAAAATTTTTTCCGGAAATAGAGTAAATAGTAGAACCAAAAGTGTTTTGGAACAGATCTGTATTTCCCGAATTGCCGTAAGCCAATAAAAGCACCCATTGTGCGACTGCAAAAGCCATTAGTCAACATCACTAAGCCGATGCTGATCAGTGAGAACTATCCGCCACATAAAACGAAAGGTTGACATAAGTTATAAATCACCACCTTTGAAGCCGACAACCCTCGCACCGTGTCAAATTCCTAAGAAGGCTGTAGTGCCTTTCCCACAGATAACAACCTGTTCGGCTGTTGTGAATTGTTTTCATCACTACTACAAACGAGGTACTTGAAGGGCTTGTAATGTATCTAAGCGCAGTTGCAGAACAATAAAACCTTAATAAATGAATAATGAGAAACAACTATTTGTACAAGACTAAATATCATAAAGGGGATGGCAAATACAAACAGTAAACTTGTACCTTCAAAAATGAAATGCGGATTTTTTTGATTTTTTTTTAATTTTAATTCCTCCATAATCTGGACCATTGAATTGAACATGATTAGGTAAATCAACTTGAAGTGAAATCGATATAAAAATCATCAAGGTAAAAGTGGGTCTAACATGAATTAAAAGCCAAAACGGCTAAATGTCAAGTACAAAAGACTGCCTGAAACTTGTACCTAGGACTTGCCTAAAGTACTGTAAAAATTCACAATATTTTAGTAATCAACTAATACCGAAACAAACAAATTGGCAGATATTTTTCCAACAAATTGCTTTCTTTTTATACAGAAAAAGGATAAATCTGGAAGGCATCAACATACACTTCTAGACTTATCAAATAAACAAGCGATGGAAAATAAATCGCCGGGGTAAAAGTTGAAACTAAAATGAAAAGACCCGCATGGGTACAAACTGGGCAAGTACAAAAGACTGCCTGAAACTTGTACTTAGGACTTGCCTAAAGTACTGTAGAATTTCACAATATTTTAGTAATCAACTTATACCGAAACAAACGAATTGGCAGACAATTTCCAACGATTTTCCTTCACAGAAAAAGGTTAAGTCGATCTGGAATGCATTGAAATACATTCATAGATATCAAATAAAAACCGATGGAAAAAATCGCCATATGCATGGAAAAAGCTGAAACTAAAATGAAAAAATCCGAACGGGTTTAAACTTGTCAAGCACAAAAGACTGCCTGAAACTTGTACATAGGACTTGCCTAAAGTACTGTAAAAATTTACAGTCAATATTTTAGTAATCAACTAATACCGAAACAAACTAATTGGCGGATATTCTTCCAACGAATTTACTTCACAGAAAAAGGATAAATCTGGAATGCTTTAAAATACATTCCTAGATATCAAATAGAAAAACGATGGAAAAAATCACCATCTGCATGGTAAAAGCCGAAACTAAAATGAAAAAACCCAAATGGGTTGAAACTTGGCAAGTACCAAAAAACTGCCTGAAACTTGTACTTAGTATCCGCCTAAAGTACTGTAAAAATTAAACTAACAACGAAACAATCAAATTTGCTGATACTTTTTCCAACCGAATTTTCTTCACAGAAAAAGGATAAATCTGTTTTACATTATTAGACATCCTAAATGCCTATCGTACTGTTAAAATAACAAAATGTTGTATAATTTCAAAGAATATCTATCTGAAAAATTGACGAACAATAAAAGTAACAAAATGGTGACACACTTTTATGACTTAGATGTATATCTATTTTCTCGCTGAAATTAAAGCTCCCCTTATACTCCTATATAAATGAACATTCCTCTGACTGTTCAGATGAACTCCATCGTGAACAAATTTACGACTGCAGTCTCCTTCACGGGGAGAAACGAAATAATTCCCATGTTCCCAAAATACGCAGTAACCCAGTGCTGGCAATGCATCTCTCAATATTGCGTTTACTTTGTCTGCAATATTATTGTACCCAAAACGAACACCAAATCGTGGCAATAATTTACAAACAATTATTTTTGCAACTGTATAGCGGCAATGTATTTTCGATACCACAGGTTCAATTTTTCAGCTAACAATGTAGTATCTGTACTAGGAATCATATCCTTCCCCCAATCATTAAAACAACTACATCGGGACCTAAAACAAATACGTTCTCCATATCCCTAGATATGATATCACGAACCTTTCTTCCACCCACACCCCTGTACAGAACGGAATGCGTTTCTCCAAGACCAAGGCTCGCAGAATACCTAATGTCACCATATTTCAAGAATTCATGAAAACGACGCACAATTGAGTGTCCAAGAATGACAACTGAAGTTTTACTCATAGAAGACATAATGAAATAAATTTACTCACCAAAATCTTGATAAAATAAATAACAAACTTTGAAACAACGTCCGTCCTCCAAGGATGTAGATGGAAGAAAAGGCAGAGTAACGCACCGCATGGTCAGAATTTCATTTGTTAGATTTTAATTGGTCAGATTTTTGATTGATCAATCTCTGCCTCTCCTACCACGGTAAGACATGGAACAAAATTAACATTACAAAGCACAGCTATACAGTATTTCAGACTTTCACATTCAAGGAGGACACTTATTGATTACAATAAAAATTTTTAAGTAAACTTAAATTTATATATGTAGGTCTAGCAGCTGGCACTACTGACAGCGGTTTATAATCAACAAAATATTACTGTTGTACAATCTCTTGTTATATACCGTTTGTTAAAATGTATTTTAAAACTCGGTTAAGGATCATTTTAGCTTTGAGGCAAAATATCTTGCCACCCTTATAGTGCCCTCTTTCATCTTAATATGCCACCTTGCATAATTTACAAATCACGAAAGTACATTTCACAAGTTGTCAATTCGCAAGTCTACGAATTACACGTGATCATTGACATAACTTGCATTTACATTTTACACTTTTCAATTTATGATGGATAATTTACACTTAACGAATTGTGATATAACAGTTAACAAATTATGAAATTATGATTTACATTTTACAAATCAAGGTTCAAATGTGTACATTTTAAGAATTACAGAGTTGAAATTTTGAACCCGTTGGCTTTCCATATCAAGGTCCTGTTCCTCCTTAAGACTAGATAATTTTGAGAGGAAAGATGTTGATAATTAGCATTTATAAATGTTTATGCGCTCATATTACTGTACTTAAAAATTATACTATATTCAGTCATCACACAAACTGATATTTAAATGATTTATTATTATATTAAATATATCGGGATCGGTATCCCACAACGGATCGTGAAGAGTGAACACATTAAATTGATAAATAATCATTTATAATAATTTCAACTGAATTATTCATTTAAGGGTTGGGGATCATACTTTCTTTAATTGACATACTCTATCGCAGTCTTATACTACGTATGTGTGGATGCTATTTCGTGCACTCATGAACCATCATGCCAGTGGTAAATAAATAGCTACCTACATACACTTAGATTTATATACATCTTTATTGAATCTACAAAGCAGGCGACACATGCGTTCCATGGAACACTCTATGTTACATAATTACATGTAGGTATGATATGGCCAAAGGTTCCCTGGCCTCTCCATGCATGTATTATGGCGAAGGGGGGATTGACATGTTATGTAGAATGGTTTGTAAAAGTTAGGCTTGATGTCTGTTTCCACATTCTTAAAAGTTCTTCCTTAAAATTCAATTACCTTTCTGAGAAATAACACTTCCTACTCACATAAAGTATACGCACATATACTCTTTACATGTTTACAACACAAAGCCAAATACTATGTATACTAAAAATACATACATAATCTGTGGACAATATTTTTATTAATCATTAGTTTACTTTATTTTTAACTATTTTCAAGGTGGTTCTTTCTGTCGATATGTCTGAATACCCGCAATGTTTTGTCGTCCGATCCAACCCAGAGAAGGTGGGTTTTGTCATCATAATTCAGACCCCATGGATAACTTATACCGTGTTCTTTTGTTAGTAGCAAAGAAATAAAATTTCCATCTTTGTTAATCATCTGCACTGTGCTTGTTATCAAGTCAGCTATCAGGATGTTCGATAGCGAATCTGTGCAGATTCCCCAGGGCTCCAGACTTAGTTTGGAGTCAATTGTTGGTCCGTGGTAAGTGAAGCGATGATTTCCTTTGCTGTCTGTCACAACCAAACATGAAAATTCATAATAATTCCGGTAAATCGTGTCAGAAACAATAACATCCCCATTTCGATTCTCTGTGATGAGCTCAGGATTATTAAAAAGTTTCTGACCACTTACAATATCAAACTGGATGATTTGAGCAAGTTGCCCTAATGTATTTAATATCATTACTAATGCTTCCTCACATTTGAAATATGAGTGATCACATCTTTTCAGCAGGACAAGCAGATTTCCGGAGGTTGTAGAACAGTAAATATCCCATGGTTTCAATAGTTCAAATTCATGCATGAATATAACTTTTGTTTTGTTGTCCTTACAAAGTTTGCTGATATTGAAATCCAAGTCTATGAAAATTAGTTCTCCACTTGGACTCACTGTCAGAGAACCGCGACAATCATTTTGTACGTCTCTCCGATGAAGTAAAATGTTACCAGTACAGTCGATCAAAAAGAGATTTGTTCCGTAATCATTTACCCAGATCCGGTCTGACGTCACAAAAGAAATGCGTCTACAACAATGTGTGCCTGGAACAGAGAGAGTTTTATGTAACAATGGTCTTTTTAAGAGTCTCAGGGTTCGGTCATTTTCCACCTGTCTTTTTCTAGTCTCAATAAGTCTGACTTTTCCTTGTAATTCACCCATTTCCTTCAAGTTGATTTCATTTTTGAAGGAAAATGCAATGGTCTTTGGAATGCCCTTCATCCTGCGTAGAGATGTCCTTTTTATAAATGATAAAAAATTTGCTGGTTTATTAGATGACTGTTCAAAAGAGAAGACATATGTCTCTATACTTTTAATTGTTTGCCTTGACTTTTGAAATTTAGAGTTCAAATAACGGAATATATCTTTGGTTTCCTTTACCCGTATATCTATCAGTGTCTTTTGTGTCTTGGCATGTGATGTCATTTTTAACTGGAGTTGAGTCAGACCTGTTTGACATCTAGCATAGTCAAACTTGATTTCAGCAATGGTTGTACAGAATTATTTCGCTCCTGATATCAACAGTTCTGTCCCAGATTTGTTCTCTTTGAATTTTATAGGCAGATTTGATGTCCAGTATTTTATGTCCATGATGTTCATTACATTTCTCACAAACTGGACATTCACATGACTGACACCAGTATTTGTAGTTTCTGTTCAAGTGTCTTTCGCATGATTCTGCTATCATGAAGTCTTCACTCTTTAAACAGTCAACTACCACATTGTGATATTTGGTGTCAAGGTTGGTCACGTGTTTTTCCTTACAAAGATCACATAGATTTTGTTTACACGTTTTGCAGTAGTATTCAATGTTTACATGACAATGAGAACAGCTTTGTACCCTTAAAACTCTGTTGAGAGAATCTCCCATGTTGTAACATTTTTTTTTTCACAGCATTTCCTTCACGTTTGTAAATTTCTATTCGTATATTTTCTTGTGAACACTAAAATGAATGGAAATCTTATTATTTTTTGTAGCAATTAAGCATATGTATGTCTAAATATTCACAGTATTCAACACCTACACATCTGTTATGTATTCAATTCATTGAATCTGTTGTTATAAGGGTTTGAATACCTTAATGTTGCTGATCATTCATACTAGCTAAAAAAAGAATGCAAACGGCATCCCCCTTGTTAATCATTTATCTTCTTGAATGATAAACATTGTAAGTGTAAATTTTGTTATGTGTCGTACTCACCTCATCACTGAAACCAAAAATATGTGTATTCTTTTTTCTAGCATACGTGGCGATTTGGTTCAATGAGTGGGATCGATCTGTTAGCTAACATCCACGACTGTACTCGTCTATGCTAGTATCGAACATCAATGACTGCACCTGCACACTAATATCAAAGAGAGAATGCCGGAAAAAGATTATCTGGATTGTTCAACGTTTTAATTTTTTATGTAAAAAAAATCACCAAACATAATTTCAATATGAAGAAAAGAAAGTACAAATATTTTAAATTCAATGAATTTACTGTATGGAATGCTGTAGTCGTCAAAAGATAATATAATTAATTGGTTTAGTTGGTATATCCGTATCAAGGAAATTATTCTAGCCTCGAGACAAAAGAAAATATATATTTAATTTCACTGACAGAATTTCATTTTCTTCAATGCATAAATTAGTTTTTCATTGTTAAAAAAGAAATAAAAATATCCATTGAGACATATGTACGGGATAAACGGAAAAACCGGAATAAAAGATGTTAGTCCATTATTTATACACTGAATTGACGACGGATTTTCCCGTTATTTCCCGATCATGACAAGGAGCACATGGCAGGTGTGACCGATCGGCAGGAGATGTTCATTCCTCCATTGGACCTGATCCCACCTCTGATGTTTTGATGTCCGTGTTTGCTCTGCTCCTGTTTTGTATTGTTTTATGGACTTTTGATTTTGAATAATGTTCGTTATCGCCATATGTTTCATTCATTAGATCATAAAATGTCATACCGGTATCTGTTATCCGAGGAGAGCATTCTTGTAATGGTTCTGTACTACATTATAATTATGCATTGTAAATTATGCATTATTTAGAGATAATATTGTAAAGATGTTTGTTTGGAATGTTTGATCAGTTAAATTAGGTTCAAAGTTACTTTGGAAACTAAAAGATTTTACAAAAATGATTAAAATCTATTTAAAGTTTTCAATTACACAAGGAAAAGTGGAAAGTTAGATGATATTCATGTGACTATCTTTTCATTTGAAAATTATGTGAAAATCATGTAAAAAATTGTATAAATATATTTTCATGTGAATATCATGTGAATAACAGTTTTTATCCTGCAACTACCCCTTGCATTGACCTATTAAAGGTTACCTAATAAACTAACGATTATCCGATCACTGCCCTAATAAAGCCTCGTGCATGTATTCCAACATTCTAAAAGCATTGTGACGTCACGTATATTGCAATGTTTACGCCATGGCGTCATAGTTTCAACTGTAGATATGTGCCTAAATCTGTCGAAAATAGCATGTCTTGGACGTTCAAATGTATAATTTTGTTGCAGGATAAACAAAATACATGATAACTGTCTTGAAATATAAGCGATATTTGGGCTCGGGTCGAAAACGCAAGCCTCGCCCTCTATCACGTTTTCTTACCCTCGCCCAAATATCGCTTATATTTCAAGACAGTAACCACGTATTTTATATATATCATATTCACACAAATCTTTTTTTTTAACTTTCAGTGAAGTTTTCTTTGTATGATATTTATGCAATATGCTGTTCATGTAAAATTTATATGATATTTATGTCAAAATCACATGATGTTTTCGCATAAATTTCACATGTCTTGTTTTTTGTTTCTTTTTCATGCGAAGAATTCACATGAAATTTATGTGAGACACTTTAGCCTGTGTAATTTTTTTTAATTCAAACTGCTAGTTATCCCGTGGGGATCCGGGTTAGAATAGGCCCTCAGTACCCCCTTGCTTGTCGTAAAAGGCGACTAAATGGGGGGGTCCTTCGGATGAGACCGTATAAACCGAGGCCCCGTGTCACAGTAGGTGTGGCACGATAAAAATCCCTCCCTGCTCAAAGGCCGTAAGTGCCGAGCATAGGCCTAAATTTGCAGCCCTTCACCGGCAATGGTGACGTCTCCATATCAGTGAAATATTCTGGAGAGGGACGTTAAACAGTATACAATCAATCAATCAATCAAACTGCTAGTTTGAACAAATCATGAATATACAGTATAAAAACAAAAATTGATAATTAGAAATTGAAATGGAAATTTCCATTAATATAATAAAGAAAATAGATCTTCGAACTTCATTATCTGCATTTAATAATCTGGGATAAAGACTATATATCATCCATACTGTAATTAGAATTGGAAATTTACCACAGTAAGTATATCAAGCAAGCAAGATGGAGTCCATATGGCAGGAACAATTACACAGGTAATTTTTCACAATTTATTTGTGTCATATGGAAATTGAAAAAAAATTATAAAATATAAGTATCTAATTTGTCTGAAGTGTCTACTTAAAGAAATTTAAATACTCAGTCTTATATTTCTTTCAATAGAAGGACAAAAAACAGCATTTGTCTGAATCTGTCTTCATGGGACTTTGTCGAGAAATAGGGACACCTGTTGTTGTTAGTATGAGACGAAGTATGGCAGATATTATTGAGAGGGTATCTGATAAGTCCGACATGAACTTATATAACATGGAGAGTGGAAGTTTCAAAGAAGGTTTCAGAATGGAGGGTTCCGATGTCGACGTGATGATCTGGCCGAGGCGCGATCTCGTTATTTGGGACGTATCTCAAGCTAAGCATCATTGTCCATCCAATTTATCATATTTTCTTGCTGACTGTTCTGAAAGTCCACCTGGATTTGCTTTGCTCAAAATTTTAATACATGGACCCAATAAATGCAAATGTCTCCTCAATTCCTGCAGCAGAATAAACGACAGACTCTGTATATCCAGTTTATTACGCAGAAAGTTCAGAAGTTTAGAAAACGGACGTGATATTAAAATACATGGAGCGTGTACGAGTATCAATAGGGGAGGTATGGAATTTGATGTTGCTCAATGTTTTGTCAGTAATATTTGGCCTCCGACAGCATTGTCATGGATAACAAAGTGTCAATATTGGCCTTCATCTAACATTGTACAAGATATAGTCGACGAAGGTTTTCACTTTGTTGCCATAGGACACAAACTTGGAAATCTTGAAGACATCGAATGGAGAATTTCTTTCTCTTCCGTGGAACAAAAACTTTTACACTGTATGAATCATTGCCAATTCTTAACTTATGGTTTGTTAAAGCTTTTTCTAAAGAAGGTTGTTAATACGATTCCAGGTGAAAACAAATTATTATGCTCCTATCATGTTAAAACAGCTGTATTCTGGACACTTCAAAACCATTCTATACCTTGCTTGTGCCCACAAAATTTTTTAGAGGGTAAATTTCTGGGTATGTTTTAAAGTTATTCTAAAATGGTTATATGACGGTTATTGTCCTAACTTCTTTATTCCAGAAAATAACATGTTTCTTACTAGAATTGTTGGTGAAGCACAGAGGAAACTTTTTTCCAGACCTCATGCATTATATGAGAAAGGTTTAACTTGTCTGTTTGAAAATTCCAGTATGAGGTCCCACATTATGCATTTTTTCTATAACCCATATGTTGCTGTATTCATTGATGTAAACACTCTTATTTCTGAAGATGAGTTCGATAAACATGAAGTGAGTATATATGATACAAATCAGAACGCTGATTTTCCTTGCAGCACAAGGGTCCTGCAGTCGATAGAACAGTTCATGAGTTTATCCTTGAAGGAGTGCCAAATCCTCTTGTTACAAAAAGTAACGGTTTCAATTCTTCAGAAAATTGCGTTTTTAATGAACAGCAGATACGGTAACTTTTTATCACATTTTTTAAACTCCAATGAACCAAATCGGGCTAACAGAATGATTTACATTGTTGAGAGAATGTCCTTCAACATGCTGAAATTTGTTGCAAGATTTGGAAATACTTCTGACATGCTGTATCTTGCTATGTATAATTACAAAACATGCAGATATTTCGAGGCTTTATCTATTTTAAAGATGACAAATGAAAGACTGGCAAAGCCATACACGATTCATACATTTTCTAAAGTTTCAGAAATGTACGTAGAGGTATCACGCGGCCATTCCTGGACTAGGAAAATGAGAAAATTTTTATCCCGGCGCGTCAGACTTTTTAATCAAAGTACTGAAAGTACTGAAAAGCGGTTAGCATGCTTTCATCGAATATGTACAGTGTACAATAACAAAAAATGCATTGAATCATGATATTAAAGTAGGCATGCATATCTTTTTCCAGTGTCATCAGCGAAGAAGCAGACACACTGAATTTTGTAGTACTTAACTAAATGGTATAACCAATAACATCCCAGACTGATGTCACAAATTTTTGTTTCAAAATATCAACCTGAGATTTTCAGTTTGAAAGACAGGAAGTTCAATTTCAAAAATTTCTCCCTAATTGTCTCCATTGATGGCGTCCAAAAGTGCTCAGAACGAAAAAAAAATTATGTTGATGTTGCAAATTTAATTGGCTTTCATGCTCTATTGATTCTGAAATTAGGTAACTGTAAAGGCTACTATAGCAAACAACTCAAAAAGAAAATAAAATGATAATTCAAATTCTTTAGATTAATTGATTTGGAGTACTGTACATAGATCTTTAGCTGGCTAGTCTGAGAAAAACGGATGGACGAGCAGAGAATTAATTAATTTCAGAGAGCTTCAGTTTCGTAGGCTCACTGCGGGTCAGCAGGTGTGACCTGTCATTGGGAATGCTTACTTCTCCTAGGCACCGGAACTTTCAAGGATCGTTTTTCTTTTGAGACCGATCACTGTTCATTCTGTATTTTGATACAGATACTGAGTACATCTGTTTATTAATATTATGAACTATTTCTCTCACAGGAAGAAAGACAAGTAAACAAGATAATAAAGAAATGTACATTATTGACTTTTCATATAATTAAATGTTCGAATAAGTAAATGGTATATGACAATTATTTAAAAAAGAGTCTTGCACGATATGTATAAACGAACATATACTGTTTATTTGGCAAATATTTTTAATTAAATATTTTAAAAAAAAAAAAAAAAAAAAAAAACCGTGTGAAAAGGAAAGTTGTTGTTTAATCCATCAATACTAGTATTTTAAAAATTCAAAGGTTCACTAGAAGTCAGTGTATAACAAACAATTTAACTGTCCATTGCAAGAATTACCTAGGTATCATTGTCACTTTCTTCAATATGTCGCATAAGCAATACATTGTTTTATTTTTTTTCTAGTAAAAACAAGTATGCGAATTTCTATCAATATGTCTGTAAGCATCTGTATTTTAATTTTTATTTTTTCTCAAAGGCTCAAAATGATAATTAACGAATTGGACAAATTCAAATTTAAAAAGTATTTTTACAACTTATACCTTGCATAGGAATTTAGCAAACTTTCAAAAATAATCATTCATTAGATATAATTTTCAATTTGTGCATATCGTCAAGATTTTTCATGCCTCTTTTTTCTATGCATATTTTATATCGGCTGATTTTTAGAAAAAGATCGAATGCCGATTAAATTTTTTTATCCAATTTTTTAAAATTAAATTTAGTATTTTCAGGCTCCCATTATTTTTTTTTTTAATAAAAATGTGATCCTTTAAAATCGTTTGTAATAATTAGACTGAGTACAGAATTTATCCCTGGAAACAAAGCTTTTATCATCTTTTAAATAATTTCAATTGAGAAAAAAAGGAGAAGAAAACAAACGTTTCATTATGGAAGTAATCCATAACTGTACAACTTAAAGATGTATTCAGTATTTTTATATAAAGGTTTTCTTCGTGTACTAGTATTACTTAAGTTAATTAAAGGGATGCCTAAATATTTTGGAAAATGAAACTCGATGAGAGATTCTCCGATGTTTTGCAATCGGTAATAACCTTCAACCCCTTTAGCCAGTAATTAACCCGTCCTCCCTGTGCCAGTAGCATAATTTGGTCAAATATTTATTGTTCATGAGGGGTGCCTTACATTTAATCACAGGCACCTGAATTTTTATCAGTAAGTCTCTAAATAAGCCAAATATCGAAACATTCTACCCCCTCTATATACATGTATAAATATACAAGGTGTGCAACGCCATTTTGACCCCCTGTTCGATTCAGGCTTCAATTTAACACATAAATCGGATATGCCTACTGGTTTTCGAGTAGCACTGGGTTAAAATATGATATTTCTCGCTATATATTTCTTCCTTAAGTTTAAATCCAACGCGTTGATAATGTTATCAGCTAAACTTCATGCTGACTTTGAATTTCGTGACAGGGCCCGATCGCCATCAGCTGACGTCACGGAAATTTAATCTCGACACCAAAAGCTCCTATACATAAACTTTTTTAATACAACAATCATAAATTTATTTCATTGACAAACAAAATCAGAAAAAATTAAAAACCGAAAGATTATGTTGTTTTGATAGTCTTGATTTTATTCAACATGTGTTATATGTGTCAGAAACAAATCATAGGTAGAGGCTTTGTTGAAGTTTCCGTTGTCGATAGGTAGCGCCTTATGGAAGTTTCCGGTGTCGATACATGCCATAAAGCGGTTAGCGAAGCTAACCGCTTAATAATAAAATTACATACATAAATGAATTAATGCTTGAACAATATTACAGTTATCGAAACCATGTGGCAGCCTTACGTATACCACTTGGGTGCTTTTATACATGTTAGAATTCTTATGCTACAAACATATTGACATGGTAAGTTCACAAGCAGCATTGAACAATCTTCAGGACATAGTCCACAACAATCAAGAACACAATGACATCAGAGACATCTCCTTTCAGATTATTGGAATCTGTCATCAAATCTCAGGAAATTACCAGGCGGCTCTAAATGCGTATCAGAAATCTCTCTCAGTGGATCCATACAACAAAATTCAACCTGCCACACGGATCAGAATACTGGATGTTAAATTTATAGCCAATTCTTGATAGATGTAACATATATAGATCATAACAGAAAATAAGAAGTGGCATATAGATTTTTCGCCTATCCCCAGGATCATGATTAGAAAAACAGGGGGTTAGTGACCACTTGACAGGGGATTTTTATTCCTATATAGCACCTCATTTCTCTTCCGATGTCTTTGGAAGTTTTGCACCGTTCTTGATTTGCATTATCGTGTAAAATATTTGCTTTCCATAAAGAATCATTGAATCTGTAGTTTTAATAAATAAAAAACATTCTATTCGAAAAGAAAGTGTTTGATATTTTTATGAATTGCATTTGGTATACAGTTTTTTTTCACACCCGCCTTTCCATATTGAACCAGAAAGAAATATATCTCTGTATGGTGTCTTCCATCTATTCCCACTAGCAAATAACAATAGATGTTTAGATATAATGGGTAGTTAATTTGTTTTTACAGTAATAAGACTAATTACATTCCCTCTTAAACGTACCGTATGTTTTACATTTTCAGAGAGAAAAAATGAATAGATTTATTTAAAATAATATTTATTTTATCCAAAATAGATGGATTTGATCAGGTCTTACAAGAAAAAAAGCATTTTTTAAAGAAAATAAAACAGTTTTATCGAGAAAAAGCTTTCATTTTACAGGATAATACATTGTAGAATGAATACATTAACTGGGTAAAATATAATCAAATTCACTTAAACTTTATTTTTCTTTCAAATATAAAAAAGAGTTTGATTTGTGATTTTTTTTAAAAAAAAAAAAAAGGTCATAAAACTGTCCTACATTCCAACAGGTGTTCAATAATTACCGTTTATAAAGACATTACAAGAAAATATGTTCATTATAGTAATAAGATGTTTTCACAAATATTCCATCTTTTCCTCACAAAAAAGCTTTAAATTATATTTTGGAACCTGATTTTCACAAAATGGGATTACAATGCTTGTGGAATGAAAATATGTTCATTATAGTAATAAGATGTTTTCACAAATATTCCATCTTTTCCTCACAAAAAAGCTTTAAATTATATTTTGGAACCTGATTTTCACAAAATGGGATTACAATGCTTGTGGAATAAACCTTCTCATTTATGCTACAAAATCAACACCATGACACCTTTACACTGCACTATGAGTTTAACCTTTCCTCAATCGGACACATATTTTGCCAAATAAAAAAAAAATTACCTCTGATTCGATTGACTACGCTTTAATAAATTTATTATGAGGATCACATACGTGTGTTAAAGACGTGACCTGGTTAGAACTGTTTTGACAGATAACAAAAGTTCATTAAAGTCTGTTCCTTTAAATTCCTTGTCTAAAATGTCTTCCACTGTATTATTTTGACTATGTGCACGCACACATGCTTGAAAAAAAAGAATACCCCCAAAAATCAATAATCAAAATTTAAAATTTAAGCTAAACAAAAAGAAGACACAACTGCAATTAAATTTCATGGACTTTTTTAAAAAATTAATTCTAATGATACTTCCTTCCCCTTTAAAATCAAAGTGCCTCATTTAAAAACAACAATTTTGTATGAACAAGCTAGTGCCAACTTTCAATTAACATTCTCTCCACACTCATTGCGAGTGCCCTTCTAATTATTTTGATATAATATTCTACCATTTGTTAATTTGTTTATTACGTGTAATACGAGAGTTGCTTGAAAAGTTCCTGGACCTTTAGATCTGCCGTATCTCTTTTATTTGACGTCATATGTTATCCAAATTTAGTAGAAATATTTTAACAATAAACACACATGGTTTCTATTAAATATTTCTAAAATACTAAGATTTATGTTTTAATTATCTAGATTTAAAAAGTGCAAAAATCGAATCAAGGAGTAGATCAAAAATTTAGCAACTTACAAACAATAAACTTAAAAATGTCTGTAGTCACGTTTTCTCTAAAATTGAGAAAACATGAAAAAGCCCAGACATGCAAATTTAGAATATCTACATTCTCCAAGTAATGGTTCAATATTTTGCTTCGTTGAAAAGCTATTCACTTGAGAAGATACATGTGTAGGTAGTCCTCATTGAAAACGACAAAAACGATGACCTTGTAGAACATCAAGGAGAAGCAGATAACGATGCAAATTTGTGTTTTCTCAAAACAATCCTGAATAAGCTCTTAAAATGTTGGAGGAATGAAAACAAAATGGGTCTCAAGCCTTTATTAAAAAAGACAGAGTTGCTAAGACGTAAAATTGTGTAAAATCCGCGGGGACAAAACATTGATTTTATAATTATATAAATCAATTTCTTTTCAATCGGATGGAATGAAACTTCACACATCAACAAAAAAAAAATATGTTTACACAATATGTTATGCTTGTTTTAAATTTTTTTAAGTAATGCATGTATAACGAAGATTGACATCGTCCAAGAACTTTTCGAACAACCCAAGTATTAATATGTATGCCCCCTTCGAAGAAGGGAGAGCATATTGCTTTGCTGCTGTCTGTCGATCTGTCGGTCCGTCGGTCCATTTATGTTTCCGTTCATTTTCTTCATATATCACAACCGTTACACATACTGTAATGAAATTTGGTATACAGATTAATCAGATGAATATCTAGGTCAAGTTCTGTTCTGGATATGATCACGCTCTTTTTATTAGAGTTATGCCCATAGGACTTAGAAAATAACAACTTATTTGCAGTTTATGTTATTTTCTTCTCAGAGGGTGAACATATTGAAATGAAATCTGGTATGCAGATTTATTAGATAAATATCTAGGCCAGTTCTGTTTTGGGTACGATCGCACTATTTTTGTCAGAATTATACCCCTTTAACTTAGAAAGATTCCAATGATATGCAGTTTCTCTTCATTTTCTTTGCAAAAGTTGCACATTTAAAATGAAATTTGATATGCAGATATATTAGCTGAATATCTAGGCCAAAGTCTGTTTTGGGTACGATTGTGTCATTTTTAAGCGGTTAGCTTCGCTAACCGCTTTATGGCATGTATCGACACCGGAAACTTCCATAAGGCGCTACCTATCGACAACGGAAACTTCAACAAAGCCTCTACCTATGATTTGTTTCTGACACATATAACACATGTTGAATAAAATCAAGACTATCAAAACAACATAATCTTTCGGTTTTTAATTTTTTCTGATTTTGTTTGTCCATGAAATAAATTTATAATTGTTGTATTAAAAAAGTTTATGTATAGGAGCATTTGGTGTCGAGATTAAATTTCCGTGACGTCAGCTGATGGCGATCGGGCCCTGTCACGAAATTCGAAGTCAGCATGAAGTTTAGCTGATAATATTATCAACGCGTTGGATTTAAACTTAAGGAAGAAATATATAGCGAGAAATATCATATTTTAACCCAGTGCTACTCGAAAACCAGTAGGCATATCCAATTTATGTGTTAAATTGAAGCCTGAATCGAACAGGGGGTCAAAATGGCGTTGCACACCTTGTGTATTTATACATGTATATAGAGGGGGTAGAATGTTTCGATATTTGGCTTATTTAGAGATTACTGGTGAAAATTCAGGTGCCTGTGATTAAATGTAAGGCACCCCTCATGAACAATAAATATTTGACCAAATTATGCTACTGGCACAGGGAGGACGGGTTAATTACTGGCTAAAGAGGTTGAAGGTTATTACCGATTGCAAAACATCGGAGAATCTCTCGATCGAGTTTCATTTTCCAAAATATTTAGGCATCCCTTTAATTAACTTAAGTAATACTAGTACACGAAGAAAACCTTTATATAAAAATACTGAATACATCTTTAAGTTGTACAGTTATGGATTACTTCCATAATGAAACGTTTGTTTTCTTCTCCTTTTTTTCTCAATTGAAATTATTTAAAAGATGATAAAAGCTTCGTTTCCAGGGATAAATTCTGTACTCAGTCTAATTATTACAAACGATTTTAAACGATCACATTTTTATTAAAAAAAAAAAAATAATGGGAGCCTGAAAATACTAAATTTAATTTTAAAAAATTGGATAAAAAAATTTAATCGGCATTCGATCCTTTTCTAAAAATCAGCCGATATAAAATATGCATAGAAAAAAGAGGCATGAAAAATCTTGACGATATGCACAAATTGAAAATTATATCTAATGAATGATTATTTTTGAAAGTTTGCTAAATTCCTATGCAAGGTATAAGTTGTAAAAATACTTTTTAAATTTGAATTTGTCCAATTCGTTAATTATCATTTTGAGCCTTTGAGAAAAAATAAAAATTAAAATACAGATGCTTACAGACATATTGATAGAAATTCGCATACTTGTTTTTACTAGAAAAAAAATAAAACAATGTATTGCTTATGCGACATATTGAAGAAAGTGACAATGATACCTAGGTAATTCTTGCAATGGACAATTAAATTGTTTGTTATACACTGACTTTTAGTGAACCTTTGAATGTTTAAAATACTAGTATTGATGGATTAAACAACAACTTTCCTTCTCACACGGTTTTTTTTTTTTTTTTTTTTTTTTACAATATTTCATGAAAAATATTTGCAAAATACTCAGTATATGTTCGTTTATACATATCGTGCAAGACTCTTTTTTAAATAATTGTCATACACCATTCACTTATTCGAACATTTAATTATATGAAAAGTCAATAATGTACATTTCTTTATTATCTTGTTTACTTGTCTTTCTTCCTGTGAGAGAAATAGTTCATAATATTAATAAACAGATGTACTCAGTATCTGTATCAAAATACAGAATGAACAGTGATCGGTCTCAAAAGAAAAACGATCCTTGAAAGTTCCGGTGCCTAGGAGAAGTAAGCATTCCCAATGACAGGTCACACCTGCTGACCCGCAGTGAGCCTACGAAACTGAAGCTCTCTGAAATTAATTAATTCTCTGCTCGTCCATCCGTTTTTCTCAGACTAGCCAGCTAAAGATCTATGTACAGTACTCCAGATCAATTAATCTAAAGAATTTGAATTATCATTTTATTTTCTTTTTGAGTTGTTTGCTATAGTAGCCTTTACAGTTACCTAATTTCAGAATCAATAGAGCATGAAAGCCAATTAAATTTGCAACATCAACATAATTTTTTTTTTCGTTCTGAGCACTTTTGGACGCCATCAATGGAGGCAATTAGGGAGAAATTTTTGAAATTGAACTTCCTGTCTTTCAAACTGAAAATCTCAGGTTGATATTTTGAAACAAAAATTTGTGACATCAGTCTGGGATGTTATTGATTATACCATTTAGTTAAGTACTACAAAATTCAGTGTGTCTGCTTCTTCGCTGATGACACTGGAAAAAGATATGCATGCCTACTTTAATATCATGATTCAATGCATTTTTTGTTATTGTGCACTGTACATATTCGATGAAAGCATGCTAACCGCTTTTCAGTACTTTCAGTACTTTGATTAATAGAGGTATGCCTTGGACTTGAAAAAATTTCAATTTTGGGAAGGGGGCACAAGTGTTTTGAAAACATTGTTGTTCACTTTGAAATTGTTTTAAAAGGAATTTCTGTTTTAATTATCCTTGAGGAGAAAGATAAGGGAAACATATGTCCTCACGTGTTTAAATGTTAGTGTGATATCATAAGTGTTTTACAAACATCTCCTGTTCACTTTGAAATTGTTTCAAAAGGAATTTCTTTTTTTATTATCCTTGAGGAGAAAGATAAGGGAAACGTATGTCCGCACGTGTTTAACTGTTAGTGTGACATCACTATATGTGTTATACGGAGACTGATTTCAGTTGTTTTCTTTTTTTCTTTTGTAAATGATAACGAAGGCTTTAGAACTAAAGGATCGAGAGGGCATTTAAACTTAGATGAGCTCACTTTTGAGTTTTGTTTTCGGTCTCACTTTTCCACTACACAGTGTATTTGATTTGTCTTCTGTAAAAGTGATACTTAGACGAAAAGTGAGATTGTCTAAGTTTTAACCCCCCCCCCTCCCTTGAGAATACAGAAAAACAGTGCATATACGAGTACATGCATCAAATGGGACAAGATGACCAAGTTGACAAACTTAAGCTTGTCGATCGTCATCATGTTTTTGGCTTTAAGCACTTTCCCCACGGAAGGTCATACATTTCAGGGTATAGAAATTCTGAAACTTGATCTTTGTTCATACTTGTAACCAAGATTCTCAGGTTTTGCAATTTTAGGTCATGCAATCAAGAAATATCCGCATCTTGTGTTACCCTGCGTTTCTTTTTCCTTTTCAGTATGAATGTCTATTTTTTTCGCTTAGTGCTTTATAAAAAAGTGTTTGACATGGTTGCTATTTAATATATCCGAAACAAAGGAGAAATTGTGTTTTCTATTGCTTAGTAGTATTCACATTTGCCTATAAATCTCAAAGACAACAATACTGGGATACCATTGTTTAATACATTAAGAAGTGTAATGCTTCGTTACAATCAAAGTAATAGCAGCTGGAATTTATCCAATCCAATCAAAGAAACCGTAGGTTTATCGGTCAGATGTGTGCAATAAATTTCTCATATTGCGACTACGTTGGCTCTCCACTGAATATAATCTTTAAATTAGGGTTACAAATTGTAACTAATACTGTGAGATGAAAGTTTTATGCTTTAAGGTATGTCACTCGTGAAATTTGTTAGAGCAAGAATTTTTGGAGAAATGCATTTTGGATACACATTTAAGTACTCATATAGTATGGCTCAAAATCGCAGAGAAAAAAGGTGGTCAGTGCGCATCTTACTTAAATTTGAGATCTTTTATTAACCACTTTATCCTTTATCATATTTTTCAGATGTAACAATGCTAAAAAATATGACCATTTTTCTAACAAAAATACTAAAGACAACTGTTGTTAACCATCTTTATAATTACATGTAACTAAAGTAAACTATAGTAAATCAAAGTTTTCAAAGAGTTCACTATAGTAGATCAAAGTTTTTAAAATGTTCACTAGTAGTGCCCAAGTGATCACTATTTGTAAATCAAAGTTTTCAAAGTGATCACTAAATTGTGATAGTTATCACTTAGTAAATCAAATTTCACCATGTTAAATCAAATGTTTCACAGTAAATCAAAATTCCATAGTTATCACCATGTTAAATCAAATTTTTCATAGTAAATCAAAGTTTTCATACTGCCAAAGAGTTCACCATTGTTAACTTTTGTAAACTATAATTAACTATAGTATTTTTGTTAGGTTTTGCACTACAAAGTAACATATATGGATTACCAAAAATCTACATATTAGGCAATTACATATTTCCTTGTATCAAACCCTTTACGACTTTAATGTTCGTCACAATTATCAAGTAGTTTAAAATGATAAAAGAAAAAACAATGGGATCAGTGATGTTAATTTTGAAATATTGGTAAAATATGTTCCGAGGTTTTTCTTTTATCTAGGTACTATTGTAGTACCTCCTTGGTACCTGATCCAACCTGAGATGTTTTGCAGGTCAATGTTTGCTCTGCTTCAGTTTGTATTGTTTAATGAACGTTTAGTTTGAATACTGTTCTTATTCACAAAATATTTCTTAGTAATTTTAACACTATGAAAAGTGATTCTGTCTTTCGATATATCTGTACACGCATAACCTGTTGTCCTCAATAGATCCAACCCACAGACGATGAGATTTTTCGTCATAACTCATACCCCAAGGACCCCTTATACCGTGTTCTGTTGTCAATAACAAGCAAAGAAATATGCCATCCTTGTCAATCATATGCACTGTGCTTGAGCTTTGGTTAGCTATGAGGATGTTTGACAGTGCATCTGTACAAATATCAGTTGCTTCCAGTTTCAGTCGGGGGTCATTTTTTGATCCATAGTAAGTAAAGCGATTACTTCCATTTTGATCTGTCACAACTAGACGTGATGATAGCCCAAGAAGGATATCATGAATCAGGTCAAAAACAATAATATCCCCGTTTCTGTTTTCTGTGATACACTCAGGGTCAATATAAAGATTCTACCCTTGGCATCAAACTGGACGGTCTGTGTTCTTCTAATCCATTGAATCTGACAATTTTTGCCTCTACATCATCAACTGGAGGTGACGGGATATATTTTTTCATCAAAACAAGCATCTCCGGGATAAACTGAGAACAGTAAATTTCCTGCGGAATCCATGATTCAGATTTATGCATTAATTTAGTGTAATTTTAGTTTTGTAATTCTTACATAGTTTACAGATATTTAAATCTAAATCTATGTAAATCGTCTGTCCGGCAAGACTCACTGTGTGGGAACCAGGACTCAGGTTTTGTTCATCTGTCCGATGGTCTAACGTGTTACCATCTGAGTCGATAAGGAAAAGATTTGTGCTACCACCACTTACCCACATTCGGTCTGACATCACAAAAAGAAATATGACCACAACAAGTGCCCTGAAAAGTGACAGTTTTCTGTAACACCGGTCTAGGCATCAGTTTCAGGAGTCGTTCATTTTCCACTCGTCGTTTTCTAGTCTTGCTAAGTTGAATTTTCCCGCGAAACAAACTTGCATCTTCTCATAGATTTTACTTAACACGCAAAAGAAAAAAATTTAAAGCATGAAAAAAAGGATTTATAAAGGCCAACATTGATTATGTAACAAATGAGTAGAGGCAACGCGGTCGTCTGAAAACAAAGGCGGAATCAGGAGTCAATTTAATGAGAAGTTAACATCCCCTGTCAACTGGTCACATAAACCTTTTGCTCCTTGGTGTGATCAGGTAAACGCAAAAATTAGTAACGTTAGGACCTCACAAATTGAATCTAGACGTCAGTCGAGACTCCTTTAAACGACTTATTGTATATGTCATTGCATCGATCATATATACATAGTATATACCATTTGAAAAATTTTATCTTTAAACAATGCATTTTATATTCCTGTATCATCACTTATTTTGTCAAAATTTCCCTTGTTTAAGAAAGTATTGAGTTTGTTCATAAAGCATTTAAACATGCAATTTCATCACGGTCAAATCACCACGAGACATATAAACTCCATGCAGACTAAAATAGCATATGCAAAATAGATAAGGGATCGAATTGTCAAAAGAAAAGATGCAATCACTTAATAAATCTTAAAATTTATTTATTTTCTGATGCTATATAATATCGTCTTTCTCAAGTTGAATATTCAAATATGAAACAGATGTGTCACTCTCTGTGGTGGCTCTCATTTCGAATTCAATGGGGTATATCAACGTCAGCATAGGAAAGCTTTTATTATTCGGTATTTTGCTTTAGACATGTATTTTGAATAAACATTCCGATAAGAAAAGTACGAAGAAATTTTAAAGGGAAATGTCTATTTTATTTTTAGAGGTCTTTACAATTTTCATATGGGCGCAAGTTTTCGGCAATAAAGATGAAAAGTTTTAAGTTAACATTTTCATTGTTTTACAATTTTTGTCATAAATCATTCAAGAAGTGCACCAATTGGGGAAGCTGTGTTCACTGTAAAGTTTCGAGCATGCATTTGTATAAATTTCAAGACATAGCCATTTTGAATTTCCCTTTAAACGATATATGTTTAAACTTAAACTTATACTTAGACAAAGGGTATTCCATTCTAAGTATATTAGCTCGATTCCCACATCGCATATCATTATCATCATGGATTATTCTTTACATTTCATTAAGTTGGTAAGTATTATACTTACCTTATCTCACCAGTGTTGTAACGAGATAGGTTTCATAGTTTTTATTTATCTGAGAAACGTCACCACAGGTATTTTGAATGACAATTAGCTAGATCGATCAATGTAAAAAAAAGTTTAAATTTAAAGTCTACATGATTCGGATCATAGGCTGTACTATAGACGGATCATTAATGTTTTTCTCTGCCCATTTAGACAGGCAATATGATATATATTTTTGTTGCACATAATTTAATTAATTAAATGATTGTATGTACTTTACGTTCTCTTGTAAAGAACCCACATGTTAACTTTCACTTTAATGCAGTGATTCAAAAACACAAGAGAAAAGTTACTGGATCTGTTACACAAGACATCCTGTGGTAGTCCGGCCGAAGAGCACAGAAGAATTAAACTGTCTACTTATAATGTCTGAGACTAGATAAAGTCATTCTTGGAATATTTCACCAAATAACGGGAAATTATGAGGCTGCTTTGAATGCATATCAACAATCTCTCTCAGTGAATCTCTTACACAAAATTCAGGCCATCCAAATCCCGAACAGAAGATTTAATAGTCAATATAAATCACAACAGAATAATAAGGATGATGTTATATACTTTTAGATTTTCCCGTTTTCCCGATCTTCACAAGCAAAATGCAGAGTCCCCATTATGTGGTCATCAAAAACTATATACTTATGCACTTTTCCATTGTTTAAACATCCATCCCTGCGGATCCCATGGAGAAAGAACCACTACCTTTGGATCTTCAGATTCTACCTGAACCTGGTTTCATGATGAGAAGATATTTACTAAAATGTTGTACTAAAAAAGGCTTAAAAGCTTCAGTCAAATACATGTAAGTCGATATTTCAGGGTTGTTTATAAGAGAAAGCATCTCGAATATTATATGACTTTGTTTGCAACTGCAACATATATAATTAGATTGTAATGTTGTTACACGAATTGACACTCCCGGGACCGTTTTACATAAACAGTGTAGAACTTACGAGTAAGAGCAGTATTCAATTATACTTGTATCCTTTTAATTTACTTTATATTGAAATCAGTATTTATCTTTTTCAAAAGAATATAGAATGTATAATGTCATATTGTTTTTTAATGCTATCATATTTAAACAAAATCATTTATTTTACAAAACTTTACAATTAATCAATTCAAGTTTTCGGTCTTAGTCATTCGTTTTTTTTTTAAATGAAAAAGAGCTTCTGATCAACAAAGATGTTTTGCTTTGAATATCCCTGACAAAATTACTATAATACATGTGTATTTCATAGTAATTTTAAACGTTATACAGAGTGATTCTGTCTTTTCGATATATCTGTACACACACAAGTATTGTCGTTAATAGATCCAACCCACAGAAGATGAGATTTATCGTCGTAACTTGAGAGCCCATGGACCACTTAAACCGTGTTCCGTTGTCAGTAGCAAGGAAAGGAATTTGCCATCTTTGTTAATCATATGCACTGTGCTAGGATTTTGGTTAGCTATAAGGATGTTTGACAGTGCATCTGTACAAACCCCCCACATGTCTAGTTCCAGTCGGGGCTAGTATTGTGATCCATAGTAGCTGAAGCAATATCTTCCATTTCGGTCTATCACAACTAGAAATGATCATTTCAAACTAAGATAGCTTAACCTATCGGAAACAATAATATCTCCGTTTCGGTTCTTGTGATAAGTTCAGGGTCATAATAAAGTAGACAACCCTTGTCATCAAACTGGAAGGTTTGGTCCTTTTCTTTTATTCCCTTGAATCTAATCACTTTACTCTCTTTATAATAGGGAGCAAATAACTGGCTGTACTGGGGGTCTTTTTTCATTAAAACGAGCAAATTTCCGGAGAATTGAGAGCAAAAGATTTGGGACGGTTACCAAAATTCAGATTTTTTCGTCAGTGTTATTTTTGTTTTGTTATCCTTACAAAGTAAACATAAATTAGATCCAAGTCGATGTAAATGAGTTCTCCCAGCAAGGCTTACTGTTTGTGAACTAATACTTTGATTATCTGTTCGATGATGTAAAATGTTACCAGTAGAGTCAATCAGAAAGAGATCAATGCCGCTGTAACCGTGAAAACTGTCGCTAGTGCTCAGTGTCGCTCTTAATAGAATATATAGGGAAAAGAGCGACACTGAGCACTGGCTTTGCGCATGCCTAGGGATTTCGGTGCCGCTCAAATCGAAGCGGTGTCCCACTGAATTTAATTCCATGGTAATAGTATCCAAAGTCGTACATCTTTATGTTTTCTTTGTTTATTTTAATCTTAAAAGAAGGCAAGACAAATAAAATTTTAAAATTTTAGAACTTTTTTTTTTTTACCTCGTATAGAATTATTAAATGATCTTTTAAATTTCTATATTATAGAGAATAAACGGCTACACATTTAATCGCGGTAAATTGAACAGATACTTGTATTTAAAAAAAGAAGAGAAAACATGCCACAGTCCCTCAGTCATTTCTTAATAGGTGTGAACCACGCCGTGGGCTTATCTCAGACAGGTG